>NC_142201.1:9322750-9630000 GCF_049639895.1 Pseudopodoces humilis
TTCAGTATCACAACATTCTGTCTCTGTTGAAACACTAGTAATTCTTCAGCTTTGTTTTTTCATGTTATCCTGGTAAAGCTGGGGGGCCAAATCTTGGCTTTTACTCCATGGTCAGTTAATGAAATCCATCTGAGAACAGCTGGGCAGGACAACAAATACCCCAGCCTTGTGTTAATCTCCTTAATGCATCAGTTCTCCAGTCCAACATAGCAAGAGGGTAGTTTCGACCAGTTAACAGCAAAACACCAGCTCTGCTGTCTCTCCTGGAAGATGGTCATGGCCTCCTTACACTCTAGAGAGCTCACATTCATCCTCGGTGTTGTCCACCACCCCAAAATTTAAGGAAAAAAAACCCAAAATTGGGGGTGGGGACCCCAAAATTTGAGGAAACCCCGGTGCCTCGGGCAGGAGAGGCTTTGCACCCACCCTTTGGGGCTCAGAAGCCTGTGCAGATCCACTGGCTGGGAACAGGGCTCCCTGGCTTCTCCCTGGTGACTCTGCCTGGCTTTCTGCAGGACTCAAGCTACCTCATCTTCCAGGCCCTCAATAAGATGCACTTGCATCATTAAATTCCAATATTTTATGCATTTTCATTGGCTGATGTTAGTATTTATGAAGCACTTTCTATTCAGAAGTTAGGGCAACACAGAACACCTTGGGGAGCTACTGTGCTATTACTACCTTGCCTTATAGATGAGAAGGTAAATTGCCTTGCCAAAGGCCATACAAAGTCTCCAAGGGAACCAGAAATATAGCACAGATCCATCAGTGGGTCTTTTTCCCTACACAGTAATGCCTTTGCTTTAGATTTAAAAAAAAAAAAAAAAAAAAAAAAAAATTTGGAACTGTAAGAACAGGAACTATTAAAAAGTAATGCAAATGCAACCCATTTTTCTAGTGCAGTTATCACAGAAGCAACCTCAAGAAAGCACTGTGCAGTGAGTTCCTTTCTATTAGTAAATTAATGCCTCAAACAGTGCCATCTGACTGCTTGCCAACTGAGTTTTGCTTAATGTTGAATGAGCCTGAGGCAGAAATAGTAAGTCCTGTGCCATTCGTGAGGGCAGCTTGGTTCAGGAGCTATATGCTTTTCATTTTGTTTCAGTGGTTTGGTCCAAAATATTCTGCTTTGGTGTAGTGGAAATTAGATGTTTGTGAGCATGATCCCACCTACACAGTGTGGGAACTGATTTGCAGTATCTGTGTTGCTAGGTTTTGGCAGGTTCATGTAGAAGAAAACAGCTTTGATCAGCAGAGAGAGCGAGCATCCCTTGTATATATTTCTCAGTCAGGAATAAGTACCCAAACCACAGCAAAGAAATGAAAGGATAATTGGCTTGAAAGTGGAAGTTTTCATCCTAAAAACCATGTTTGTCCTATTGGGTCAGTGCTTGGTCATTTACAGCTCTGAGATATTATAAAACAGGGACATATTTTACCGGGAACAGCACCAGCAACATGAACTCCTTTTGAAGCACCGAAGATCTCACCCTCTGCTACTTTCAAAACTTGCCTCTCATATAAACCTTTGCAGCAGACATGAGGCATCAGCAGGTCTGCAAAGGAGCCATGCTAAGAAACACCAGATCTATAATGATATATTATTGATGTGTCTTCCCATTAAGTACTCTCTAATCCCATTATGTTAGGATTGTACAGCTTGAGTGCAGTATTTTACAGTACTTAATGTGCATCATAGTTGCATTACTGAAGGTGAAATTACATAGGTGCCTGCCTTGCTTTTGTTGTTAAAACAGGATCTATGCCTTTTCTTAAATTTTAGGAAGTACTGTAGATCAAGAATCACTTGTTAGCTATGTTGCTTTTTGTCTTGCTTTTCAGCTTTCCCACTGTCCTTCCAGTTGCTGTTTGTGGCCTTTATAAAAGCTACAGCTGAAATGCTCTACATGAACTTTAGGAGACCCTCAAACCCATCATGCTACTTCACCAAATTTACTTTGATTTCTTATCTTGCAAAAACTACTGTTATTTTGTTAATAGTATTTCAGGACTCTTGATATGGCCTGCATTTCCAAATCAAGGTGCTTGAGGCTCAGTGATCTTACTTGGGTAAAAGAGCAGCTGCCCCTGTGTGTGTCTTGGACTGCAATGTTTGTGGTACCCCAGCTTTGAGGTGTTGTGGGTTGTTCTAGTGAGTGTTTTGGGGTACTCAGTTCCCTTCCTGGGTGTGAGAAAAGCAAGTTGTGAACTGTTTTGTTGGGCATGTGGATGCTCTTGCCTAAGCCCTGCATGTCAACATCCTCACCCAAAGCATATTGAAATCTCTCAGCTGGTCTTTTTCTGTGGGATCAAACAGAATTGCAGGTGATGTAGATCTTCAGAAGGTCATTCATAACATAAGTAGAGTTCCTAGGCTGCTGATTTCCCAAGTGTGACCCTTAACTTGAGCATAGGAAAGCCAAGTCGCAAGACCTGTAACTTGTATTAATATAGCAAAATGAAGATGCGTAGACTGATGCTGTCACACCTCTCAGCTGCCCTGTAATGACTTGTCCAGCTGTGGTACTAGTTGGAATAATTTCTGGGCTCATTCTTTAATTTTAGAGTCATTGTTTTTTTTATGTTTTGGTAGTATTTTACTTGATTGTGTGTGGAATTGTTTTTAGCATACCTGAAGACTTCCAAATATCTCTTTGGACAAGAAAGGAGCCAGATGACAGATCTGAGATGCCTTAAAGCATTGAAAGGGTGAAAGAACAAAAAATTTCCACAAACAGTTCTGTTTATCTTTTAACACTGTAAAGATCCTGTAGTGGCTGAGCGTTAGGGGCAGTCATGGCCAGTGATGAGCTGGGGTTAGAGAAGTAGAGGGAACGTGGATTTGCTCTATTTCCGTTACCACCATCTACACTGTGCACACTGTGACACTGCACATTGTGACACGGTGCTGTCACCAGCCTGCTGATTATTGTAGCCAGACACAGCAGCAAAACCTACTGGTACCTGTTCCATCTGAGTGGGTGTCATGGTGACACTGCTGGTTGGGTTCTTTTTCCCCAGAAAGAGATTGGCGAGAGAAAGAGACTGTTTTCTTGTGTTTGGGCTCAGTTGTTTATTCTTTCCTTATCTGTATTGCATGTACACAGAGTACAAGGAGCTACATACACCAATATAGGTGCAAAATGGAGAACGAGGAATCTCTCCAAGGTCTTTTATGTGTCTATTTATCCAATAATCAAATCCCAAGTAAGTTATTTCTTTTAGTTACCCAATGACCCAACAGCTGTGTGCTGCACCGGATTCTTTCATCCAATCACTTATTATTACCCAAACACCCTTAGATGAAGAAGGAAAAGGAGAAAGATGCAACACCCCAAAGTCTCCATCTTGGATTCACTTATTAATATAACTAAAACTCCAAACTCTAACTTTTTTACCCAATGACTTAAGAGAACTCTATCTAACTCACACTATTAATTTCTTAACTTTAAAAGCTGTCTCCACAGTTTTAGGCTAAACTCAGTGCTCTCTTGGGTGTCAGAGCCAGGCACCACAGATAAGGGCCTATTTTCTGTCTCTCTGACCCAAACAAATGGGAGCTGAGCTGGAGGTTACTGGTGGCTGAGGCACTTGTTCCTGATCTTATCCAGCTTCTTTTTCCAGGCTTTGTGCTCTTACATAGCTAAACTGCCATTAGATGGGGAATCAGTGCAGCAGGAATGTAACAATAGCAGTAACTTTCATAACTTCTGATTCTGTGATCCCTGCTTAGGGACTCCTGCTTACTGCCCTTTGAGGTGTCTCAAAACTTCAGAGATGTTTAGGCAAAAGTGTCTGTTCCTGCTGGGATGATAAGTGACTAAGAAAGGGAGGTGGATAGAACTGGGAGAAGAGTTGGCACTGCATCTGTTGTTACCAGGGAAGGGAGAGGTGCTTCTCTCTCTGCTGCTATTTCACAGTTCCCAGTTTCTCAGCAGTAATAGCCAGGAGCAAGTCTGATTGTTCTGTATTCCACTGTGCTGGGAAGTACAATAGAGCTAAGGGTTTTTTGCTGGTGGGGCAGACATTTAGTTGGTAATGGTTGTAGCTTGTAATGCCTGGCAGTGTGGGTTTTTTCCTAGTTTAGTTTCAGGCTTCTCCCAGTTAAAGAGATGAGACAGGAATTTTCTGTGTGTGGGAACTTGGGTCACCTATAGAGATAAAGAATTAACTCTTGTGGTTTAGTCAAAATTTTCTGTTTTCTCTGGCATGATCCTGGGGAAAATAAGAATGTGCTTCTCATTTCCCACTACCTTTGAAAACAATCTCCCTACCCCCTGTGTTTAATCTGCATTGACTGAATGTTAATCAGGGTTTATTTCCAGGTAAGTGTTAAGAATTCATGTCTGTGTTTTGAATTTTGCATGCAGTCGTTTCTTTTTATTTTTACAGCTAGTAGTTCTCTGAACTTGACTATGAAAAATAAAAACCCTTAAATTTCAATGTGTCTCAGGTTATCCTTGCCTCTATTTCTGCCCAAGTGCTGCTCTTGCTCTTTATTCCCCTCAGAACTCAGTGAAGTCTGCTTCCAATTTGTGCTCTTTCAGAAAATGGACTTATTCTTTCAGGCAACTTTAAGTAACTCTGATTGTTCAGTCTTTGTATTGGCTTGATTGTGTTCTACAGCAGTGTCATGGTTTCTGTAACATTCTTTTTTTTTTTTTTTAATAGTAGAATGACCAATGAAAGAGCAACTTTTCAGAAGACTAGAATGAGTCTGTGAGATGTGTGAATTGAAATACCAGAGGACCTGATATTTTTTTTTCAACTTTTTATCTTAGTACTGTTTCAAGAGTTGATGAGTAGCTGGATCTGGAGAGATTCTGAGCCAAGTAATCTGCTTAGAAAATGTAGAATATGGGAGAAAGATGCATTAGTAAAAACAAAACAAAAATTCACTTAATCCTGGCTGGTTTTATTTTTTTTTTTTTGTCAACAACTGCTTAAAAAAAATCTGTTTACTCATTATGTTTCCCATCTAAGTTGAAAACATATTTTTATTTTGAAATAAAGTCAAATTCAAGATGTTAAACTGTGTTTTAAGCTGGAGCAGGTGGGATTTAAAAGAAACAATTTTCCAATTAGACAGTTGAGTCTGCAAATATCTGTGCAGGTACCTGCCTGTGAACATAAGGTTGTCTGTAGACAGATTGGTCTGCTTATTTGACTGTGTTTCTGCCTTCTTTCTGAGCTGCCACTTGAAAAATATGCTCTCCTTTAAAAATTGGAACATAATCTAGCTTTCTAGCTCGTTTTATTAGCTTCTCATAGGCAGGTAACTTAGTGAGCTCAAGAGGGGATCATATAGTTTAATTTATAGTCTGAGCTGCTTAGGCAGTGTGACAACAAAGTTAAAAACATTAAAACATCTAAGAAATAAAACACTGAAGATAAAAGCTGCTGAGATACCCATGATTTAATATTGTTTATGTGCTTATTTTTTCCCAAATAAAAATGTGCTCAATTATTTTGAAAGACACAAAGGCTTAAACAAGTCTCTGATCCCTCAAGTGGGGGATTAACTTGTACTTTTGTAATTAAAAAGACCGAGTGCCTGGCCTTCAGCTGATTCAGGAGTACAGAAGTTTCCTGGAAAGCCAAAAAAAAAAAAAAAAAAATCGTGAGTCATTAACATTTGACCAAAATGATTTTTTAGTTAAAGTAACACAGTTCTTTCAGAAATCTGGGTGTTAGGCTGTTGTCATTTTGTACTTGATTTGGGATGGGAACTGTTACAGAATGAAATTAAACCTCTTCAGCAGTTACATTCTCTTAGTTTAGTCCCAGCTGGCAACAACAGCTCACACTCATCTCCTGGTGAGGTAGAGAGAACAATCAGGAAAATATGTGGGTGGAGATAGTATAGTTATAATTTGAAATAATGTAAAATATAATGATAGTCATAATAAAAGGGAAAAGAGAGGAATAAAACTGAGAGGGTAAGCACTGCTCAGCAACTGACAAAACTGGGTTATCCAACAGTATTCTTATCCCAAATCCCCAAAACACAGCACTGTACCACCTACTAGGAAGAAAATTATCCCAACCAGACCCAGTTTTGGTCCACAGTATAAAGAAAGCCATAAAGCTATTGGAAAGTGTCCAAAGACAGAGAAGATGGAGATGGACCTTGAGGAGAAGCCGTGTGAGGAGGGGCTGAGGGCACTGGGTCTGTTCAGCCTGGAGGAGACTGAGGGGAGACCTCACTGCAGTTACAGCTTCATCGTGTGGGGAACAGGAGGGGCAGGCACTGATCTCTGCTCTGTGGTGACAGTGACAGAGCCCAGGGAATGGCCTGAAGTTGTGTCAGGGCAGGTTTGGGTTGGATATCAGGAAAAGTTTCTTCCCTCAGAGGGTGGCTGGGCACTGGAACAGGCTCCCCAGGGCAGTGGTCACAGCACCAGCCTGACAGAGCTCCAGAAGTGCTCAGACAAGTGCTTTTAGGCACTTGGGGTGACTCTTGGGAACAGCTCTTTGTGGTGCTAGGAGTGGGATTCAATGATCTTTGTGTGTCCCTTCCGACCCATCTTATTCTGTGATTCAGTTTTTTTATGCCAGACTGGAAAAAAAGCAAACCCAGGATGTTTGTTATCTGTAGACAACTGCCCAAAAATACTTGCACCTTCCATGTTATGAACATCTGGCACAGAGGCATGCAGCAGCAGTAAGCCTTTTAAGAAGCGCTGGATAGGTATCAGCTCAAAGGAAGTGTGTCAACTACTTGGGACAAGATTGGATGTTCACTTGTCTAATTATCTTGGACAGCAGTGAAAGCCATGCATCTGATCCTGCCTATTAACACACAGCAGGATAGAGTTAGGCAGGTAGGCAGAGCATCTGTACAGGTCTTAGAGATGGGAAATCTCACAAACATTAAATTTAAATGCCTGTTGCTTGTGTCTGCAACCCACTTTCAGTGGATGTTTTGACAAGTAGGCTTCAAAGCTGTCTGAGGACAAAAAGTGAATGTTTCAGAAGCACTTGAAATCTAATTTCAAATATTAGTTCACAAATACTAATTCACGTTCTTTCAATCTAAAGAAAGTCTGTTATTGGAACACTTAAGATGGCAGATCCTTCAAGGATGTTGTTATAAGCACATTTTTACATGGAGAGAACTAAACTCCAGCTTCTCAGGTAGCTGAAACAGAAACTCTGCAAAGATGGACAAGAAGTAGAGGTATTGAAATTAATATTTTATATTGGCAGGAAATCAGGATTTACCCACTTTGCTTCTCAGAAATTGATCTGAATTGTTTTGTTTTCACAAGTCTTCTCCCACCAAATAAGCATTCTTCCTTAATACAGAGAGTATGCCATATAAGAATCTTCCAAATGTGTTGCTAATGTTCTGATGTTTTTGAGAATTACCCTGGTGAGCATCACCTTGCTCTGAAGAAAATAGTGTTTATATAATGAGGGGTGTGTAGGACCTTTGGATTTTAAAACGCAAACCAAACAACAACCTGTTAAAGGACAATCAGTACACTCCTTGATTGGTTAATCTGGCAGAGTTTATAAAAAGTAGTCATAAACTGCATTTAAGGACTTGATGTAATTTGCTTTGGCTTTCTTGATGATATTTGAAGGACTGATTGTTTAGAAAGTTAGATTTCATTCCAAATAAATAATGAATTAATACAATAAAAAGCAAATCCGATAACTCTGTGCTCTGTTGCTCCAGGCCAATATATCACATCAAAAAAGCTTGTTTCACACAGGTGAAAGTGGGGGAAGGTAAGTCGATGACAAATAACAAAGTACTGATATCGCTGGAGAGCTGACAGCTATGACTGAAGGTCATTACCATGACATTATCATTATCTGGGCAGGATTAAATTAAGTCCAGAACTAATTATATTGTCCTTTCCAGAAATAGTCCAGAAATACTTCTGGTAAATGTCAAAAATACAGTTCAATATTTTGATGTTTGGAGCTTGACACTCAATAAGGGGTCCGTGTGTTTGTGCAATCACAATATAATAAGTGGAAAGGAAGCCATTAAAAATGAGCAGTATTGGAATATTTCGTAGTCCTCAATCTACACATGCCAATAAAACTTGACTGAATAGGTACAGGCAGACACTGCAGTCCCACACCTTGTATCTTCATCCTTTTGAAAGGGGAAATAACTGTTTTTACCTCTTCTGCCAAAGCTGATTTTTCCAGCCTTCAAGCCTTACTTTCGTATATCCTTTCTTTCCAACTTGCTGTAGTTAAAGTACTTTGAAAAATATTTATCTTCAAAACATGTCAGGCAAGTGTACTTTTGTGATCTCTCCTTTCAACTGTCATTTTTCAACCTCTTTTGTATGTGTATTTCTACTCTTTCTGTGTGTGTATTTGTGTGTTTTCTCTTGTATATTCAGTATTTTATGCTATGACTATGCCCGTCTTGATTATTTTTTCTACCTTCCTGTTTACCTACATTGGTCTTTTCTCAGTGTTACTGCCTTTATTGCTACTTGCCAGAAGCAGAGCTGAATTTATCTTTGAACAATTTCAATTTCTTTTCTGTTGCTCTTCCTGCCTTGCTTTATACCTTCATGTTTCTTTTGGCTTTACTCTGCCCATAGTGTGTTGTGCTGAAATACAACATCTTTCTTTACCTCTAGTTTAGTTTCAGTTTATTTATGGATACAAACACAAGTATATTACAGGTGTTGCTTAAAAGTTACCCCATCTGTTAATTTTAGCAATGGGATTCTGGGATTTAAGCCAAATTTACCTTCTAAGGAAGTGCCTTGCAGAGATGTCTCACATATTCCTGTAGTCATCAAGCCGGGTAGCAGTCAAGGCAGGTTTGTTCTTTCTCCTAGTTAAAAGTCAAGTTTATGCCTCTCTTCTCTCACTTTGTGCTCTTCTGTGAAATCCTTGCTATCATCTTCAGTTCTCTTTCTTTTTTTTTTTTCGTTTTTTGCTCTCTAGCTGAAACTTGGATTTGTATTTTTGTTTGGACACCTCTTTGTTTTTTATGTGAATAAGAAGCATTTGTGGCCAGGACTGTACGCAAAAAAGGTGAAGAAATGGCTCTGCTGCTTTAGGTTCTGGGTTTAGAGACCAATAAAGTTGTGGTGGGGAAGATCAGTGAGGAAGAAGTAAGGAAGTGTGGAAGTACAGTGGGAATGGGAGCTGGTGAGTGGCTCCCTGGTACTGCTGTGGGCCACTAGGTACCCAACCACCCTCTGAGGGAAGAGCTTTTTCCTGATATCCAGCCTAAACCTGCCCTGACACAACTTCAGGCCATTCCCTGGGCTCTGTCACTGTCACCACAGAGCAGAGATCAGTGCCTGCCCCTCCTGTTCCCCACACGATGAAGCTGTAACTGCAGTGAGGTCTCCCCTCAGTCTCCTCCAGGCTGAACAGACCCAGTGCCCTCAGCCCCTCCTCACACGGCTTCTCCTCCAGACCCTTCACCACCCTCACTGCCCTCCTTTGGATGTTCTTTAGCAGCTTCATGTCTTTTTTGTACTGTGGCACCCAGAAGTGCCCCCAGCACTGGAGGTGAGGCCGCCCCAGCCCAGAGCAGAGCGGGACAATCCCCTCCTTGCCCGGCTGGCCATGCTGGGCCTGATGTCCCCAGGACACGCTTGGCCCTCCTGGCTGCCAGGGCACTGCTGGCTCAGATTCAAATTGCCCTTGGTCAGGACCTTCAAGTCACTTTCCACGGCACTGAATTAATTCCCGTGTCTCATTCCCCAGTCTGTCTGTACATCCCGGGCTGCCCTGGCCCAGATGCAGAATCCAGGACTTCCCCTGGTTGAACTTCATGTGGTTGGTTTATAAGACTTGGTTTAAATTTGTAATTCCCTTATAATCGTGAAGGATGAGGAAGAGAAGAGAAAAGGCAAATACTCTTCACTTTAAAACAGTATTATCAACAAACTCTAGTATTCTTCATCTCTGAAATTCTGTGTTTTAATTAATGTCTACATGAAAATTACCTATGTGATGAGTTGACTTTCCGTATCAGCAGTCTTAGGGTTCTGATGCCCACAGTGCAGGTCTTACATAATTCTTTAATGGATTTCTTCAGACAAAAATATAGTTAAACACCCAATACTGTGAAATCAAAAGCTTCCTATAATTTCGTGCCCTTAAATAAACAGGCATTTCTTCTCTGACCTTGAGAGATGGAGAGGGGGAGAAAGAAAGCAAAATGCAAACCCACTGTGTCACTATGTACCTTGTGTCTCCTTCCTATAATAAAAGCCAGCAGCAGCTGCAGTCCAGTGGCTCAAGAAGGAGAAGCCAAAGATTGCTTGCCCTGTAGCATCTCTGGAAATGTGTGTGGGGTATGGGGATTCTTTGTATCTCCTCTGAACCTCAGAGGTGTATTGAAGGCTGTCTTTGGGCTTTAGGGCCTCTGTGTTTGTAGGGTTTAAATGCACCTGAAGCTGTAAGGCAGAGAATTGCATCACTACAAAGTACTGCTTAGAGTAAGAGGAGATACCATGTTATGCTGTGGCCTTTTTGTTTTGTTTTATACTCAAGCACATTCATTTTTTACTGGAGTGTTGTCTTTGCCTTTTGGATAGGCTGCTGGCTTGCTGCACTACTTGAATATTGACTTTTTTCTCAGCCCTTGCTGCTGTCCTTCTCTGTCATGTTGATATCTGTTGTAATTTTACTCCAAATGTATGTCATGAGTTATGTGTCTGTGTATATGTATTTGTCAGTATGTAAAGAATCACTCAAAAAGCCAATGAAACCCTGCTGATTGTTGAACATACTAGATTTCTTTTTTTTCTGTTTGCCCCCTTCAACTATAAACAATGTTCCTTACTAAGTGTTTGTGAAGTTCTTAGCGCAGAGGGATTGGAGATCTTAATTGTGTGATGTTCTTGTCCAATGAAGACCAATTTAGCAAGTTTTGTTGTTTTGTTTTTTTTTTTTAATCACTACTAACACTAGGAGTATGCTACATTAAGCTCCTTAAAGTTGTTTTTCTTTATTGTGTATAAAAAACTCTCCCACCTATTTTGTAGCCAAATTATGTGTTTGTTCTAGAACAGCAAGACATATTTTTATACTTGATTGTTTGCATACCCTCCAAATAATATTGCTTGTATGCCTAATGCAAGTCTTCTCTATGCTGGTGCAGTTAACTTATGTTTAATTTATAGTCTTGGGTAACTTAAAAACAGACAAAAAAATAAACAGCAGAAAACAGCCCTAGACAGTCTCATTAAGCTGGTGAAAGATGAGATGAAAAAGTCAGTGATCCTTTTCTAGAAAATCTTGAAGATTCAAGCCCAGTCCCAGCAGAGTCTGGTTTATTTTGGCTCTCAGTCACTGTCTCTCCCAGCAGAAATGTTTGCTTCCCCTCCAGCACTGCCCTAAGTCCTCAGGAATAATTATACGAGCATTATATAAAATGTGAGGAGGCTAGAAGGAACCAGTTAGATAAATATGGGTGTTTTCAGTGGGTTTCAAATATTTAGCAAGTTATTTTTGTAATTAAAAAAAAAAAAAAGTCCTTTCAAATTTTGGAATGGAACTTTGTTTTTGCATAATAAAGGATATTGTAGAAAGAACTGCAGTGACATTACTAAATACAATGTGTTATTTTTTGCATTATTATGTGAATTTGAGTAATTTACTTCCCTAATTGTATTTTGCAGTCTTCATTGATCTACCACAGCAATAAACCAAACCCTAGTTAAATGATTTGGGTGAAAAACTTTTAATTACCTCATTCAGAATAATTTTTAAACTATAATTTTATGTTTTTATCAGATTTTTATGTTCTTTCAAAGTCTGTTCTACAGCGTCTCTGAACCTTAGGAGAAAATATATCAATACTAGACAATTTGGTTTAGGTTGTGATTTATTTAAAAGCACTCAGCAATTTTCTGCTTTTAGAATTTAATTGAGGTCAATTTGTTTCTTTCAGTATTAAACACTGAAACATATCTGTGATCCATGTGATCTTTGGGATTTGGTAGGTGTTAATGTTTGTCAATATGGGGTTATTAAATTCCTATAATCATTTATTTTGAGTTGAGAAATGTAAATTAGACTTATTTCTTTATGCAATGTTGGATTTTAATGAAAAGAAAAAAGAACCAAAAGCCTCCAGAGTTGGAAATGCAGTATTTCCAATAAACATTTAGGAAAATTGAGTTGTTAATCATCATTTTTATGATCTACTGGAATTCTTATTCCTCCCTGACCTAGCATGATGTCTTTGTCCTTGTTTTCAATTGATATTAGGGGATGTTTGAGTTGTCTGGTGCCTTCAAGAAGCACTCAACATTTCATAGGACACCATGTGAAAACAACTGCTACCTGGTTACATGACTCTTTATAAGTTTTTTTCTGTTTCTTCCTATTTGAACATATTTATTTTGCAATTCACCCTTAGTGACAAATGTCTGTATATTCCCTCTCCTGTGCTCAGTCTGCCTGTTTTGGGAATTTAAACTATGTTCTTCATATCACTGTTCATTATTATGTACATGTGCAATAACTGGCAAATGGATGAAGTTCAGTTCAACAAAGTTTTGGTTCAGGGCTGAATTCTCATCTGCCTTTGCTTTAAAATGCTGTTTTGAGGAAGGCTACCTGAGATAACAAAATATTTTTAAGTCTCCAATTGAGAAAGCGTGTAAATACTACCTGAAATTTCAAATTAATTGAATTTCTTCAGCTATTAGAGAATTTTCTTTATCTGCCAATCCAAAGGGAGCGAAATAGTACCAATGGAGAAAAAAATAGTGTAAATCAGTTAACATGCACTTCCCATCTCCAGGAGGAGATACACCTGCTGCTTGATATTCATGGGATCTCGCTATGATCAGAGATCTGTTAGTGCAGTCCTCAAATACTCGTCCTCACAAATCCTGTAACTTCTGGATAACAGTTTCTGTGTAATGTAGATTTTACTTTTGTATCATTTTTTTTTTTTTTTTTAGACAAAATGAAAGCAAAAGCTATTGAGAGGTAGGAGTAGCACTATTTTCTCTCAGAGGAAAGAATACACTGTGTATGGTGGCTTTTTACCTGGTAAGGCTATAAACTTTCTAATTATGGAAATTTTTACATGAGAGGGTGATGATGATGCTACTGGAAACCCGAGTTGGATTTCAAGGTATCAATTAAAATAATAATTGCTTATAATTGTAATTATAACAATAATTGTTTCTTCTGTGTGTGTGTGTTTCAAGTATCTTGGAAGCAGGTGGTAAAGAAACTTTGACTGGGACAAGCTAAAGAGTTGTATATTAGATACATTCAGGCTTCTGTGATCAAAGTGGTAAGAGATGGGCATAATGAGAAGTGAATCATCCAAGGTTTGAAGGGGTAGTGTGGTTGTTGAGTGGGCTGAAGCGTTTCTGTCACGAGAGAAGGGTACCCCTGGGTGGTGAATACAGCTGAGCTACAGAGGTGGTTTTTATCTTTAACCCAGTCTGTTCTCAGGGATGGAGCTAGTCTTTATAGACCAGTTATAATACTGCTCCACAGACTTCTGTAAAAAATGAAGTCTCTAATATATTTACAAGTTGGTGCTGTTGCTTTCAACATAGTAACTCTTTCTAGGAGAATGTCTTTGAGTAGAATCATAAAGGTTGGTAAAAATAGAGCTGCGCAATTTGTCATTTAAGGGCTAGAAAAAATTCCTGTTGGATTTCGGGGCAGAAAATATAATGCTGAGTCAAACCTGGATTTGTGGTCTTGTGCAAATAACCACCAGATATTTTACTATTGGTGTTTGATGTTTTCAATATGTTAAATTGAATTCACTTTAATAGTTCTCTCCGCTGAGAAATGCCCTCATATCTGTCAAGACTTAATTCTTTAAAAATACTAACAGCCCCTCCCAGAGGAGTTTCTTTAAAGTGTCAGATGCCAAATTCTACTCTTTCTTCATGTGGAAAGTTATTTTTAAATTGATAGTATCTTCCTGCATGTTTTGTCTTAAGTTTAATGCAGCTGTTTCCATGCTGGAGCCACCGGTAATCTCTGCATTGCTATTGCTTTCTTTATAGTTCTCTTCCTTTACTGCAGTTCTCTTGTGAATTCTGATTATAGTTTGTATTTGCAAAAATATATTTGTAAACCACCTTATTTATCTTTCTGCAAAGTTAGTTGTTCTGCACTTAAGAAATTAATGGTGGCCACAAGCAACTAAGCTGCCTTTCCAGTCCAGTGAGCCTCTGGCTCAGCTTTCAACTCCAAATTGCCACTTTTCCTTTTCTTTGGTAATATGGCTTTTTAAGAGGCTTTGCACTAATTAAGGAAGTGAGATGTAACTTCTAAGAGTTTACTTAGGTAGGGAAGGAGATGGTGGAACTTTGTATCCATGGATACTCTCTTGTCCAGGGACTCTGCTCAAGATAACGCTGGAATTGAAAGTCAACACATCTCATCTGCACTATCATTACTGAAGTGTTTGCAAAGACATGATCACTGTTAATTTAGAAGATTTAATTTAAAACGGAGGAATTAAGGTTCAAAAGCCGTATTTAGTGAATAAATTGTTTTAGAAGAAGTGAGGGCTCTCTCAATCTCCACAAGGCAATTTCATCACAATTGAAAAAGAGGCCAGCTAAATTTCCATGTATGTTACAGGGCATGGACATTAGAGCATTTGGAAAAGACAAGTAAGTGCTAGAAATCTATTGGGAAGAGGACCATAAAACTGTCCGTAATTTGAGACCCTAAATTTAGGGCACTCTAATTAAAGCTGACTTTGTATCCAAGAATAGAAATTGTATTACAAATTTGTTTCATTATATACTACAAGTATGTCACTTTTATTTCTGGTAGATCAGAATTTAAAAAAAAGAAATCAGCTAGTTTTGTTTAGCTGTTGTGAAGTGAGGACAGCAATTTTTATGCCTTAAATCCTTCTCTTTGTGTGTAAAATCCCCTTTTTGTTGACAAAAAAAATTGCATTTCTTGTTATAAAATCCTGGTGATTGAAATAAGACGTACTGTATGAACTTAAAATTTCAGGTCAGCTCAGACTGGGAGAATATATGAATGGGAGAAAATAGAAAGTAAGAGATTTTGTCTGTAATACAGTGTATATAGATTTGAAAATGAGATGCAGCTTCGGAAATTATTTGAAAACTATCCCTAGGTTCTTCAAGCATAGGCCTCCAATGCCACCATGTATACTCTTTCATATCAGGGCAAATTGATTTTTCCATAAAGTAGCTTGTTTTATTTGTCTGGAGACCAGTTTTTACTTCTATAGCCTAACCTAGAAGAAAGAATCTATTTTCAGAGGTACCAGTAATAAAAGGTAGTAGAAATGTAACTGGTTTGATAAAGCAACATGCAGTGAAATCTGTCTGTGCGCAGTCTGTCTCTGACACTTGTAAAATGGTGGGAGTTACAGGATTGATATTAATGAGACCTGTGGTTTTATAGCACTGACTTAATGAACTGAGAGCTTTTCTGCTCTGGGTTTGTTCCTCACCAGCGACTTTGGGTGACAGGGTCATAGGGCTGTTCTGCTGATGTGCTTTTCTGTTTTCATTAATTTAGATTGTTTTATGACTTCTGTTTTTCATATTTGTGCCTGTAGTTCCTCACCTTTTCTGAAAATAAAACGAGCTTTTCTATTGTTTGGTTTGTGATGTTAATTTCACTTTTGAAATGGATGACTTGAGTTTTAACAAAGTAAAACTACAGGCATGAGATGAAACTGAGTAGCTGCCTTGGTTTAGGGTAAATTTGGGAGAAAACCTCCAAATGGAGTCTTTCTAGAAAGCAAATTTAAGTGGCCCTTCTCCCAACTGGATCGGGAAAAGATTTCTTTGGAGAAAAGTAGAAAAATCTGTTTATTTAACAAGCAATCTACAAGCATAAAAAATTGAATCATATTAAACAGTGAAACCTCTCACTGTTTGAAGAGATGGCAAATCCATCCAAATGGTGTCCTGTGCTTGTGTGATGCATTGTTTTGGTACCCAGAGTGCATAGGGATTTCTTCTGGAATATCTGAACAATGAAGGGAATTTAATACCATGACTCATGTACTCAAAAGTGCATACAGTCCTAGGGAGCAAGTCCTTACTCAGAGCAGCCATGGTATTTGTGTTGGTACTCCTATCTTTGCCTGCTGGTTTGTACTTTTATTTTCTTCATCCTGCTTACTTGCCTCCAGTTCTGGATGAAACTTCTTTGAGGGTGTGAAGGCTGCCACAGAGGAGGGGGTGAGTGTCCACAACGCCCTGAATGGAGGCAGAGGCTGGAGTCCCTGTGGGAAGGGGGCAGCTGAGCTTCCCTAATGAAGGTTTTCTAACAGGACGAAGCAGCCGTTTAAAAAGAAGGGAACTGCAAGGCTTTTTTGTGTGTGGATCCTAGTTTTCTCAGTATGTTAGGCATGCTCAGAGTGTAATTCAATTAGCAGACTGAGCCTGGAGGACACCAGTGTGATGGAAAGAAGCACTTGTCTGGTCTCTTCACTTTGAGTGAATGGAATCATGATTTCTTCTGCGATACCCTCAGACCATCCTCTCTTTCTGAAGACATCTAATGTATAGAGAATTTTACAGAAAATGTTTTAACGTGCTTGAGTTCTTGGTAATGGACCGTACTCAGTGGTTTTCAAATGTGATGTGTAAAACTTGAAAACACTATATAGATTGTACACTTTTTGCTGCTTATACTTACTTACCGTGTCACTAATGCAAGAATATGAAAGTATGACCTAATTTCTACAGTGGCGTAAATGGGCTCCTGATTCTTTCAACCTGTTTGGCCTTCAGTTTCTCTCTGATAGCCAGGGAGTGCTTTCTTAGGTGGTGGGGATTTTTTTTTGTTTTGTGGTTTTTTATTGGGTTTTTTTTTGTTTGGTTTTTGTTTGTTTTGTTTGTTTGGGTTTTTGTGGGTTTTTTTTAATTATGGCAACTACTTCAGACATAAGTAATCTGACATATTGTCAGAATAGATTGCGAAATACTACTTAAATCATTCAATTTATTGCAAGTAATTTCATAGAGATAAATCTAATGTTTAAATGAGTCCATAACTTTGATGGAAGTTCTTATATAAAGTTTCATATATCTTAAATACTATCTTATATCTTAGATATATAAAAGTATCACATTTTTCTGTAAAACAAACCAATAGTCTTATGCATGTAACATTTTGATTGCATGTGATAGACCCACGAAACCTGTACCTCTGAAATGAACTTCAGTTTTTCACTGTGCTAAATATTATGATATTAGAAAATAAAAAGAAAATGGCTTCTCTGGACATAAAAAAATAAATTTAGTAACAAACCTGGTTACTGCTGGTTTTTTTTTAATTGAAAGTGGAATAATGTTGTTTAGTTTCATTATAAGCATAAACTAGCATAGTTGTTTGTACCAGTATGTTTTGATTTGTATATTTGGAAAACATCCAAACAAAGTTCTGTAGGGACCATGTGCTTTTGTTAGTCACCAATTACTCTAGCACAGCCCTTTTTTGTGTATTTTTGACAATAAAATGGAATCTCCAGCATAAAAACCCTTCATTGGTGTAATTTAGTACAAGGAGCTATAGGAAATGTCTTGAAGATAAATGATGGGATTGTTCTGGTCAGTAAGTATATTCTGCACATAAAGGACAATAAAGACCATAATCCACTTTGGCTGGTTTTATCCAGTTTGAGGCAGTTCTTTAAGCAAAAACATCCAAATGCTGTTTCACTGGAAGCAAATGAAAGATAAAAGTAACTGTAAATTTCTTTGCCCAAATTCCTCTGTGAGGTGTGACAGTAATTTACTGAAAGATGGCGCCAAGTCATTTTCTTCCTGTGGCATATTTAGGGCTTAAGTTCCACTTCTGAGAGCCATTTTAAACATACTGTTAGCACAAGTCACTCTGCCTGAATAAAAGTGAAGGAAAAATTAAATTTGGACTGTTTTGGAACTTTATGGCAAAATCAGTATTCAAGCAAGAAATGAAATATCTTCTAAAAAAAAAAACAAAACCAACTGAACTCTTTGGATTTCCCATAAACTAACATTTGTTTCTTTCTATTAAGCATGACACGGCAAATAGAGCAGCAGCTCTCAGAACATTGCTTTTATGAAGATCTAATGGTCTAATGAATAAGTAATATGCCATCTTACAAAGCTACTGCCTGTTCATAACACATCCATATTATGGTAACAGATTGTAAATTAAGAAATATGTTGTTTCTTTATCGGTTCTGTCTGTTTGTGGTTGTCCCATAAGGATAACTGATGGTTCTTCATATCAGGCTTCAGTCATTTGGTAAAAGCGGCTGTTTGGCAGGAGCACATGTCCTTAGGACACCTTGAGCCTACTGTGATGAGAGGAGGATTTCTCTGTATTAACACCAAGTTCACCTAGAAAAATAAAACCATGGGCATTTAATTTGAGTAATGTTCTGTAGAAAGAAAATTAACTGGTTAATTAATACTGTTCTGATGTCTATAGTCAGATTATTTTTTTAGAGTTTGAATTGCTTGTTTTTCTTGAAAGTAAATTGGGAATCAATAAAAATGGGTAAACAGCTGAAAATAATGAATTGCATTCATCAACAAAAGAAAATGTTTATCACTTGCTCTGTCAAAGTCCACCATTCCTGACAAAGTCTCTGCATCTGCTGGAAAATATGATGATCAAATACATTAGTAAGGTGCAAATGAAGCAGGATAGCATCACTCCTTGAAACAGAGCTCAGTTTTGAGAGTGGGACACAGTGCTTATTTTGTATTTCAAAAATGGGACAACAGAACATGGTTTTACCTGAGGTATTTAACTTGTGATGTCTTTTAGATCATTCTTGTGCTTACTGTGTTGTCCAATAATGAATGGTTCACTTGAGAAATATGGTGCTACTTCTTTATTTTAAGCCTTTATCCCATAAACATTAAACCTTTTCTTATAATATTTGAAATCTATTCCTTTCAGTTTTCTCAGCCTGAACAATTTATCCTGGGGAGATGGGGTAGCAGCAATCCTTAAAAATTACTGCTCAAAACCGTGCCTCTATCTGCTTAATTGAATCAACTCTGTCTGCTTTCCAAGACCAGACTAAAATATAGCTACATCCCTCTGAATGTGCTTTTGGAAATATTAAAGTTTTATCTCATTCAAGATCTTGCATGATAATTTTCATTATTTTAATCACAGTTGCTTTCCGAAAGCAATTGATAATAATGACATTATCCAAGGATCTAAACACGCTATATCTCATCTAGGTGGAAGAGATGAAAAAAAAAAAAACAGAAGAGATCTCAGTTACTTCAGAGAATAAAAGTTTATAAGCTGACTTCACTGATGTTGAAGGACAAATTCACTTTAATTTTAGTTGCCTAATATTGTAACACATCATTTGTCTGGCAGTCTTGCAGCTGCTGTTGTGTGTAGCCATTGCCTTGCAAATGAAGGAACTTCATCCTGCTTTTAGAACAGTGAGACACACACAGCTTGACATCATCTTCACAGTCATGGCTCTTTTTGTCCAAGAAAGAAGAATTGCATTAGGAGAATGGTGGCATCCTTTTTTTTCTTGTCTTGCAAGTCAATAATTTTTGAGTTGTTTTCCTTCCATACCTGGGAGCAAAGGAAAGCGTAATACATGGAAAAATCAAATGGTTCTACTTCAGGCTATAAGTGATTGATACATGTTCATTTTAGGTGCAGTTGTAGCTGCTCAGCAGTATTCCCAGCAGTGAAGGTTTTCTCTTCATTCAGTGTGGTCTTATCCTTATTTGAACTGTGCAGTCAACTCCCTGGTTTCAACTGAGGTGGACAGAGGTGATATTGCTGTCTGATGAAATGAGACAGCTGTTTCTGGGGATTGCAGAAATGGCTGATGAAATGCTTGCAGATACATTTTATTTGTTTGTTCTTAATTTTATTTTAATTTAATTAATTAAATTTATTTTAAAATTAAATTATTTATTTAATGTTACGTTAATCGTTTTATAGAGAGAAGAAATACAAAACAGGAAAATACTTTTCCAGCTATGCATTCTACCTTCTGTTATAAAATTCATTAGCTGTTGGGATTCTCTTGTTTGGCTAGAATCAAATACCAACCCAGCACCCAGTCCTTTAGTTCTTCCAGGTTCCCCATGTACTTGAATATGTAGGCATCACTTCCACATGAGAACTTGGAGAAGTGCTTGCTAATCCACTTATACCAAGCCTATCCTATTTTACAGAAGGGTTGGGAAACTGAGTGCCAGAATAGTTGCTGGGATATTGGCAAATCCTTTGTGTTGCCCAGCTCTCTATGCCTAGAATACTGCCTGAAGGCAGGTGAGGGAACAGCTGAAGGACCAGCTTAAAAACAAAGGTCTCAAGAATAGTTTTCAGAAACAGAAATCTGGGATTTTATTGGTGGATTAGCCTGCCTGGGGGCAAAGGGACATCTGAAATCTTTGTAGCTCTGAGTTAAGCAATTTCCTGCTCTCTCAGGGGAGGTTTTCCTGTTGGTAAGGAAAATGATATATAATGGATTTGCTGTGTTTGAGTCATATATCAGTCATACTCTCACCTCTTCACACTAGAGATGCATTAATGTTCAGCCTGTTAAAGTACTAAAAATTCAACTGGATGTTTAAATTGATCCAATTGTCTGCTTTTATTCACCTGTGTATTCTCATCAATTAAACATTATTTTAAGACATCTGTTGTCATGCTGGCCTTAAGCCAAACCAGTATTAAACCTTTCAAAGACTGAAGGTGCTGAAAAAGCTTTTTACACACATTTCTTCCCTTGTATCTAACAGGGATAATTTTAGAAACATGGTTTTCCCTTTGTTTAGTTAGAAAACTACCTCCCTTGGGAGATACTTGGCATATCCTTGAAAGGCTAGATAAATTATAGATTCAAAGCCCTAAGAATTCCCTAAATCACCATGTTTACCCCACAATTTATGCAAATAATGAAGAGTATGTATATAGGTATTTTGATTAGTGGTGACATGAATAGAGAGGAAGTAGTCTTATGGTGTTTTCTTTATTCCTTAATTGTAGAGCTGTTATAAAATATATTAAGGTAAAGAAGTGTATTAGAGTAAGCTGTCAAAACAAAGTAAAAAGTATAAAACCTACTTGCTTCATAATCTCTAGTGAAATGGAAATTGCTTTTAAAAATACTTAATTAGACCATGGCCCAAAAGGTAGCTATTGTAGTTTGTGGAGTAAAAAAAAAAACAAAAAAACCCATGCTTTTTCATCCTCTAAGAGTTTAATTGCTAGTAGGACTGTGTTTTGTTAATATTTCTATCACTGCTGAAAAGACTTAAAGAAGACCTGTATTTTAAGCAAAAGTATTTAGTCATTTGAGGGGGATTACTTTCAGTGCCTAAAACGAAGGCCATTGTTTTATAAGATCAGCAGAACATTATTTATTTAGCTTAAGGATACTCTGACCTGGATTTTAGAGGGCATGTCAAACTAGCAGATTTCTTGTGCTGTGTTGTCTCTGTGGTGTGCTGTGCCTGTTCATCACAGGTGTATTCAAGAGCAGGACAGAGACATGCTGAGCCTGTGGGGAGAGAGTGTCCCTTTGGTCTGTGCTCCTTGGTACATGGGAGAAGTGTTTCCTCTGGCCTCCCTCCTAGGCTGAGGTAGCTGAAAATACAGATGAGCAAGAGACTTTTTTTCTGTGAAGCAGTTAGTCTTTGGGAGAGCTCAAGAGATGAAAGTATCTTTCCTCTTGCCCTTGAGAGTTTTGGTTGATGTATCCTGACCTGAAACGAAAGCACAGTGCAGCTTCTCTGTGGTAGCTAGGTAATTGGTATCTGTGCATCTCAGGGTGGATTAAAAAAGGCCAACTCTTCTGAATTATTTAAGTTTTATTTGTTTTGACCACCATTATCTGTTATGTAGAGTTTTAGTAAAGTCACATAAGCTTGTACCTGATGTAATCATAGGGGGTTCCTGGGCCTTCAAGGGTGTCTCCCCTTCCTCGAGGGGAGCACCTACATCCATTTCTGATCTGGGGCTTCACCAGCAGTCCTTGCTGTCACTTTTTTCTGTATTTTCAGCATACTGTGACTTCCAATATTGTGAATGCTCCTCTGTGCTCTGTTACAACTAATTTGAAAGCACAGTCTGGTAGAAGCAGGGGCATATCTCTGTAGATCTTCTGGTCCAACTCTTTGCAAAGAGCAGTCAGCCAAGAGCAGGGCAGTCAAGGACATATCCACTTGTGCTTTGAATGTCTTAAATCTAGTAGTAGACTATCTTCGCTGTATTAAATTTAAAAAAAAGAAAAAAGGTGGAATATTCTGTGTTTCTATTTGTACTTATTGTGCCTCTGGTCCTGCTTCTGGGCACCACTGGGAAGTCTGTCTCCATCATCTCTACTCCCTCTGTCAAGTATTTGTATGCCTCCTATTTTCACTCTATTTATGTCACCTACAGACTTGCTGTGGGAGCTCTCCACCCCTCATCCAGGTCACAAACAAAACTATTTAATAGCACTGACCCCAGTATCAACCCCTGGGCTACACCACTGATGCTGGGTTTCAGCTGAACATTGTGCTGCTGCTCACAACCCTTTGACCTGGAATTTAACTCAGTTTTCAGTCAACCTCATTTCATTTATCTCGTCTGTACCTCAGTAGGTCATCTCTAAATGTGTTAGCAGTGTTGAAAGCTGTGCCAAAATAAAGATAAACATCTTCTGTTCACCACTCATCCAGTTAACCAGTCATTTTAGCACAGAAGGCTATTAGGTTACTAAAGCATGGTCTCTTCATGAATATTTGCTGCCTGCATCCACTTGCCTTCTTGTTTTTATCTTTCAAATACGTTTGCTGTTGGATTCCAGAATTATCACTCCATGTTTGTCCCAGGGATCAAGGTGAAACTGAGTAGCTTATAGTTATCATCCTCCCTGCCAGTGTGGACTTCAGAAGAAGTATATGATTTCTTTCTTAGAAATCTCTTCTGGCCAGCAAGGCCTGCCAGACACTCTGCAGAGTGGCTTTACAATGACATTGGCCTATTTCCTCAGCACTCAGGAGTGACACCCATCAAGTCCTGTGAGCTTGTATCTTTCTATCTGGTTTAATTGGTTTTTTACCTTGATTCTCTTCCATCAACAGCAAGTCTTCCTTATTCTGGACTTCCTAGATTGTTTCAGACACCTGTAATTACTGAGTCCTACAGCTACCAGTAAAGACACAAGTGAGAAAGGTCTTGAGCAGTGTCCTCTCTGTGTCCTTTGCCACTGGGTCACCTGTTCCATTCAGTAGCAGACCTACATTGTCCCCAGTCTTCCATTTGTTGCTTGCTGTACCAAACAAGTATTTTCTTGGTGCCTGTTGTCTCTTACTGGATTCAGCTCTGGGCTGGTTTCCCTAACATTGTCCATGCATATTTGGGCAGCATCTGCATTTTCCTGGGTCATCTGCCCCTGCTTCCACTTCTGTACACTTCTCTTATGCCTGGCTCTTGTCAGAGGCTCCTTTTTAATCTTTACGTATCTCTTGCTGCCTTTTGCTTGTATTCCTATTTGCTAGGATGGATGGCTCTTGAGTTTAGAAAAGGTAATCCTTGAAAATCAGCTAAGTTTCCTGAGGCCCCATTCTTTTTAGGCACGTAGGATTCTTTGAGGCAGGTTCATGGGCAAGCCATGGTCTGCTTTACTCTAGTCCATGGCTGTAGTCTGGTTATTTGCCTTCTGCATTTCTCACAGGCAGCTCTCCATGTCATGGTTGCTGCAGCCAAGGCTGCCCCAGCTTTCACATTCTCAACATATTCTTCCTTGCTTTTAATTATCAGGTTCAGCAGAGTGTCTCCTCTTGGATTAATTCTCAACATGTCAGGAAATTATCACCAATATGCCTCAGAAACTCTAGAATCTGAAAGTTAAATAAGAAAAAAAACAAAAACAGGTCCTCATTTATTTCTGGAGTTCACAGTTCTCTCTAAAAGGACAGTAGCTGTCATTGATGTTACAGATCTTGTAGCAAAGTCCCTAGAATTATCTAGTGAGAGATAATCAATGAGATTAATGACTTCATAGATACTTTCTGGAAGACTATGAACCCCAAAGTGTTATATCAACTTAGAGTTACTACCTATGCAGCTGTCAATAGTAAGCTCTAAGAGAGCTCCAAGAGGAGCATAACAATTCTTTTATTTGATTAGGACAGAATAAGTTCCTCTTCTTAAAAAGTGGTTTCCTTTAGGCCCCTTTATAGCTCCCAACAATAAATGATCAATTAATTTTATTTATCATCCTATTAAATACAAATAGATTATCTCATTATCTATATATTTTTTCAATAAGCTGTGAGGTTTTCTACTTTGTGGAAGTGATTTTGAAAGATTAATTATAGCTTGTGTAAAAAGATTTCCTTCATTAATTTGAAGTGTCTGCTTTTCAGATTCATTGATTGGCCTTTGCTCTTGCATTAGGAGGCAGAGCAATTAGAAGTGCCTAATTTGCGTTTTCTCTTCCATATGTTATCTTGTGCACCTTTATTCTCTCTCCTATTAATCATCTCTGCTGTAAGCCGAACTTTCCCCATCTTTTCAGTATGGCATTGTTGTCAAATACATTAAAATCAATGCCAGCTGAGTGGTTTCACATGGTTACATTGTAGGTTCATTTCATAAGGGTTTACTTTTTATCAAGAATAACAATTTGTGAAGTGTTTAGTTCAGTGTTTATTTCAGAATGACTGCAGAGATACTTTACATGAGTAGTTCCTGCAGTTATTGTTGTAAAGACAACAATAATGTTTCCAATGTCTCTGCAATGACCGAATCTTAAAATGTCTACTAATGTCCATTTAATTATTTGGCATCTCATAATGTCCAGTAAATTTTAAATGTCTCTTTTCTAGCTAATCTAAAAATTACTTTGGTTGACTGTTTCAATAATGGGATGCAATCATGTATGTTATTGATAATTTGATTTATTCACTTACCATGATTACTCTGAATCTAAGCAACTGAGCCTGCAACAAGGTATCTGATTTACAGAGGAGTAATCAGTGACTTGTGTGTTCAGTTTGTTAAAACACAAACTTCCTTAAGAAAAGCATAGATGTACAGGTTTCTTAGATTTTCTGGATAACCTTGTCTCAGTGGTTCTTTACACGTGATTCTGCCACTGGAAGCTGGGGTAGCAGTGTTTAAATGTTAAAATGACATATTTACATAAGCATCTCAAACTGATGTTCAGCAAAGGGGCGAGGGGAGAGCAACTAAGTTCTTTCAGCCTCTCTCAAAGCTTACCAAGGTTTACTTCTTGTTTTTCAATCAGCAAAAAGCAGGTTGAAATGTGGATACTTTTCCATGCAGAAAGAAACAAAACATGAGCAATTTTTTTTTTTTTTTGCAATGTATGCCTGAATGCCACAGTTTTCCTCTCCCAAAATGTCTTGCATATTTTAAACCTGACATTATCAATGGAAAATACAGTTGTCTGAGTAAGTTCATTGTGTGAGAGAAAAGAAGAAATAAGAAATTACCTTTCAAAACTACTGAGAATATAAACTCAAAAAATTGTCCAGATTTGAGATTTTTCTGTGTTTTCCTATTTCCAATGAAAAGGAACCCAAAAATGTTGGAGACCTTAGGCTGTGACCTTATGCATATTCACAACGTACACAATTTTTACATCTGTGATCAAAGGAGACAGAAATCTTCAGTTATCACTTCAGACATGTTCTGGATGCTGTGGGCTGTCACTACCAGGGAAGTGAAGACAGACCACATTACTAGAAAGATCATGTAGTGGGGTTATGATTTACTTTAAAGAGTTTTATTCTTAGTTATTGTTTTAGCTTTTTTTTCTTTTTTTTTTATTCTCCCCACAATTTCTAACTAGAAGCAGAAGTACTTGTGTAAGTGGGTGTTGCTCCTGTTTGAACCAGTTTCAATTCTGTGTGAAAGATGACATTTACAAAAAAGTGGCATGCATTTGATTATATTATTAGAAATTTTAGTATCATGGGAAGTGGTACCATAGAAAGCATATTTTGAGCAGTGTAGCAGTAAACAGTAGTTGGAGACCTTGCTTTTCCCAAAAGCCATTTTCAAGAGTGGTTTCCCTGAGAATGCAGCCATGAAGATGTTTCTCATTATCACCTTTACTTTGCTTCAGGCAAAGCTTTAGGATGCAATAAAGTGTCTGCTTTTTAGGTTTTTTTTTTGTTTTTTGTTTTTTTTTCACATTCAGTTGTCTTATAAAGTTTAAGGAAAAAACTGTCTCTCAGTAGACTGGTCTGAGACATTAAGTTTTGGTGTTTGTGTGTTTTGTGGGGAGGTTTTTTTCTTTGATTTTCATTTGGATGGTGTGTTTGGGTTTCTAGGGGTTTTTTTGGTTGGTTTTATGGTAATTTTTTTTCCCCTTGCCCTTCCCTCTTCATACCTCTCCCTTCCCTGCTGAAGAAGTGGAGATGTGTGTTCTGTAAATGGTCTGGTAAATCAGAAATTTTGTGTTTCACTGAGGTCTTTTTGTACCTGTAAGTCCTCATTTATACCCAAATTGCGATGCCTTGTATGTCTAGTTCCTCTGTAAACCTTTTCTATAAATTTTAGGGGCTTGATTGCCCAGAGATACAGAGACAGGGAAATTGGTAAAAGGTGTTGCTGAAAGAGGAGAAAAGCAAGAAAGTGAACTAAATATTCAGCGTGTGTCATAACAAAACCATAGATTATGTAGTGTCTCTGTTCTCTTGGAAAAGTGTTTGGGGAATAAAGATGCCTATGAAATTTAATTATCTTGAAAAATGAGGAAGGCACTGGTGTGTCAATGGGGGAGATATTTATTACTTCCTGGAGGAATCTGCTCATTTTCAAGAGGGAGCTGACCAGTGGTAGTTTGTGCATATCCACACCCCCATATTTTTCTTTTTAAACCTTGGAACAGTAACTGCTCGGTGCAGTACCAAGCATTCAGACAGATCATCCTGATATTGAATTAAAATCTCTGAAGGAATAAAAGAGCTGGATAGTACTAAAATCAAACTGTAGCTTAATACTGATTTCATAGCTTAATTAAATAGTAAGGTGAATAACCTATTGCAGAGGCTTTCTTCTGAAATAAAAGGAAGAGAAGAAAAGGGTTACAATCGTGAGTCTCTATTCTTCTGTCTCTGTCTAGGGTGACTACCGTTAGAGGCTTAATATATAATTTCAATAACATAATTACCACCCTTAGATTTATCATAGTTTTGTCTAACACTACAGGAAGCATGAGGGTGTGAAAATGAAATGCACTTCAAAACAATCAAATATTTTTTTATTGGATCCAGATAGAAATTATAGAAAAGAATTACATAGATTAGCAGTGTTGGTTTCCATCTATAAAATGAAAAGGAACTACATAGAGCAAGCAAAAGGAAACACACAACTAAGGCAATTATCCTGGAATAATTTCATATACAATGATCTGTTGAGAGGTTTTAAATGACAGGGGTTCAGGAAAAAAAACCCAGCCAGCATTTCTAGGTAATTCCTCATGTAAGTAGTGTAACTCACTTATCACTTATACTGCCTTTTCTCCCCTATCACCAATTCGAATCTAAATGAGCTGGGAAGTGGCTGCAATAATTTATTTCAGAAGGCTAATTAGCAGTTTAAACTACTGATTTTGGGGAGTTTTGCTGAGATGGGTGTATCCCAGGTGCAGTTTCAAGGAACTTGTTCTTCATATGAAAAACCTGGCACTCAACAACGTTCTCACTTAAAAATGAGGTGAAATGAGCATGGGGACTGCTTTAACCTCTTTAGCAATCACTGTGCTGAGACAGTTTCTGGCACTCTGAGCAGTCATGTTCCTCAGTACAGGCTTCTTTATATTCATCATTCATCTGTCTTGTAGACTGTAAATTCTGCGATCCAGAACCATCTTTCATCAGTGTTTTGTAGAAGACTAGCACAGTGAGTTTTGAGCCAGGACTTCAATATGAATAATAAATGCAGTTCTGATAAAGTATGCTTCTGAAAATAGGGGGGGGGGGGGGAAGATTCAGTGCAACAAAATATCAGTGACTTTTGTGGTGTTATACAGACAAGTTGAAGCATTTGGATTTGTTCTGCATCAGCCCTGCTGAGAAACACAAGCAAACACTAATTGATTATTGTCTCTCTCATGCTGCTGAGTGGATGTCCATGGGACCAGTTGAAAAATTCAGTCAATGCTATCCTTGTATCCTTGCAGCTCACTCATCACAGGTTGCCCATTGGAAGACACCTAGAATTATTAAATACTGGCAAGCAATTCTGCTACAAAATCATGTTTCTGACCTAGTAACAAATGTCCAGTCTAGTGATGCCAGTAACAGATGTGTATGGTGAAATAATGTTACCCTTTGGGTCCATAATTTCAGTAAGATCAATTATGCAGTAACAACAGACTTCAAAATAATTTTCTGAGTTATGGGGGGCAGGGGTAGGAATTATGGAAATGTGAGCAAAACAGAGGATTTCAAATTGCCTTTGTCAGTTCCTGTTCAGTTTCTTCGTGTTTTTAAAAAGAGTGTTCTCCTTACCTGCAGCCAGGTTGTAGAATTCAAACCAGCCCTGAGCTTTGTGTTCAGTTTCCTAGATTTTTTGAAGTAATCTCCAGCAAGGACATCCCACATATGCACGGACAGCTTCACTTCCCTTTTCTGCACTGGAAAGGTAACACTCCTTTCAAATGAATGTTCCTGTAAGAAGGAAGACAGCAGTTTTCAGAAGGAGAAGGGGTGGTAATAGTGGTAATTCTATTCTAAATGAGAATCAGTGGCACGTGGTCAGTTGGCTTGTTAAACCAACAAAATGAGGGAAGAAATAATTCAATTGTAGGACAAGAAATCAATACAGAACTTGGTTTGAGTTTCCTGTAAGCCACATGGTTCCCCTGAGAACTGAAGATGGGGAAACCCACCCTCGTAATGACTAATGAAATTAACCACTGCAATTCCAAGGAGCTCAAATGTCAGCCTGGCAGAGCAAAATTTTGTATACTCATAACAACAATAAACATTTCTGTTCAATTTTGAGAAATTGTGGGAAGAGTGAGTTGCTGTTGTGTGTAATGTTTAGGTCTTTAATCTGGTAGATGAGGGAGGTAAGCAGGATAACATGTAGTGGAAATGCACATATAGTTTCCAGTTCTTTAGGGACAGATTTGCCTGGAGGTGGTTTCTTTTATATGGATAAGCAGCACAGTAGGAAAAATATACTGAGAATAGCCTGTGTGTCTTTGGAGATTTTTTTTTTTTCAAAGTGAGGTGGTATTATGAGATCCTTGAACAGGCTTTTAAATTTCTATTCTGCTCTGTAAGGTTAGCACCTCTCTTCATCTCACATTGCATCACTGTAGCCTGCTTAGTGCATAAATTCCTCTTTAACCATTCAGGTACCTTCTTCACTGCTTATCTGCCATCTGTAATATGACCAGGACAGTGTAGATTTTCTGTCTACAGGACTGATGAAAATGTTCCAGGATATTTTGTTTGGTTAGTTTCCATAGTTGGAAAAATGAAAAATATTTTTTTTCCATATTTTTGCCTGTGTTAAATTATTGCATGTTGAAAGGTTGTATGCTAGTGACATAAACATCCTAATGTCTTTAACAACTTAGATCTAAACTGTTGCTCTTGGACCAAGCACTAAATGAACTTGGTGCTGGTATATTGCAACACAAGATTTTGTGAACCTTCAGCAGCTTGAAGTCACTGTTTTGATTTGTTAATCTCTTGTGTTAGATAATTAGGACAGTGTTTGATAAGGCTGTTGGGCTACAGTATGAAATAGATTCTCTCATAAGAATATTTTCATTTCATTTAGCTGGATTTGGAAAAGATATAACTCCAAATATGAATCTGTTCCCACTGGTTCAGGTAAGCTGGACAGGTAGTTTGCCAAAGGTGAAACACAGAACACTGTTTCAAATAACTGGAACCAAGCTCAAAAAGCTGTTTCAAGGTGGTGACAAGTTGCATCCCCAGGCATGCTCTGTTACTGTGAAGGCTGTTTTAATCAGACCTACTTTCTTAACTGTCCTCCTGAGTATGATGACTGCCTGTGCCAGGAAGGGTGTTTAGGTTTTGCACGTGCATTGTGTTCATGCAGCAGGAACTGGAATTTAGCAAAGGTTAGGTAGGATTGAGATGGGGGAATAAACAGTGAACAGGGAGGTGTGGGGGTGTGTCACTGGGGTAACAACAGGGAGTATGCAGGAGTGCAAGATGGGGAAAAAGAAGTGTGAAGGAAGGGCTGGCACAGTGGGCAGAGAAGGCCTGAGGGGTGGGAGTGGGGCACAGCTGGTTATTGGGAGGTGCTGGGGAGAAGGGATGGAGATGTGAACACAGGCTGCTGGCTAGCAGCTCCTGGCACCTGGAGGAGGAGGTTATAGGGATGAGTTTGGTGCCAGCTGGCTGTGGGGGCTGTTCTGAGAGAAGGATGTGAGAGGAAGTGGGTTTATGGGGCAAGACGTTCACAGGATAATTTCTTGGGGCTTACAATGCTTTGGTTGAGCACCTAAATATAGGAGCCCACTCATCGTGACCACTACTTTCAGAGCAGAGCTGCTTCTGCTTATTTCACTTTGTGAGCAAAGGTGATTGGGTTAGTAAAAAGAATTTTCAGGATGCTCTCAAATGCATCTGATTCATCTTGGAGAGAAAGGAGGTGGTGAGGTGATCTTCGAATAAGTGCCCGCCTTCAGCTCTCTTTTTTTGAGGGCTACGTGTGTTTGCCAAGATGTAGGATAATGTTGAAAAGGACAATTAATTAAACAAGCAAGATTCTTAACTGCAGGGGGCCTTTATACTTCTGTCAGCATGCTTTTGAAAATGACTTGTGCCATCACACTTCTGTGACCAGGGAAAATACTGTTTCCTGCTTTTTCAGGCAAAATAAGGGCAGATAGTTCAAGGTAACATGATAGGGCGTTGATGCCCCTGTGACACCAGTGCTGGCTGTCAGTGGTGTCAGTGAAGGGACCCTGATGGCTGCCACACTGCTCTGCTACAAGGCCCCTGTCCCTGTGCACAAAGGTCACGTAGGCTTTTGCTTGGCTCTCACTTGCAGTGGAATATCCATCAGTTATAAACTTATTGGCAGCCCAAAAGCCAGAAGAGGCCTGAGCCTGTAGATTATAGTGCTCTTTCTCTGCACAGCTGTGGAGGTGAACATCAAATGCTGTCAGACTCTCCTGGTAGCACTGCTGACTTGAGGGATGTGTGCCTGCACTCTGGGGTGCTCATGTGTTCAGAAACCTTTGTTTAGAAATTCCTCCAGCAGCTCCTTTACAAGCTTCATCTCTTAGAAAACTAATCCCTTGTTGTAACGCACATAACAATAACAAGATATGGATCAGTGACAGATGGATACTTTCATACTTGGCATATGGTGTGTTATGAGCCTGCTCCCATGATATTGAAGCTGATCAGTCTTTCCATTGAATTCACTGAGCTTTGGATCAGGCCCTGGAAAAAAATGAGTATAATTCTAAAGCTTAAAATTAAAAGGGTGGTAAAATTAAAATCACTTTAAACTTTTTTTTCCCCTTTTTTGTTTTTCTACACCTCTGTAGAAGTTTGTGGGTTTTTTGGTTATGTATTGTAACTGAGCTGGAAAGACATGCACAGGGGATCATACCAATTAAGAGGACTCCACAAAGGGAAAAAACTACAGCTTTGTGTATAAATCTTTAGCTTTAACTAGTGATGTTTGAGGGTTAGAAGCTGACTGACTTTGCAGGAAGTGAGGCATAACAAAGCTGGAAATGTTGAAGTGACTGGAAAATATATGAATTATGGCAAACACCTTGCCTCTAAATACTTAAAATTCCCATCTGACTCCATTTTAAATGTCCTTAGAGAATACAACTTAGCAAAATTGTCTTTGAGGAATTTAGAAATATTTTACCCAATTAATGCCTTATTTTAACATTTTAACTTTGTGATTAACATCACACAGTTAATTTGCATAAATAAATGTGTTTAAAATTTTGATTGTGTCACAAGACTGTCAAAAAGATTATAGTTTGACAGATTTCTTATACAAAACTTGATGTGAATTTGTTTGATTCTCATTGCCTGCATCAAATACATAAAATTCACCATAAGCAACTAACAACAAAAATGTCTTATTGACAAAGACAGCTGTGTGGTATTTAATGGATCATATAATTCATAATTTACCCTAAATGGAAGATTGCTCCCTAATAAGAACAACAAAAAAAGAGATTTGTAGGGAATGTAGTTTTGATATTGAGTAACCCACAGTCTTTTTTTTTTTTTTTTTTTGTTGCTGTTGAGAGATGATGCCAAGGTTAATGAATCATTTCTTTGTTGCTCCCACTGTCAGGCACCTGCTCAGAGCCCGGAGTCATCTGAGATGGCTTTGGTTGTAGAATAGCAGGCTGGAAGGGACTTTAAGGATGATCTGGTCCAAATTTTCTTGGCAAAATACAGTTTGGACAAGATGAGTCAACATCCAGATGTGACAGGTTGCCAGCTGGGAAAGAAGCTGTTTGTCACCACACTGTGGGAGTGACCAGTGAGCCAGTTCCCAACCCACCACATGGGCCACTCGTCCAAGCCATAACACATCAGCTTTTTTAGGAGGGGACTGTGGGAAACCACATCAAAAGCTTTGGGGAAGTCCAGGTAGACAATGTCCATGTCTCACCCCACATCCCCTGAGCAGGTTTCTTTGTTATATGAGGTGATCAGGTGTGTCAAGCACAGTTTGCCCTTGGTGAATCCATGTTGTCTTTTCTGATCATGTGATTCACTTGACTGGTGATAGCCTCCAAGAGGGATTTGTTCCATCACTTTTCTAGGGACTGGAAGAAGATTGTTGGGCCTCTAACTGCCTGGATCCTCTCATCTCTGCATGCACTGGCAGATGCCCTTGTAGTTCTCAGTGGATATTTGTCTGCTTTTCCATGTCTGGAACAATTCTTCTTTGGTTTTGAGCAGACTCTGAAGCTCGCACCGAAGCCGAAGGGGTGCTCTCCTTATTTTCCTTACCTTTAAAGGGATGAACTGGTTTTGTGCTTCCACAGGAGAATCCTGAAAAACTCCCAGCACTCACCAGTTCCTTTAGCCTCTGTGAAAGATCCCATGGAGTCCTTCCCAATGGAGTTCTGAGCAATCTGCAATATTAAGTTTATCCTTGGAGATGATGCCTCTGATCTTGATCCAGAGGTGTTTGATAAAGGCTTGCCACAATTGCCATAGTCGAGTTCTATACATTGAAGTTTCTCCTTAACACAGAATGCAACAACTCCTCTTCTTCTTTGCCTTTCTTTATGAAACAGCCTAGAACCACCCATCCTTGTCCTCCAGGCATGTGGCACACAGGCCCCTCTCCCAGAGCACAGCTGCTCGTGAGATGCTTTGGTGCCTGCTTTTCCTTAAAGCCTCATGATGAAATGTCTTGCACTCAGGCTTATGCTTCAAGTGTGTGACAATTTCATGATGAGATCATATTTACTGCTCGGTGCTGCTCCCTTTTTTATTTACACCTGATAACATTAGAACAGTAGCTCAATGAACTGTACTCTTTGGAAATAAAAATAGCTTCAAGATGTGGTTTCTAATGAAGAAAACCATGAATTTTGCTTTTATATGGACAAAGTTTTAGTTTTTCTTGCCTCCTGGATTGTGTTGCTTGAGTTCTGGCTGTGGTATTTGGGGAAATACCAGGTTTTTTTTCTGGTACCCACTAATAACCCCTTTCTCTTTAATGTGTTATTATATTTTATAGTGGTTTTTTTTTATATAAGCAAAAGAACTTAGCTTGTCAGTAGCTTAACTCCATACTAGGAAAATGTGTTGTGCTCTTCATAATGTCCTGTTTTGAATGAGAATTACATATATTTTATTAAAACATGCAGAGTTTACTTGATTTAAATGCTTATTGAGAAATTTCAAGTCTCTCCTGAATGGGCACAGCAAGGTGCTGGTAGAGCAGTGCATCCCAAATAGCTTGACTGTGGTTTCTTTCTCTTTACAGTTGTTGTTCAAAACACATAAAAGAGTTTGGAAGCACTGTAGTGAGAGATTACTTGTTGCTGGTTCTAGAAAGTCCTCCAGAAGGAACTTATAATAGGCTTCTCTGGGATGGTGGTGAACTGTAAAGATGTGATCTACACTGACTGGCTGTCCCCTAGGCTGGCTCCTTCTTCTGTTTTGCCTTACCACTCCCACGGTGTGTTTTTGTGGTACCAATTCCAAAATCATCTAGAAGTCAAAGCTGATTGTTATGCTAGTTGAATATAAGCAGTAGCAGACTAGAAATGCATGATCTCAGCATGCTTCTGAAACCTGCTGGCCTGAGGAATCATTCCTCTGCTGTTCATCACCTCTCCCAGCAAAGTAAAAAGCTTAACATTCGTGTTGCTCTCACTGGAGCTGGAATTAAATAGTTCCTTTGATGATCTTGCTCTACTAAACGGTTGTAACCTGTTTTGTTTTTTTTTTCTCTGTACTCTTTTAAAACTAGATGTAGATGAACAAACTTGAAGCTTTCAAACACCCACAGCTACTGAAATCCATGAGGTGCTGTAATTCTGAAGGGTAATAATTGGCGTCAATCTTCGTAGTACAGTTTTCAAAAAACAGTAAGTAGATGGAATAAGAAAAATTGTGTACAGAATTTCTAACAGCTTTTAGGGGAAAATGCAGAGAAGAGAAACTGTAATCTCCAGGCTTGTGTATAATGCTGGGAGATTGAATACAGTGGTTTCTAGTTTGGTCTTTCCCTTTGTTGTGTGCCTTTGGGGAAGCTGCTGGACATGTGTGCTTGCCTTCTGTACTGCAGAGATAGCACTGAGTTACCTCTCTGGAGAGCGCTGGGGTAACAGGTAACATGTCCACAGGACTCTGCATACATCAATCCTGGAACTGTTTTCTTCCTTCTCTTTTTCCTTTTCATTCATTCACAGCAGGTCTTGCTTGCAGAATTGTGTAATAAACCGAATCGCAATAAAAATTTAATGTGAATTGAAATTAGGCTTATAGATATTGTTACCTTTGTTTACTGTACTCCATTGGCACATGCTCAAGAAAAAATAAAAAAGTGTATTGCTTTACCAGAGGAAAAACAAAAGGTGGAAGTGCTTTAGAAAACTGTTTTTTGGTATTTTTTTTCTTCAAATTACTCTTTAAGAAAATTATGTATTTGAATTTAGTACAGGAATAAAAGAAACTGTCTGAAATTGCAAAGTAAAATTGCAAGAGTTTTTTTTTTGGTTTTTTTTCAGTCTGAAACTGTCTTGTCAAATATATTTAATCAGTTTTTGGCTACTTACTGCTTGCCTGGTAGTTCTGTCACCCTTTTATAATCTATAATTATTCTGTGTATTTGTTTTTCTGTAACAGATTCATGCACTTGTATGTCTTTGAGGCTCTCTAAGATGTACATTTCTGCTCTGTGTGGTTAGACAGCTTGACCAGAGCAGTTTGAGCATGCAAGCAGTACAAATAATTAGCTTCAATGAATTAATGTCTTTTGCGTACGAAGGTTTTGATTTCTCCCAAGTTTTCCATGGAATTGTGCCGTGGGATTCCAGACGCCACCTGTCGGGCTTGCTGAAGACTGCCAGCAGCTCCAGGTCAGTGGTTTATGGCGAAAAACTTGATTTGTTTCAGTCTTTTGACTAAAAGCTGTGTTCTGGTCTTCTCCAAAGATGTGGAAGTGTTTTAAAAGTAGTTGATTCAGTCCTGTAATTTATACTTGGGCTTGATTTCCCGTGGTTTTGGGGATGTGATTGCGAGGTCTGTTCCCACAGGGGCTCGGGAGAGTGTGGCTGGAGAGGAGCTCAGGAACATTGGGAGCTGCTCCTTCTGCTCCTGCTCCAGCCTCTCTGGGACTCACCCCAGAAATGCTTTCCACAGCTCCAATATTTCCTCTCTTCTGGTTATGATAATACCTTAATTGTGTCGTTTATATTTTCCTTTTAAATTAACAGGTAAAACTGTGTTGGGGGAGTTGAAGTTTGGTTTGGTTGATTTTATTTTGGTGGTTTTTTGTTTGCTTTTTGTGGGGAGGAAATGTTCACTAGCTTGTTTGGGCTTGAAGAGTGGTGTCCTTCTGGACTAAACCACCATGTAATTTTTTCACCTATTTTTCCTGATAGCAAGGATGAGTGATAAGCTTATAAACTCAATTACAATGCCTTGAATTTTTAATTTGCATTGTTGTTTTATATTATCTTTTGGCTGATCTCATAACTCCTTTATAAACAGCTAAAGATAATAACATTCCTCAGGAAAGAAAAAAACAAAAAACTAAGGTACAAGCAATTTTAATTACTTTTATTTTATTATGTAAGAATAAAAATAATTAAATAACATTACTTGGTTTTTTTTCCTGGTGTCATATTAGCCCCTTCAGGTACAATAACCTACCCATTGAGTATCATTTGTTGTGCTATGGCTAAAGGAAAAGCTACATATTATTCTGTCTGTTTTCTGGCACAATGCATCAGAATATGTGGACCTTTTACTTATTCTTTTATGGATAAGAATGTATTTTAATTTTTATTAGGAAGTAGCACTGGAAACGCTACTGAGGTGTAATATCAAAAACTTTGGTTAAAATATTTTAAAACATTAAGCTCTGGGAAGACTTGCTGCTAATTTTAGTAGTCCAAACTTATTTTCTACATGACTGAATCCAGAGATTAAATTTCACTCAATTACTTTAAAATAAGATTGGGTCTGAAGAACATGGAGAGTTTTAGAGACAAGATTTCACCTTTATCAAGCTAAGCACCTCGGTAGTACACATTGTGACTTGAAGTAGAATAATTCTGAATGTGCAGAGTTTCCCAATGGGTTTTTTGTACTTGACTTTTTTATTATAGCCTCAAAGAGAGAAAGGAGAGAATAACAGATCCTCTCTTTTATCCATTTTGGTTCTGTGGTAAAAGGCATTTCTTAAACTGTAGGACATATTTGTACTTTCTGCCGTTTTCTTTGTAGTTTTGATTGTACTTGGAGTTATTTTAGTCCTAATGCAAAAAATGTCCATTTGACCCAAGAGTTCTGCTAGAGTGCTGTGATTTCTGCAGGCTTGTTCTGTGCAGAAAGCTAACCAGACTAACTCGTGTTGGGAACAAAAGAATAAAAATCCCACCTGCCATTGTTAGGCATCCATGTGCTTTGCTGCTTATTCAGCCTGTGTGGAGACCTTAGTTTGCACAGAAACAAAAGCACTTCTTTGCTGTTTGTTTGTTTGTGGCTGTTTTGGTTTTTTTTGTATGTTACATTTTGTTTTGAATTCACATCCTGTTGATTATGTGCCAGGTCAGAAATACTGTGATTATCTCAACTGACTTGCTGGGAAAAAAAAAGAAAAAAAAAAAAAAAGTCTTAGCTGGGTTTGGGCAATTTTTCCTGTACCCATACACATATTCCCAAACTAGCACCATGGGAATATCTTGACTTCTACTTTCTTAAGATTTGTCCAGTGGTGATATATATTCTAATCCTTGTTTTCTGAATGGAGCTACTGAGCTACTGTTAGTCCTGGGCTGACCTGGCAGATTTAATATCTGGCCTTTTCCCAGTTCTGGACTGCTATGTTCAGACTGTAAAATTTAATTTTAGAAACTGTGATGAAAATAAAAAGGGTAGACAGTGTGCTTTTTTGAAAGCCTTGGTATTTCTCTGTTGTAAATACAAGAAAAGCAACTTCTGTGTTTGATGGTTTATTTTGCAAAGCAGGAGTTTAAATTCCCTTTGGCACTCATGGTCAATGTGAGGCAAATCAGTTTTAATAATGAAATATATCTCAGTCTGGGTAATTCCAAGAACTTTCAAAAAAATTAGAAGGCTGTATTTATAAGAATAAGGATGAATGAATCCTCTACCCTCTGCTCTCGTTCCACAAGTGATTGTCATAGAAAAGGCTTAAGGTGAGCCAGAAACTTTGGAAATATTTTTCCAAAAAGAAACCTTCGTTTTCTGATTTATGGTTGTGTCCTTAAACTAAAGGTTAGCCTGTTCCATGGCAAGTTTTCATTTTATTTGGTTTGGGTGAGTAGTGTGAGTCACTACTTTCTTCTGAATACTTCTGTCTGATTTATCATGGGTGACACAGATCTCTACGTCAGCTCTGCTTTCACAGAGTCAGCCCAATTTCCTTTGGTGGTCTTAGATGTTTTATTATTGTCATGCTTTTGCAAGCCAAGAAAGGCAGGTGATGTTTTTGGGGTGGTTTCTACAGGAGTCAAAGCCTGTTGCAGGATGGCCAGAGGGGAGGTGATGCCTGCCAGCTCTGCAGCAGTGGCAAGTGACCCCTCCTGAATTCCAGCGCCCTGAGGTGAGCTTCACAACGGGAGAATTTCACATGGCAGAACCAGAGTTAGTGTGGCACTGGAAACACCACTCAGAACTAGCAGATGTGGTTTCTCCTCTTAGAGGAGGGATGGAAAGCTGGAAAGTTTTATCACCTCCTCTGACCTTTTGCTATCATCTCAACAGCATTATGAAACAAACACTCATGGAAAGAGAAAATAAAGGTAAGCAGATAAACAGAGAATTAATTGAATTGTGTAAAAAAGCTTTCCAAAGGCAGCTCGTATCAAAGCTAGTGTGATGAGCTGAGGATTTCCAGCAGATTGTGGTGGGAGCCTGAGATGAGAGACAAGCTGTTTTGGAGGACTAGTTGAAGGACAGATCTTGGGTTTTATTTGTTTGCTTGTTATATTTTGGTCTAGAAACTTTTCTTGGTAGGTAAACTCTGCCGTAGTTTGCTGGTGTGTAAAGCTAGGAAGGCACGGTTGGTAGGAGGATGAATTAATTAGATGATTATTCTTAAGAACTTGGTTACCAGGGGAGCCTGGGGAAGCAGAACCAGGAGGACACTGTTACTGGAGTAGCATGTGTAAGAAGGTGTAGTTTGAAAAATGATAAATAAATGCAAAGATATTAAATATTGCCAGCTCAGTCATTGTCCAAATGTATCTGTGTGTCTGATGTACTAACAGGAGAGCTGCTGTGAGAAACTTGTTAAATGTGTTTTTGGAAGACAAGGACTTCTGCAGACTTCCCTGGTCTGTCTCTGAAAGCGGAAGGAGCATGTGCTTTTCGGAACAAATATTCCCTGCAGCTGGAACTGCTGGCTTCCCTCACACCCTCAGCACCCCCAAATTCTGCTACAGATTATTTTGAAAAGGCTGCCATTTTTCTCAGCCCCTCAGGGCACAAGCCCTTCCACAGGAGTTCATGTACATGTAGAACGAAAAATGAAAAACCAAAGTGAGAAGAGTGAACACCTGCAGGGCATGGCTGTAGTCTATGTAAACAAGCAGGAAAGAAATGTCTTGGCTTCTTTGGCATCTTCTTGTGGAATAATTCAGTTTAGCAGTATGACAATTCAAACTGAGCATAGCCAACAGTCATTTTTTGAACAAAAGGATTTTCCTTAACTTCAAATCCAGCTTTTTGTGAGAGTATTTGGATGCAACAATGATAAAAAAAATTACCATGTAAATGGAAAATTAAAATAAGAATTAGCTACACCTATATTTTAATACCTGCTACTTCAAATAGCACCTTTCAGCTTCTGTGAGTTATATAAATATTAACTTGTATTCATTGTGCCCCAGAGAGATAAGTGTTATTAGCTTGATAAACAATAATATTAAGTAAATTATTTCTTATTTTTCCCCCTTGCTGTTTTCATTATTATTTTGCATGTTTGAAAATTATTTCCGTTATGGAGCTTTGATTTCCACATAGAAAAATTATAAAACCCTGAAACAAATTTATTATAAATTAGGCATGCTTTATTTTATTTAATCCTCCTTCTGTTTGAATGGAATGTCTTCATTCTTTCTGATACATTAGGTAAAGTGTATTGATTTCTTAAGTTTGCAGTCTAATGGCCAATAACAACTGAAAGGTAGTAAATTGCAGTTTGAAAAGAAAAAGCCATTCCATATTTTGAGAGCTGTCTATGAAATAAAGAAAATAAAAGCGTTATACTTTTATATATATTATTAAAGGTATATGTATATATATGTTATTAAAGATATATGTGTATATATATATAAAATAAATACTCTTTTATGAAGTTTCAACCCCTGCAAATTCTCATTAAATTGCAGAAAATACAGAAAAAACACGTTTTTCTTTTGATTTTGAGTTTAGATTGTTTTGATGAGTCTCACATCCATCTTCTTCCCTTTTGTTCACCCTGGGGTTTATTTTGCTGGCCTTAGTTCTGGGTTACAGTGGAGAAAAGGTACTAAATACCTTCTCTAGGAAATGCCATTTTGTACTTCACCATCAGTGAGGCTTCACTAATTGACGTCATGGACCTCCTAATGAACAAGTTCTGGCCGAAAAAAGCTTCTCCTCACCTCTTGTTGCTGTTTCTAATTAACTGTAGGGTATGACTGATATTTACCTAGCAGAGACTTGCGTAGTGGGTGCCTGGGATACAGCAGCAGGCAGGATTTATGGCACTGTTACTCTTAGCCATGTATTTACAGTTGTCTCTCAAACTTAAAATAACTGACTGGGTAGACAGTTCCATAGACATGGTTAAAAGAAATCTCAGTTCAGGAGTCTGCTATAAATTCACTGTAAGTTTATAGGCTTCCTTGGTTTCAGATGGCTGTTTCTGAAATGCATGGCCTTTTTACAATTTTTTTTACAATTTTTTTACAATTACAATTGCCTGAGCTTCTCAAGGGAGTTGGGTATAAACATCACCCACCCAACAACTTCCTGGCCCTTTGCTTTTCTGGCCTTCACTTTCTTTCATAAGTGATTCTATGGGTTGTAGAACTAAGTAGATTTATTTTTTTCTTCCCTGCCTATATTTAGACCCCCATACTGAGCTACGTCATCTTGCCGCTATGGTTCAAGTACTAATCCTCTTTGTGACTTCCCTGATCACATTTGCCTGTGATCTGGCTGACCATGGCAATAATCTGTTGGGCAGACTGCAGGAAGTCCTTGATGCTCAAGGTTTTCCACATTGACTGCAGGCTTCCTAGCAGTCACTGCCTCCTGATGATGTGTGGCTTTCCAGCTGTGCCCCCACTAACAGTGACCACACCTGGGCAGCAACTTCTCTGAGTTTGTGAAAGGCATGAAATACAGCTTTCTTCAGCAGCATTCTGGCCTGAGTGATACTGTGTGTTTTATCTTTATTGTGCTGGGAGACTGCTGAGTTTTATCTTCTCAGTAGGAACCCAAAAAAACAATGTTCTCTCAGTTATTGATGTGCAGCTACTATGAAATGTAGTTAAATTGGTTAAACAGTTTTAATCACCAGATAAGAAAATCCTGGACCTTGAGGAAAAAATGCATAGCAGAGAAAATGTGAGCTGCTATTAGGATACTGAGAGATAGAACAATTCAGGATTAGAGAGGCAATGTTTACGATGAAAAATAGAATTAGGAGTAAGCATAAAGCTTTTTAATTTTAGCAGGAAAGATAGGCACCTGCAGTCAGTTCTGTTAATAGACTGCTGAAGCCAACACTTTCTTTGAGGAGGTGTGGAGAAAACAATTCTATTTCTTTCAAAAAGCTTCTTACAGATTGCTTATGAGGCTTAAGGGATTTTAACAATAGATTTCCCATTAAAATGTGCAAACTTAACTTCTTCCCTTGCCATGACAGGGGAGGTTAGGCAGTGCCTACCTGAGCACAAAGGGCAGCCCAGCAGGAGCAGATCTGTGGGTTGAGCCCTTGGGTGCTGAGGGCCCTTCTGTCAGTGCCATGGGACCCCATGTCAAGGGGTTTTTCTTGGACTGGCTCTAGGCTGCACTGCACACACCTAATTAAAACAGAGAACATTTGAAGATGCCTTATGTAATTTTGTCCAGTTGAGTCAAGTTCACTTTCTCTGAGTGTTCTGTGCTTTGTGAACCAAACCATGGGAAGGCCAGACATGGGAGCAGCTTGCTTTAATTATGTGCTGTCCAGAGGGGTGTTGACAAATGCTCAGTTTTTCCTCTTCTCCCCAAAAGTCATACAAGCGCTTATTGTTACATTTTTACTCCCCCACATTGTCATGTCTGAGTGTAACTTTGTATTTTAATGTCATCACTGAGAATGGGTTACACTGAAAATTTTGTGCGTGGTTTTCTATGCAGAATTCATGCTTGTAAGCTCTTCAGCTCAGGGTTATTTCTGCTGTTGTTTTATTCATGTAACTTGTCTATTTCTTGAATAACTGGTGCTAAATATGAAAAGAAGCATAATGATCTATCTATGTATGTTCAACATTCTTTGATACATATAATTTATAAAATAGGAAATTGTTACTTTAGTCCAGATGGATCATCTTTAAAGATCCTGGTTTTGCATCCATGGACATCAAAAGGAAAACAATACCACTGAGACTTTAAAGCTGTGCAAAGGCACTTAAAGAAATCAATGAGCAGTAGAGTCTAGATGCTGCTGTAGGTTTCGCTTAGCAGTGAAGTGCCTCTTTAAGGTGCCAGAAATATTTTATTCAATCAAAAGTTCCTGATCCATAAGCACACTTGGCCAAAATTTTCCAAGGAGCTTGGGAAGATACCCAGTGGGATTTACAAATGCGTTCTAAGTGATTACCCTCAAAGTATTCACTTTCAAATGGAAGCTAATGGTCAGACCTCTGAAGTGTTAAATATCCTTGAATGTCTCTGTGGTATTTTATATAGCATCAGTTTTCTTGGCTTTTTTTTCAAAAAGCACTTCTGAACTTTTTATCTCATGTGTTTGTGGAACTCTTGAAATTAGAATTATCATACCCTTGATCCTGCTGGTGTACTTTCTAATTGATTATTGAATTCAACCCTATGCAATAATAGATGTGCATGTATGAGTATTCTTATCTGAAAACCTGGACATGTATCTGATCTCCTGCTCAGACAGAATGGTATAATTTTTTATTACCTTTATTGAAACTGGCAGGAGCTGGAGTCCATTGCTGGAGAAAGGGTGCTCATGCAGGCACAGAAAGGATTGACTAAAGCAGCATCCAGCCTGTACTGTGGGCAGGTTAAGTTTTAGCCATGTTTTCTGTTTACCAGCCCATTTTCCTCACCTATTTCTTTCTGCATCCTGTGGAAATGATGCATCAGAAGCCCATGCATTCTCATTCTAGCTATGATGTCCTGCACAGCAGAGAGGAGGGGGCTGAGCTCACCGAGGGCAGCAGCTGGGTGCCAGGGGCCACTCCTGTCCTGAGGAACCCCGAGGTTCTTCAAGCACCACGGTTTCCTTCATGGGGACCGAGGCTATGACTGGAGCTGGGAGATGCTTGGGGTGTGTTTTATCTCCTCCCAGTACCCCGGTGGGCCGTGGTGGAGGTGGAACATACTCAGCTTAGGCCCTTCCAAGCATTAGTGTCTTTATGGGAAATCACTAAGAAATGGATTTATAAACCATTCAGTTTTGATGGAAATGATTTGGAGAGTACTAAATGCTATTTCAAAGCAGGAATGAACTTCTGAACCTTTCACTAATTGTCTTAAGTAAGGTATTTCTCTTGATACTTATCTGCCAGATAATCTACAGGGGCTGACTTTTTTTTTAAAGGCAATTAATTAAACCATTTTTTTAATAATGGTTAATTTTCTTTGTGTATTTTGGAGGAGAAATATCACACTAAGCGAAGAATTGATTTAAAGACTTATACTACCAAGAATAATAGAAAATCTATTGCTGCTTTCTTTATGTTGGTTTCTTGATATATTCTAGAAAGGTCATTAACTTTAGCTGTAAATTTATGTTCTCCAGAACTGTGTTTCTGCTGATACATTTTCTCTGGGCTGAATTCTAGTTTTCAGCTAGGTTTTCCTTTTAATAGTAGCACATGTATAAGGTTAGGTGGAGGTGATTAGATCAAAAATTTGCATTGAAACTGGTGCACTTTATTTCATTTACCAGAGTACTTTCATGTGGACTTATTTTCTGAAAAGATAGCTTTAATCTGTATGTGTGTCTGAAGGTCTCCAGTTGAAGACAATCCTGTGTTACCTATTTTATAGTAAAATATGCACTTTGTTATATGTAACACAAATAAAACATTGAAAATAACTCTGCTGGTGTTCCCACCACGTAGCCACTTTGCCTGTCGGTGTCATGAAACATATGTAAAAGCCTTTGAATCATCTTGCTTCACACTCATTAACAGCCTAAATTCCTGAAAGGGAGCAGGGACATTTTAAATGATGTGAGGCCCCTGAGAAAGTTTTAGAGTGTGCCCTAAATTACTGGTCAAAATTAAAAGCACCGAGTGTTTCTGCTGCATCTTCCAGAAGCCTAACTCCTCATCTCCAGCCTTCTGTGTCCTCACCTCTGATCCCTCAGCACCAAGTCATGGCCTTCAGCGTTCTCCATCCTCCTCACTGCTGGCTCTCTCTCCCTTGTCTGTGCCCTCCCCAGTGGGGTGCAGGGCTGTCACCTCCCAGCAGCAGCTGCCACCTGCAGCCTTCGATAGGAAAGGGAACTCCTCAGGACCTACCTGCCGTGTGCCTTGCAGGCTCTGTGTGCTTCTCTGGGGGTCCTTACTGCACACTCTGCAGTACCTGATATGCAGGAGGGGCTTGAATCGCTTCCACCCCAAAAATACTTTAAAATGTGAAGAATCTAAGCAGTCTCCTGGCATGGCAGTGAATAAGGCGATTTGGGTAGAGAAATGTCACAAAAATATAAATTTTGTTTTTCGAACAATAAGTACAAGAGATAAATTTTCTCAGTGTAGTATTTCTTGAAGTTTAAAGAAAACTTTTTTTTTTTTCTTCCAGAAATGAGGATGTTTAGTGTTTTTCAGAAAGAAAAAAAGGAACTCTGAAACATTCATAGTCATAGGTATCAGGGTTATCTAAGAATATATGTTCTCTCAGGTGGTGGAGGAGTTGAAGTGATAAAGTGAGTTTAAGTAAACCCACTTGAGGAGGGAAAGGTACACTAGCTATTAAAAAAGAAAAATTGAATATATTGCTGGAAAAAAACATTGGTACTGCTAATATCTGTGTAGTGATTTACATTAAATGAATCTCCACATTTTTGTTTCATGAAAAAAGGGTTCATGTTTTTAGAGAAAAAATGTCATTTGAGGGCCCTCTGGTCATAGTTCAGTAAAAAAAAATAAGAAAAACCTTAAAGATCATAAAGTCCAACTGTAAACAGAAGACTGCAAGTCTTTGAAAAAAAGAACATTTTGCATATTGGTAAAAAGTAGTAGCTTTTTTTTTTTTTCAGTAGGGATATGGAAAGAGAAGAATTTTGAAGGAAGAAGAAGAAACAAACAAAAAAAGCCCCAATCACACCCCACATCCCTCCAAATGATAATAATAAAAAATTTAAGATGCTGGACATAGTGGAAATTCAGGTAATTTATCTTGTAATAATTAATTAATTCCTTCTATGTGTGTACTTTTCTAGTAGTTCTCTACATTTACTCTACGTATTTAAAGTTCGAGGCACAAATTGTATTGTGTTGGTTTTTTTTCAGCCTCTGAGTTGCTGCTTCTCAAACAATCCAGGTGGGTGGTAGCCTGAAATAGCTGCATTCTCATATCTACTCCCAGCCCTGCCTTATGCAGAGGCATGTGATGTGTTTTGTGTGCCTGGTCTAAGTGACTCATGGCTTCTGCAGCTCCTGCCCTCGTCCCTCTTGGCAGGAGCAGTGCAGTGGGGCTTGGGGAAGGTGTCCCTTGCTGTTGTGCACTTCTCTTGTGGCCAAAGGCTGTGCTGAAGTGACCCCTGTGCAGCCACCAGTGCCTCAACAGCAGTCCCCAAACTGGACCCCTGCTCACACAAGGTTCCATTAGCAGGGCAAAGCTTCCCAGCCTTTCCTTCTGCTTATTTCTGCTCTGTAATGTATTGCCACACCTGAGTCTATCTTTGCTAAATTTCAAGTTTATCTACACAGGTAATCTGTCCTGACTGCCCTGTCGTTTGCCTTCCTTCCTGCCTGTGGTAATAATAATAATAATAATAATAATAATAATAATAATAGTATTGCAAAAGAACTTTATTAGATGCTTTCAGAGAACTGAACAGATTATATCTAACTGAAGAGAAGTGGATGAATTACTGAAAGTAAAAAATGTTAAAGTAACCTTTAGGTCATCTATTTCTTTCCCCTTGTTATTTTCTATTACTTATTTTGTAAGACGTTGCCCAATGTTAAATCTTGTGAGTAGCAATGCTTCCAACTATACCATGTTCAAGAGAGATTTATTTTCCTTTCATCCAAGTGTCCTAATATTTATTTAGAATGTGTTGTAGGCTGTGCAGCAAGACCCCCAAGGCAAGGAGAGGATGTTTGAGTGGGTGGTGCTGCAGGTTGCTTCATTTTCCAGCTGCTTCCTATAATTCAGGGAATGCTATAAACTTGAATTTAATCCATGAAGCATGGCTGTGCTGTTCTCCCTATAAACTGTCCCCTTCTTGCTGCTCTCTCCCTCTCCTGATGGTTTGAGATTGGATGTTTCTAGAGAGATTTTGAGAAATACATATTTCAGTGCACATCACTTGTGTAAGCTGGGTATAAACTGAAGATCTTTAGGTTTGATCTGCAATAAGATCTCCTCAAGGTTTTGGTGTCATTTCGACAGATGGGGCAGGGGGGATTTGTAATCCTTTCCATTTTAGTACAGGTGGCTTAAGCTGCAGTTCAGACTAAGTCTAGATTTGGTCCTTTTGCCTGCATTCTAGGAGCTGCTTTATGGACTTGTTAATGTAAGGATGGGCAGAACAAAGCGATAGCCATGATAAATACCTGAGTTACTGCTCACAGAGCAGAGGGACTGCTGACTGGAAATGCAGTAAATGCTCGTGCCACTTAGCTTATTTTCTCTCTCTGGTGTGTAATAACTGGGTATAATATATGGGTGCAGTTGAATACCTGTGCTACTGTGGTTTTTAGTTTTATTTCTATTTTTTTATAAGAATTCCCTTGCCATCTCTGTGGAACATCACCACTTTGCCAGTTTGTCAAGAATCAGTTATTCCCACAGAATCACAGAATAGTCTGAGTTGGAAGGGGCCTGGAATGATCATCAAGCCCAGCTCTTTAGCAGATGGCCCATAGGGGGATTGACAGCCTTGGCAGTGTTAGCAGCATGCTCTGACCAGCTGAGCTAGTCCCAGGGTCTTTTCATTGTGGTTAAAGCATTTCAGAAGTAACCACCCACCTAGAGCACTTCTCAGAATATGAGTAGTGATCTAATGAATGATGAAAGCAAAATTCAGGGGGTTTTAAATTTTTAATTTTTTTTTCTTTACTTTGAATATTGATTCTACTACTGGCTGTGACATAAATGGAAGCTACAGTCTGATTTTTTGCATACATTAATGTGGGTGAGTGATCTCCAAATAACAGAGTATGTTTTTGAGGAGTTTCAGTTCATTATTGCACAATTTTTTTTTTCTAGGAGAGTTTTTGACTAAAATCTCAAAAACATGAAACACTGATTCCTGTGTTAAAAAAATATACAGATAATGCTCTGCGTTCCTTACAGTTAAGCCCTTTAGCTGCCTCTTCAACATTAATTCATCTAAGTTTTCCAGACTGACTTTTTAAATTAAGTATTGTGATTGCATTAAGCTTTCCAGCTACTCTGCAGTTTCACATAGTGTTGACAGATCCTGGTCACTGAATATACTGCTTTTAAAGTAATTAAATAATTTGATCTCTATGACAATGTCTTCAGGTGAAATCTGGCAAATAATGTGGATGGGGCTCTCAGACAGAAGCCACTGCTGACAGGAGAGCATTGTTCTATCACCCAGAGAGGTGGGAGGAGTATGAGACTTGCTTGGGAGGTAATTATTTTTCATTCTCATGTTGAACTACCAAAGTGTCAGGTGTATTAGAAAGGCTCTGTGATAGTGCTTTGGGCATTTCTCCTTAGCAGCTCCTCAGAACAGTGAATAGCCATTTGGATAATATTGGGATGGACACAATTTTTACAGGTTTCATATTTGTAATAAAAAGTGTAATGCAAATCATCAGATAGGCAGAATGGGACAGAGTTGAGAATGCATTAAACCACCATGAATTTTATGAATATATTAGAATATTAGAATAAGTTAGATATATAATAAATTAGAATATTAGTATATTAGAATAAGATGCACAGCAGCTACATCTTACACCTAAAAAGGTGTTTTCCTTTCTCATGTTTGTCACATCTCTGATACTTTTTCTTACTTGTTGGTCTCATGCAGTATTTGTAACCTTGATTAGATTTGTTTTGAGCTCAAGTTTGTGCTTTTAATTTAGTCCTCTGCACCCTTTGTGTGCTGCACTCTCTTTATTACTCTCCCTCTGTGATTCTAACAGAACATATTAACATTGATTGAAGTCTCCAGCAGCTTGTTCCATGTGCTTCACAGGCATTTAGTCCTGCATTCACTTTCAATGTGACAATTAAAATCACTTTAGTTCATGTCACTGGAATTAATTGCCGACATTGCAGGTGACTGGGAATTCAGCTGGCTCAGGACTCAGCTGTGCTTGGTAGTTTTCATGTCATCATACTTTCAATGGCCTAAAAAGTGAGTAAAGGAGAGTGAAATATCTCCATGAAGTGATTTGAAGGTTTCTGACTCTAAAAAAACTGTAAGCAGATTATGTATTCCTTATAATGTGAAATGCACTTTGAAGTATAAACTGTCCAGGGCAATTTTTAGCAGAGACACATTTTTGCCTCACCTCTTAAATATCTCCTCAAAATACATATGTAAAGTAATAGGGGATTAATAGATGATTGATAAATTGATTTTCCAGCTACTGACTTCATAAGGAAAAATGTTGACTTTGATATTATGGTATATAACTCGGGATCCAAAGGAGCACAGATTTAACTTAGCAGCAGCTGTCAGAGAGGGAAGGAGAATTTCTTTTGATGCCATAGGGATGTGGTAGTCTTCAGCACAGACTTCATTTTATAGCACTAGTTTTTTGTTTACTAATTGGATATGGCAGGAGAACAGAGAAATATGTTAACTGTAATATTTTGAATACTGGGGATAATTTAATGCAACCCCTAAAAAATTGAAAGAGATATATGAAATAAGGATGATGCTTTTTGCTCCTTTATTTTTCATATCTCTCCTGCAATCCTAGGGACTTTTTTTCTCTTCATTCTTTCAGTTGGCTTCTAGGGTCTGACTTTACTGGTTTTCTTAACACTGGACACATGTTAGGAAGTGTTTCAGGTTGCTGTTCCCACCTGCCAGTAGGAATAAGATGACATACAGAAAAATAGCATTGCTTTTAAAGCTCAGTGGTTACAGTTTGGGAAAAAACACATGCCAAGTAGAAAACTCTGAATATTTGCAAGCACATATGCCTAAGAAGACATTTTTAGGATCAGGCTTTTGCAAGGGGGAAAACTATTGTTCTTTTATAAAACCTGGTTTTCACTCACCTACATTTTACATTTTTAAATTTTCCTCTACTGCTATTTACTAATTATCTGTCTTCCTGTGATTATGTTCTCACATTGTCATGTATATTGATCTTTACATCAAAGGGCATCTCAAAGTAAATATTTAGCAATGTGTTAATGAAAAAGCAAATGCACAATCAAAAAATAAAAAAAGCAAACAAGCAAAACTAAAAAACCCACTAACAAACAAAACCAAAATAACCACCACCAGTACCACCCCCCCCCCCGCCCTCCAAACAATGTCAAACAAACCCAAGTTTTACAATTTCTCATGTGTCAGTGGAAATCTTTGAGTCTTGTCACTGAGTGCATCTGTGTTTCTGATAACTGAATTACTTCCCTTCTTTTCCCAAGCTGGACAATGTATTTTCTGGGAGGTCTCTTTAGATCTACCTTGAACCTTATGTCACCCTATTTGCATCTGTCAGCATCTTCCTGGGCACAGCCAAGTGCCAGAAGCCTGTATTTACCCCTCTCCAAAAGGGGAACACCCTGAAAGCATTACCATAACTGATCACTCCATCCTTCTCTTTGTGCTCCCCCAAGAAACTTTATCATGATTCTTACAGAAAATATTTTGGAGGTGGCTTTAGATCAATGGTCATCATTAGTAATAATGAATTGTATGTTTCCACCTCCTCCTCTGATTTTCATTTTCATCCTATATCCTCTACATGTAGTCATAAAAAATTCTTTAGGATGGGCAGCATCATTTTGCTGGAACTCATGGACAACACTGGGGGTTTGTTCCTGCACATCTCTGTGAGAACCTTCCACCTGCACCTTGATATGATTTACTGATCAAAAATGGAGAACAGAACCCTTCCGCTTCAAGCATGAGGAAATAATATTGTGGGTGAGGAATAGAGTCCCACATTTCCCTTTTCCAGCCTCTGTCTGTGCTTGTCCCAAGGTAGCCTAAGTGCTTAAATGGCCCCCAGTTGGTGCTGGGGCAACCAATGCCCTTTGGAAATCGAGCCTCAAAGCTGGGAGTTGTCACAACTCCTGATCAGAGGACTGGTGTCTGAAATAGTCCATTACCAGGAAAAATTAAAGGTTTTGTTTTGCAGCACCTCTTGCTATTTCAATCTTCATATCTAATTTCTACTCATTAACTGCTATTTCTGTCTTATTTTCAGATGATTGAAGAAATAATATTTCTTACACTCCAATGGAGTTATCACACTCCACTGGAGGGTTTATTTTTTAAATGCCCAGCTGTAATTGTTGCCAGTTTTTATTTCTGTTTCTTTTTCTCTTGAATTTAGTATTCATTGATGGTAAATATGGATACTCCAGTATCTGTATTTATATTGATTGCAATTTTTCTTTTTCGATATATTACATAATTAATTTTGCTAACTCGTGATGCTAAGATGCTGAACAAAGGATTTTGGCGACAGTGTTGGAATTTGAAATGGTAAAAGATTTTGGCAAAAATTTCAGGGGCAAATTTGACAAAAGATTGGAAAGATCTGAAGAATGACCAGCGATGAATATTTGTTTGTTTAGAGAGTTTTAGAGTTCTAGAATATTTTGCCTTTGCTACTCGCTAGATCCAGATATTGCATTCGAGGTTAATACTCAGTAAGGTAATAAAAGAATCTTCAGAGTAAACTTAAAATAAGAAAATTGTTAAAATATCACAACCTTCAAGAGAACTACTTTTAAAGCTTTATAGACATGGAATTAGAGCTGTCAAAATGGGTGGAGGAGAGAAGAAATGTAATTCTGTTTCAAACTGTAGCTGGATTGATTTATTTATTTATCCAAGTTCCATTGTCCATAAAATACATGCTTAGAGAACTTTAATGCCTGTTTACTTCTTGATTTAGAGTTATAATTTGTAGCCAGTTTTGTCTGAATGGTTCTGCAAAATTGTTAGGGAAAAATAATTTTTTTAATATTTTTTTTTTTCTCCTAACCGGATAGGAAGATACTGGTTTCTGTTCACATAAATACTCTGTTGTAGCAAAAAGAGTGCTGGTTTTGTGTTGTTACATGCTTTTCTCTTTCTTCTGGTTTTTCTCCCTGTTTTCAGTGAGATACAAAAAGCAATTTTCCATCAACGCTTTCCCAGAATCAGAAGCTTTAGGTGTTTTTTCTCAGTTTTTTAGGATTTTCTTTTCTTTGCAGAGTGACATCATGCTTCCTCATACAGAAAAGTGGGAAGAGAATCTTAAATTGTTTTGACAAACACATTGAATATTTTACCTTTTTAAATTCAAGGTAGGAAAAATTGCATTTATTGTGGGCTTTTTATTTAACTTCAATTACTCTAGCCAACTGAAATTACAGTGCTGGAGGTTTTTCAAAATTTATCCTGAGGATATTGCAGTTACAATATTTGAATAGAGTTTTTCTTTACTAAGAAAATTTTAACTTCATAATGTTTTTGAGGTGAAGACTAGAGCCTCTCTTCTACCTTTTGCAAACTCTGTGGCAAGAAATATTTAATTTCATAGAACTCTTCCAAAATGCTTAGGAAATAATGTTCTAGCAGGTTCCCTACTCTGTGAGCTGGTGTACTTGCAATAGTTTATTTTATACCATTTGACAACTTGATGTCCAATTTTGTAGTTCCAGAGCCAAAAAATGTCTAATATGCAAAGGGCATGTTTTCAAAGTGCTCTGTCTACACAAAAAATTAAAATGAAAAAAAATAAATATAGAAACCAAAACAAACACAGCTTGCCTGTGTAGAAAGTCTTTTTTAGAATGACTCTTTTTTTCCCATAGCTATTAGGACAAATATATATAAACTTTTAGAAAGAGCAAGAAATTGATGGGGTGACAACACCAAACACAACAGAAGGACACAAATCTGCTATTTTTCAAGAAAAATTTCTTGAAGCAGAGAAAAGTCAGCAATATCCCACTATTGTTCTTTTTTTTTTTTTTTTCCCTCTTTTTGTTGTTGTTGCATGTATGTGTTGGATGATCTTGATGACAGAGTATGTATTAAGATTCTCCTGCTGCTTGTCCATGCTGTGTGACAAAAACACTCCAGGAAAAAGCTGCTGAAGTGCTCATGAGAGTGGGCAGTGAGGCTCTTACAAGGTGTGAAGCAGGAGGAGATGGGGGAGTTGGTGCAGCTGCTTGGCACGTTGGGAATTGTTGTGCAGCTCGATGGAGCTGTGCAGGCAAGGATGTGTTTGGCACTTCCTCTGTGATGGGCACTTCATCTTTAAAGTTGTGGGGAACCCTTAACTCCTGATGAGCCCATTAAAATATAGGATATATTCTGCTATGTAAAATAAAGGCCTGTAGCTTAAAAAACGCTTGATGAGAATAGAAAGTGGTTTGACTACATACACATTTGAGCACATATCTGAGCTTACAACTTAAGGGCTGTTTACGAAGCCCATCTTAGCTTTAAGAGGTGGTTGTGATAGTGCCCACAAGACTTAAATTTAGAAGCATCTCTCTCTTGCCAAAATCAGATACTTTACTACAAAGTAGGAAACCAACTTCATGATCAGAACATCAAAAAGCACACAGAGGAAATCTTTCATGGCTGTCATTAGTCATACTTAGTTTTCAATATTGTGAAAGCTGGTTTATGCTTTATATAGGCCTCCTGCTGAAAATGACTTTATTTCATCAGCCAGTTTCTGCTTTTTTGCCCTTCCCTAGAGGTCTTGCACTAAAGGAAATCTGTTGATCATCTCCAGATTATATTCATGTGCCTTCCATCTTCAGCATATCTCCTCTGTTCTTCTGTGCATTGACTCGTAATAAGTATTCCTCTTTTTTTTTTTTAATTTTATTTTTGTAGTGGTTTTCTTTTCCTCAGAAACAAATTTTCTGCTTATTGCAGCAGCTGTATGTTCTGGAGAATATTCTATTCCTCGTGTTTTACTGTATATTTGACGAAAAGATAATTTCTTTACCTTTTCCAGTAAATACAAATATAGTTTTTTGTTGTCAGAGAAAAAAAAAGTTTTTCTATTGTGTTCATTCTGTGTTCAGAAATAAACTATTGAACTGTGACCAGAAATATCTTCTTAATCCTTAACCACTGTATTTGATATCCATTGATCAACTCCAGATTTCATTATCTCTTGTGGATTTGGTTGAAGTTGCTTCATAACTTCTTTGTTTGAACTTTCTGGAGGTTTTTAAGAACAATTTAATTTTTTTTGTTTGGTTGTTTTTTTTTGGTTTTTTTTTGGATTTTTTTTAGTTGTTTTGGTTTACCTCAAATAGTGCAACACATGTATTGGTGAGATAAAATATATAACATGTTTGAGAGACAAAATCATAGAAAACAGCACTTGCATTGTTTGATGCTTCCTGAGAAAGTAGGTGTGCTGTTCCATTATTGTTCCTTTGTAGGAGTAATTTGCTTTATTGCTCTTGCATTCTTTCCTGTTTCTCAAAGGGTTCCATATGGCAGCAAGACAATGGCCATATATGAGCATTTTTGTTTTAATTCTAGCTTGGCAACAAAATTCAAAGAAATGGATAGTCTTAATTTTTTTTGCAATATATCAATAGCAGTCTGCATGTGTCAATAAACCAGTCTAAAATCTCCTGGAAAAGAGTGGTTTACCTGATATGTAAGAAGAAAACACTGCATTTTTAAAGCAATTTTCATCTGCTGTTATGGAAGGGTAACAGGTGCACTATGGATGATGCTCCCTCTCATTGGAGTGCAGATTTGTGACTATCTTGCATTCACATGTTGATCTCCCAAGCACCATACTTCTCTGGCCTCATTTTCATTGTGATTAACTCACCTTTATTTGGCATCACAGCTCTGGGTAATAGAAGTGACAAGGTAGATTTTTTTGATCTGAGTGTTTCTGTTTTGAGTGCCTGAACAGATTGAGTGTGGCAGGGGAGGAGTGTGGGGGGGTGATTTGGGTTTGTTTTGTTCAAAAGATATGGTGAAGTCTTCCGTGTTTCTTCCCTCTGTTGTAACTCTCTTTAGGGCTGTCTCACTGCTCCAGACAGTTACAGACAGTAATAAACTCCACCCTGAACTTTGTTAATTAGACCATGGAGGAGATGAAAGTTAAAGACAGAGGGAATGCTTTCAGTGACAAGCTGCACTATCGATGAACACTGAGGAGTGGAACAGGCTGTTTTAACCTCAAAAAGCATTGGTCAGACTTTGACTGCTTTTTCCCACCTCTAAATTTTCTTTCAGCAAAATCTGGGCGAGTGAAACCATAGGAGGAGGGAATAGCTCCAGCTGAACAACTGACATGCCTTCTTATATTTACTCCTGTGTTCATTGCAAGTGTGGGGGTGTGGAATCCCAAAAGATACGGGGTTAGTGTCTATGTCTCAAACACCGATAGGCTGGATGGCTGTGGAGCCAGCCAAGGACTGTTGGGAACAACAGACAAGATCTGTTGGTAATAACGTGCCCCACTCATGGGAAAGAGCAAGATGTGGCTGGAGAAGGGGGTCATGTGGAGGTAGGATAGCATTTTTCTGGGATAAACATCCTTGTTCTCATTCCTGGAGATGAGCACAATACAGTACAGCACAAGAGAAAGAATGAGGTCGAGAACTGGGCTTGGATTCTAGGGTGATCAGGACTACCCAAGACACCTAAAGCCTCTGATCCAATTCCCATTCCAGGAAGGTCTGAAAGAATGGACATAACTAATTTGCATAGAAAGCAAGAAACTTCTCTTCAGGGCAGGGAAAGAGGTATATATACTGTTAAAAAAGAGGTATCCCCACCAAGCCTGGCTGTGCACCCCAGGACCCTGGACATTGGCTGCACCAATGTTGGAACAAGGACTGGTGCTATCTTTTTCTCTTTTTCTTATTTTTTTTCCCTTTACTTTCCTTCTTTCATCATCTTACCCCTTTATCCAAAACCTGCTGCCATTCCCTTATACAGTAGGTCAGGGACTAACATACCAATTTCCATACCAAGTGTGTAATTTATGACTGAAACTTTGGGAGTTTTTGCAGATCCTCTGACATCTGTTATTCTTTCAACCACAAGCATTTATGAACCTTGGGTGCTCCCTTCCCATTAAGGGTGGGATATCACAGGAGGTTAGTTTTGCTTTCTCTTAGGATTGTGTCTTGGCTGACAATGCAGAATTATAAAACCATAAAGGCTGGAAAAGACCTCCAAAATCAATTAACCCAGCCATGTGTGCCACTCAACCATAAACCCAAGAGCCACATTTGAACACTTTCCTGGGCACCTGTTCCAATACCTCTTATCACCCTTTCCATGTAGAAATGTTTCCTAGTGTGTTGGGGTAGGGACTATCAGGGCTTATATGCATTAGTTATGTCTAGGACAGTGGAGTCCCAACCTGACAGCTGTTATTAAATCCTGCCAGTAGGTACTTGAATTAGTAGTCTATTGAATTCTGTGCATTTTACATAAATTATAAAAAGTGGTTTAGCACTTTAGGTTTGGATTTTTTTTTTTCCTGTTTCATGGGGTTTTTTTAACCACAGGCCATGTTTTTTGTGTAAAAAAACTCCTTTAATTCGTATTTTCTCCACTTGTACTTAAAAATGAGGAATTGCAATGAGGCACCACAGGATCTGAGTAAGGGTGTAATAATTTACACGTATGTTAAGCATAGTCATTAGTATAGTGCCTAGCAACACAGCAGGCATGACTTATTACACAATATAGTGTTTGCCTATTGCCTAAGTGGAAGGCAAAGCAGTTCTAACTGATTACATGTTACAGAGCTCAGTTGAAATAGTCAATTTCCCCACTGTTTCTCGTGCATTTTGCAGGAAAACACTGTGATATAGTGTTAGGAATCAATTACAAAGCACTCATTAGGAGGAAATGCATATTGAATATATTAATCACTTCCATAATAAATTACATAACCTCACAATAAAAGCACACATATTCTATTGTTAAATAGCTTATCATAATCTAAGATTCTTTTTCCTTTTATTACTTAATTAAATCTATAAATAAGAGACCAAGGTGTTGAGGAAATGCCTTACAGGAGCTCAAGCATGGCAAAAGAACAGAAAGCTGGGAGGAGTGGTTCATACACCAGAGAGCTGTGCAGCTCTCCAGAAAGACCTTGGAGGGTTGGACACATGGGCAGAGTGGAACTGTGAAACTCATTGAAGGTGAGTGCTGCAGGGTTATGCAGCTGGGGAAGAACGAGCCCATGCACCAGGGTAGGCTGCTGGAAAGTTGCTTTGGGGAGAAGGACCTGATGGTCTGGGGGATAACAAGCTGCCCTGCAGTTCCATTTGTGTCCAAGAGTTGTGGGGGTGATCCTGTGCCTCCACTTAGTCCTGGTAAGGCCAAATCTGGAGTGCTGTGTCCAGCTCTGGGCTCCTCAGGACAGGAGAGACACGGAGCTCCTGGAGCAGATCCAGCAGAGGGTGACAGAAGATGGAGGGACTGGAGCATCTCAGTGAGGAAAGGCTGAGGGAGCTGGGCCTGTTCAGCCTCGAGAAGAGAGAGCTGAGAGGGGCCCTCATGCCTGTGTGTCAGTGTCTGCAGGGAGGGGACAGGGGATGGAGCAGGCTCTGCTCCCTGCTCCCAGCAATGGGACAGGAGGAATGGGCAGGAACTGATGGCCAGGAAGTTCCACCTGAACGTGTGGAGTGACCGAGCACCGAACAGATTATCCAGAGAGGGTGTGGAGCCTCCCTCTCTGGAGATATTCCAGGACTATCTGGACACAATCCTGTGCCATGTGTGGTCAGGGATGACTTTGCTTGAGCAGGGAAGGTTGAACCAAATGACCCATCACGATTTCCTTCTAACCTGACTCATTCTGTGATTCTGTGAAAATCATGGGACTGAAAGAGCATACCAGCCTGGGAGCCAGTAGCTTTAAAAAACAAAGGTAAGTAACAGGGACCAAGAAGCTCAAATCCATCCATGGTGCCCTCTGAATGTCACCTAAGGGGACAGTGGGCTGTGTGGGCTGGGCCCTGAGTGGAGGGTGGCAGTGGCAATGCAGGGCTGGGTACTATGGTGGGTGTTGCCCCCTGGGACCCCACAGCCTTCCAGGGCAGCCCCCTGGACCAAGGGGGCCTTTGCTGAGGAGATGGATATTAAGTGATCTTCACTGGGGTGTGGAGATGTAGCACTGTTTGTATTTCTGCTGTGCCATGTCCATTTAAAGAACTGTTGATTCAGAGTCTGCCAGTGCCGCTGCTCCACCTTAAACTACGAGCAAAATCAGAACATTCTATTATTTTTTTCAACCTGTTCGTTCATTTTTGCATATTCTGAAACACAGTCACTCTAATGAGTGGAAGTATTTTTCATTTGTTCAAAAATGACCTTCTACTTGTATTTTCTTTTTTAAATTAGCAACTGAAAACTTTTAGATGCAATTTAGAAAATACATAAAAAGCTATTCTCTAAGAATGCTTTTAATTTAGGAAAGCATGTATTTAATCAAAATTTTTAGTACGCTTGAGCATTATGGACTTGGAGAAATCAAGCTAATAGTTTTCTCATTTAAAAACACACAAAAGAAACAAAATCTGTAAAATTATATTTAACAAAAAGTTACCCAATTGACATAGAAAATGGGGAAGCAATTGCTTGGGAAATGTCATATGACACGGCACTAACACATCTTTATATTTTACTGTATATAGTATCAAAATAATAATTTCACAGCCTGATGTCCATGACATTTCAAAGTCCTCGAATAAATTTCTTGAATATTTAAAATCAGTAACACACGCTTATCATCTTTTTAATGTTCTTCTTGGTATTCCTCCCTCTCAGAATCAAAGGAAAATGAATTATTTTCTCAGTTGAACAGTTTTTGTGTTGTCTCTGACTGTAAGGCTGATAATAAGTTGTACAAATTACATGGAAGTATAAAATATGTCTTGCAAAGGGCATGATTTAATGCACATCTCATTTTGGGATAGGTAGGCATGTATCAGGCTGTGGATAACTCACTGAATCCAGTAAGATAACTTGAATCTGCAATTCAGTAATGTAAATGAAGCCTTGAGAAACTTGAATATCTTCAGAATGAAAGAAAAAGGAAGAGCAATCTGGAACATGTAACATTTACTGTGTACCTGTAAACGTCTCCTCAGGAAATAAAGAATATTATCCCCTAATGTGTCTGGGCTGTGCTGGGTTCTGTGGGTTTGTAGAGCTGCCTGGAGCAGAGCCAGCCATTCAATCTGAATTTGGCCAGAGAGCACAGGTGCTGGTAGGTGCCTGTGGTGACACGCTGCTGCTGTGACTGGAGCTGGGCCAAAGTCCAGGCTGACCCTGGTGGTGTCCTCTGTGAGTCCTGTGGTGCCACCCTGCAGGTGGAGGTGGCTGGATGGTCCCTCCCACAAAACACAGGTGCCATAGAACAAAGTGGGGTGTGATATGTCTGGGTCCTTCCAGATCTGCAGAAATAAACACTTGGGGAGAGCCCAGAATGTTTTGGTGGCCCTTCAGGAGCTTTTCTGGTGGCAGCAGCTTTGGCCACCTTTTTGTGCTACAGAGGGAAGAACAAGTTGTGAATGTTGCTGTGGGAGGTACCCAAGGCTAGACTGTGCTCCTTCAAAGGGCTTGGCTTGATTTAGTGGAAGCTGGATGGACCAGAGCTCCTGATGGACCAAACTAAAACATTTATTGCCTGTCATGAAGTCACTTCTGTATATGTAAGAGGGTTTCAGAGTTTGTAGATGGTATGATGTAGACATGATTTTCTGAGCCTGAGAGAGTTTTCAGCCTGTCAGTGGCTGATCTGTTCCCAAGGGAAAGTCTATTGGGAACATTTTCTCTCTCAAGGACCGTTTTTGTAAATAGGTTTAAACAAAACAATAGCGTACAGATGTCCTGAATGTGTTTCTCTTGTTCCACCAATGGGACGAGACAGGTGTTGTTCCCTTTACCAATCATGTTAAATCTGCACTGGAACACTTCATAAAAGGGGCTAAAAACCCCCGAAATAAAGCCTTCTTTGGATAAAACCTCTACCTGCTATAATTAAATCCATGCTCCTATTTTGTGTCCCCTAGTGACACTATGCCAGAGGCTGCTGAAATCTGTGGAACAAAGGATTCAAGCCATGCTTAATTTGGATTTTATTAAAAAGGCTTATGCTTAATATTTACATTCATGAACAACACAGTTCGTCATTGTCAGGACCCTTTTTGCAAATGCACGCTTTACTTGAAGTATATTTTTTAAATCAAAATTTTACCATAGGTAAAAAATTGTCATGGTTGATGGCACCTTTTCTCACAGCATTTCTTAAGGTAGAGAGGCAAACCTCTAATTGCCTGTGGACATGTGAAAGCTATTATTTTCCCTCTTTTATAAGGAGTGACATGATATTTCATTAAAATTGCTGGACATAAGAATCTCTGTTGAAATTCAGTGGCTTATCTAGGGTGTCATAAAGATGAAACTGCTATACATGACACAAACTTTAAGCAATAAACAATGAGGAACTCTGAGAAAAGAGGAACTTGGGCTGCCTAGAGCCTCTTTATGTGCAGAACATTTAATTTAAGAGGTTGTTATAAATATCCACCATTGTACTGTTTGCAGTATTTGCTCGTGTGCATCATTTCTATGTGCTTTTTCATGTCAATTAATGGTTTTCCAAGAGACCTGTCCTTGAAAATACAGATGGCTTATGAATCCTTCTGGGTCTTATAGGAACCTTCTACTCCTGGATCTTACAGTTTTGTCCATCCCACAGGTGAAAATTGGAAGCAGGCGTGCTGAAAATGTTTAATGTGTGAGGACTCACAAAACTTTTTTTCAAGTCTCCACTTTCCTAATGTGCATGTATACATCAGAGCCACAGACCATGTGTGAATGCCCCAAAATACACTTCTGTATCAGAAAAATGATAATTTCCTCTACTTCAGAAGGATGAAAAGTTCTTCTGAAAGCTAAACTGTACATGAAGCAGGGAGGGAAAAAAGTGTCAATATTCAGAGATTAAGTTCTTAGAAAAGCTTTTCCTAATATGTAAAATACGGTACAAGTCCTGTAGCTAATTGTACAGTAACATAAATATCCATGATGCTGTCTTCTTTGAAAGTTGGATAAATGCAGCAGCACTTTAGCTATATGTGGTTTCATAATTAATTTCAGCCTTTGATGGGTGAGGTGCAATGGGATTTCCTTACAAAATATCAAATGGATAATAGAGCACAAAAAAAGAATGTCTGTACTTTCCTTTGTTTAGCAGTCATGCATTATTCAAGGTGAAATCCTACTGTTTTCATCTAGAAAACAAAAAGCACAGCTAATATTGATTCATTTTCTCTTGCAAATGAGAGAATATAATTTTAACATGTTTAATTGTTGTTACTTTATAAACCGCATGACCTATATATGCCAGTAATTTGGTTTTGTTCTTTAAAATCTTACTAATGAATCACTGTGAATAAATAAGGGAAAACAAACAATATTTTTAGGCCTGCCTACAAAAATCCAAAACCAAACCCCACATCCAACAAAGGCACTATACATGATTCTTGCTGGAATTGTTCACCTGCAATTCCAGGAAAGATCATCCCTTTTGTAAGAGTGGTTGTGGGAAAAGGTGGTCTCTTCTGTCATGATGTTAGCAGGCAGTATGAGTGCTGAAATCCCAGGTTCTGGAAATTCAAGTTGAATTATTTTCAAGCATAATTGTATGTTGCTTTAGGTGTTTTTCTATATTAGCAAAAAAAAATGTCAATAAATAGCCAAATATACTGTTGGTGATTTTTTTTCTTTTTTATATTTTAAGTTGCTTGCTAATGAGACTTTTCAACAACTTTTCAAATTCTTCTCTATATTATTTAAGTGGAATTTATTTGCATATTTGAGCTCATGCTTTATGATGTTAGAGGATATATTTGAGAAAGGAATGGAAATGTTGCATTCAGAGGTGCTGCTGCTGAAACAAGCTGGCTTGAATTTGAATCCTGTCGCCAGACTGTATCTAAGCAAAGTCAAGAAATGTTGATTTAGCATGTCCATGAAAATGCTAGGTAATATAAGTATACAGGAGCCACTGCTTGAAATACAAACAAATACCTGGTATGAAATTGACTGCACAGGAGTGAGTCATTAACCTTGAGAGTAAAACTTGTAAGCTTGGATGAAAGTAAGAAGGGTTAATAAGTATCATAGGGTGAGGAGGATGAGTGCTGCAAGGGTATCCTGCTGCCAAAGGTATATGGCAGACAAATATACTGACATCAGCTATATATCCTGCATATATTGCTATTAAGTACAAAAACTACTTTTGGGCAGCCACTAAAGGGGCATTTGAATTGAGTATGGGGCAAGATGTAGAATATTCAAGGTGGCAATTATTAAGTCTTAAATATGGAGGTAGGTGAATGCCCTAATTAGCAAGAGTTGCATACACATAACTGTTTTATGCATACTAGGAAAGTAACCATGTATCTTATTATCTAATAATATCCTATTCTCTATTGAATGCTAAATTTATTATGATAACTGGAGCAAGTTATTGAACAGATAACATTTCCTGAAAAAGTATAATGGCATTGGTAGGGTGGAGACAGAGATTGAGCTGATAAAATAATTCTACACAGGGCTGTGCAGGATACAGTCACACCTAATAGCTATTCCTTTTTTGAAAAAAAACCCAAACTAAACAGACAAACACACCAACAAACCCCCCCCCACCAAACCCATACAAATTACAGAATAATATGGAAATTCTCCAATGCATTTATTAGAATTTTGGTGCATAAAGTTAGAGATTCCTTCTGCTGGAAAATTGGACTCTGCAGGGTATTCTATCACTCTTTTATTTTGTCACATATTTTTTTTCCCTTGGTATTTGTGGGTGGCAGAAGATTTGTGAGCCCTGTGGTCCTTGGTACATGCCAGCTTCATATTGTGGGAACAGCACCTCTGCTCCAAGTCCTGGGGAGAGGTTATTCCTGTGATTCCCGTGCCTTTGGACAAGGGTGGGGTCCACCTCATCCATAAATACTTGAAGTTTGCTTCAGAAGAAGGCTGTGTGCTTTTTGGGTTGAAGAGAGAAGGAATGGAAAGGATATGTTATTTTTTTTTTTCTTTAAGTAAAGGGCATGATGAAAACTCATGTAAATGGGATCTTGATGGATTTAAAAAATAAAAGATAAAAAGACTATTTCATAGTAGCAAAGTAATATAAATGGATCAACAAATAAGTGCTTATTTATTTCAGAGCAGTGTCCTCTCTCACTAAATATCAGGACAGCTTTTAGCTCTGGGAACTTGAGCGAAAAATAAAACCATTGACAAAAAGCCCTTGAGCTCAATTATCTTACTGGATAAAAGTCTTGAGTTGATACTTTTTATAAGCTAATAGAATAGAACATCACAGTGGTATACAGCTGTTGAAATAATTTCTATTTTTATTTTTTTTCCTTTATTCAGACTGCCAGGTCAGCATTCACCTTCCCAGCAAACAAAGTGAAGGGTCTCTCAGTTGCCTGAATTTGCTCAGGGAAATTATGAAGATTAGGAAGCCACATGGAGGTGGTAAAGGTGGTACCTTGACTCTGTTGGAGTTGGCAGGAAAAGTTTGAGCACATGGGATTTAAACTAAAAAATACAAAATGTCCAAGAAAGCTTCTTTAGAGGATATTAAAATACTTTTGAATGGTTTATGTTTGGAGATTAGGTTTATTGTTATGATTAGAGATATGAACAGCTGCCTAATTTAGAACTCAAGTACAAAGAAAATGAATGGGATAATCAGGAAAATCTGAAGTATCCTCTTCCCTTTTTACATTCCTCATTTAAAACGAAAATACACATTACAGAAAACATCTATGCTGTAAAGTGACCTATAACTGCTTTATCATTTGTAATTGCTTGATTTGTTTCCATTTAAGAGTAAAAAATGGGGGAGTCTGTTGTGGATCAGAAAAACTTGACAGAACCTGACATGAGACCATTGTGATTTTGAGAGCTGGATATAACAGTTCTTATAAACAGCCATTTTTTGTTTTATTCTGCTGTAGATATTAGATTTTTTTTTTCTTTTTTGTGACGTACTTAGCTTAGAGAAAACAAAGTTTTAACTGCTTCAATAAATTTGGTTTTAATTCTGCACAAAAAGATGTACAAACTGATGAAATTAGCCACAGTCCCAAATTGGTTGTTATAATATTCTGGCTGTCAAATAACAGACAGAAAAAGTGATCAGGTCACTTTAATGTGTTTTTTCATACAATATGCCTTTATTTAGTAAGCTTTCTTTCATGGAATAAAAAGAAATAAAATTAAATACCCCAACAAAAACCAAAAACCTAAATAAATAAACCCCAAAAAACAACAAAAAAAGAAACCCAAAAAGACAAATGAGTGGATCTGAGGAAAACCTAGGAGGGAGGAGCAATAGTAGGCAGTAAATGTCTGTGCTGCCTTGCTGTAGGTGCTCGTTGGTGTTGTCATCACTCAGCAGCTCTCAGAGGTGCATTGTTGAGGTTTTATCTCCACTTGCAGGATCCCTCATTTGACCATCAGCACTGCTGGGGCTGGAATCTCAGGGCAGGAATAATAAAAAACCCTCTCAAGTTATAATATGCTGCATTTGGTGTCTGATACTAAAACTCTTCTCCAGAAAGACTTTGGTGAGATTTTACTCTCAGTCAGTCTGACATTAGGTGTTTTATTTTCATCAGGTAGGATGTAACCCAGGTAGCAGTATTGCTATGACTTTTTTTAATTATGCAGAAAATTCCTTGTCACATGTGGAAATACAGATTTACCCCCTTTTTTTTGGCATTTTATTCTCAAGTCAGTCATCAGATAAATATCCTGTTAGGTATTAGTGGAACTACCCAAGCTAGTTTTCCTACTACCAGTAATATCATCAGAGATCAGGAAGTAGTGCAATAGGAAAATTGTAAGCAAACCTTTATGATGAGTTTGCACATTATTTAGAATAGGAAGTAAATGTAAAAGGACCAAAACCACTTCTGCTAACCTGGCATTTGCTTTCAGCCCCCTCCGCCTTAGAAGGGGCCCTCTTGGCAATGTTCCAGAGACATCTGTGATTTGGGGAGGAGCAGGAGTTGGAGTGCACAGGTAGAAAATGACAGGAACAGAGTTTTGAGGCCAAGAATTTGGTCCTTGTGGTTTACTTTCACCAGTTGAAGAGCAAACAAGTAGCTGCTTCTGCCTCTCTTTTCATTTCCATGTCTCATAGCAACTCAGTGAGAATGGAAGTATGACCTCTATTTGAATATTCCTCACTATTGCACAGGAATTATGCTGCCATTAGGGGTAGAAGTGCCCTTTTCTATCCTTATGGATTTGGGCAATCATCATGTGCCCTATTTAAGGATGTTTTTCTAATGCCTTAAGTGGTCCCATAGAGCAGGCAGAAGGGATGGGTGGCCCCAGTCTTGCTTGTTATACTCCAGAAATAATATTACCACTTTGAACCAGAAGGAGAAAAAATCAGACTGCTTTTAATGGATTTTCTGTAATTAGATATTGTTAACAATAGCTGAGAAAATGTTGAATGTTTTCTGTGCATATTGGTGCAGGAAACCACTGCTGGTCTGTTGGGTAAGAATGTGTTACAGCCTGAACAGTCATAGAGACTTTGGAAGCACAGAAAAACAAGTGTTACATCAGAGGATCATGTATTGATCAGGATGAATGCAACCTAGAGAGACACAGGGTTGAGAGAATTACAAAACCAATATGTAAGATTTAATTGTGCTGATGGAGCCACTAGTGTGCTGTCTTGGAGGTGTATATCTTGAAAAGTGGTGAGAATAGCAGGAATCCCTTATTGGAGGGAATTCTATATTGATGATAAAGAGAGAATGGACCCTTCCATTTAGTTTTTTGCCAATGACTGCTTGGTTAAATGTGTTAAATGAGTTAAATGTGAATGGCCATTTGTATCAACTACTGAAAACTGTTCACAACTAATAACACAGATGAAATTGCCTTTAGATTGTGTTTGTGAGCCCATGAGAAAAGAAATGCTGCTGTGTTGGAATAGGCTTGTCCTGTATCCTGTACAGTAAAGGTACATGCATAAGTATTGTCTGCTCTCATTGAAAGCAACAGTAATTTAGTCTATCTGGTCTAAGGTTTTGCTGATTGTGTTAAATTGGTCTGGTGTCCCACTGATAAATCTGATGCAACATTTCATTGAAGTAAAGTCTATTTATGTATCATCAAAAAGGTCCTTTGTGTATTAATTATTTCACAGTTTCTTTTGTGAATGTTTTCTGTCTGAACAACCTGCCAGGAGTATACTTATGATAAATATCCTTTTTCCCTGACTGAGACTACTAGCAAAAATACCAAGGTTTTACTGTAATTAGTTCTTTTTCAGATCTGTGTATAATCTTTTGATTACAATTCTTATTTCACTTTGGTACAGATAATTAATACCATATCCTGTAACATGATTTCCTATAAAAACAGACTATGTGTTCTTTTTATTTAAGAGTGCAGTGCACCACAATAATTGAATTTAATAGACTGGAGGATTAAAAGGAGTGCTGTGTCTTGATTACAATGGAGTGTTGCTTTCAGAGTTTCAAGGTGCAATTTGCTTGCCAGGAATGTGCTTTTGGTCAGCCTTTAAGCCTAGATGGACCCTGGGGAGTCTCAGCTTAAGTGTCTGTGGTGGTTGATTGGATGTGAACTTGGCATCCTTTACCCCTTTCCTCCTCATTCAATACTGGAAATGAGCTCCCAGCATGGGTGGGACTTCCAGTTTCCCATGGAAAGTATCTCCATGCTTGGCTCTCTCAAAACGTTTTCCCAGCAGCCAGAGCTTTGTTGTGTTTTTCCTCTAAATCCAAACAACTCCTTGGTCTTTCTGTCATGCGTGCTTGGTCCGTGAGCTATTCAGTTGTTGAATTTCTCCAGGTGCTTTGCCTCCAATTCCTTCATCTTTGGGAATGACATTTGGTGAAATCTAGTCCATGGAGCAATTATCTCCATGAGTGGAGGATTTCAAGTGTAAGATGATATGCAGACTGTCTCAAGGATCACAGTGAAGGATAGCATAGTTATTTGTCTGGCAAAACCAACTCTGATATAAATCTGTTAACTCTACTTGGCTTTTCAGATAAGTTCAGCTTTTGACTTGACTTTCTTTGATTTCTCTTGATTTTTCCCATACTTTTTAGCAATTTAAACAATTTTTAAAAAGTCCATTTTCTTATAGTTTCTGTACTTGCCTTTTTCCATTTCTGTTGCTAGAAAGAATCCCAATTCTGGTGTAAAATCTGAAATTCAGAGTGATTCTCAACCTGCCATCCACTAGTAAATTATTACATACCATCTGTATTCTCTCAACTTGTATCTGATTTCATTTAATTATCTATTTTTAATGGATTGGTAATAATGCAAAATAACTGTTTTGATACCTAGAGGATGATGATTATACTGTATCAGGCACAATACTGACTATTAAACTGAAACTATTAAAACAGAATTTGAGATTGGTCATACCATTGATTCAGGTGTGAAACAGAAGAAAACAGAGTGAAAGGATCTGCAGAGTTGAGTCAGTGGCAAACAAAATTCACAATATATTGAAACATAATAAAACCTTTTGGTTCATGAAGTGCTCGTGGTTATCTGCTATATTACATAACTTTAATCTGAGCTGCTTTGGAAAGCAAAAAGGCTCTTTTTTGTGGCATTAAGCTGTCTGCAGTAGAGAGGCTGACATTTTGAAAAGTAAATGGTAAGTTTGAGTGTCTCAGAAGTCAGTTTAAGATGGCTTAAAGACTTTAAGAAGTTAAGCACTTGCCAACTGAAAAGTAGTCCTTCCTGACACCACTAAACTTGAACATCCAAAATCATTATCCATTTCTGAAAATTTTGCTCACACAATACCTGCATGGCTTATTTGCAAGGTGTCCCTTTATTAAGCTGTTCATAGACCAAGAAGGACAAGAAGTCTACATGCAACAAGTGCTGGAAGGCAACATGGCACGCTACAGGGTTTGAATGAGTTGCCTGATTGTCCCAAAATTGCTACAAGCATAGCAAAGAGTTTACCTCACTTCTAGCTCAGTATTTCCATACAATGGGAATACAGTGGAAATACAGCTCACAAAGAATTTGTTCATGGCCAATCCCTTTTCAGGGATTTTATTTCTGTATGTGATGGTTTTCATAAGGTTTTGGTTTGATGTATAAGGGTGTACTTATCAGGAAGAATTAGAAACTTACTGGGCTGGGAATTGGGTTGTACTCAAATATTTGCCTCAGAGCAGGGGGATAGGAAGTCTCAAGTGCTTCTGTTTTGATCTTTGCAGAAATGCCAGATGTGGAGAAACCATAGCAAACAGTGAACAGGGGAACACAGAAGCTAAGTACAGTGTGCCAGGGAAAAGTCTTTGTAAAGGGAATTCATGCTTAGATCAAATTGGGTTTGCCATTTGATGCAGCTTGCTGGGATTTCCAGAAGGCATTAGATAGGTCCCGTTAATCAAAGGCTCTTACAGAAATGAAGCTGTGATGGGAAGGAGGGAAGATCCTTGCAGGTGTGGGTAGTTGCTTAAAGAAGAACATGTTCTGGCCCTTTCTTTGCTGAAGTATTAAATGCAGTTAGGGTAAAATAATATGTAAAATAGATAAATACATACAGGATACTGATACAGTGATGGTATGTAGCAGTAAGGGATGTTGTTTGCTGCTTTTGCAGAAGTAAACTTGTGATTTTCTGAAATTATTTCAGTGACTGGCCAGAGATGAACTGTACAAAGCTAACAAACATTGAGCTGTGTCAGTCTAATCTACCACTAAATTGACAGTCAGTAGATTTAAATCTCCCACACATCTCTGAGCCATTTATTCCCTGTTCACTTAGAGAAATCATGGAACCTGCTTGAGTCAATCCCCCTGACCTGTTACTGAGGTGCCCAACACAAAACAGAAACTTGATACCAGCTATCCTAATGTCCTGGAAATGTGAATTCTTTGAAAGAAAACTCTGCTGGCTTCAAGGAATTTTGGCTCAGTCCATCTTTGCTGCTTTGCTGCTGTGGTAACTAAGCCAAGTGACCAGAAAAATTGTCTCCATCATTTTGGAGCTGTAAATTCCTTAAGACTCAAACAGCTGTGTGGTTTGTAACACCTTAAACATAAACAAATAGAGGGGAAACCTTCAGTTTATTCAATATATAATGTATATTCAAGGGAGATTAAAAAAGGAATGTGAATTAAACATTCATATCAGAGAAGATGGAAGAAAAGTTGCTTCAGATCAGCCTGGTTGGAAGAAAGAAATAAACCTGAAATTTTGCAAATTTGATTTTTTGAATTGGATAGTAAAATCATATTTCATGATACCCAGAGTGTTCTGAAGTGTTTTCAATTTGCTTATTTTGAAAATATTCTGAATATACCTTTGTCTCTTAATTTATAAGAATGTTCTTATTCAGTTTTGATATTTTTCTGATAGATGAAACCTCTGAACTTTTTAAAGACAAAAGTCAACTTGAGACTTGTTTTTCTGTATACTTGAATAACTTTTCTAAAAAACATATTAAATTTACTTAGAGTTCTTATAGGTGCTGCCTAGATAGTTCAATTATGGCATTTGCTGTCTTACTGTATTTACTTTAGAGGTTCAAGTACCAAAAGTCAGGTAAATACCTGGGTTTCTGAATTTGTGATGATATACTTAGAAATGGGCCTATTTTTAAAATTGTCTTGTTACTAACATTCTTTTTTTTTTTTTTTTTTTTAGGAGCTGTGTTTAGGTGTAGTGCTAGGCAGGGAAAAAAAAAATAACAGATTATTTGTGTCTCAAATTCCATTGTGCTTCCAATCAAAATAGAGGGCATTAGTATACTGAAAAAATAACTAATCTTTGTGATTTCTGAATATTTTTTGCTAGTGGAACCAACCTCCGTTTTGACCAACATTTCTTTTTCATATTTAACTGCTGCATCCAAAAACAATGCAATCTGTTTTCTCCCAGTGTTTTGCCATTCATTCATCCATTCAATCCACAGAGAACGCAGCGCAAGTACCCTGTTTATTTTGGTTGACATTGGTTTCGTTTGGTTTTTTGTTTGCTTGTTGGCTTTTTCTTTTTTGTTTTGTTTTTCTAAAAGACAAATTCTCCCTAATCCTACTGTCACTTCTAAGTCACTTGGAAATGATTTGACTGACAGAATAAACCATGTGTACAGTTAATTCTCATTGTGTTTAGTAGTGGTTCTGGTGATGACTACATCTTTCTTAGCAAATCCATACAGAGGTACATAGTTGAAGAGTAACATATTTTAAATGAATTTTAATAACAAGTTAGGCTTTTTCATTATTTCTTTTTTAACTTGTTTCTTAGTGGCAGAGTATTTAAATACAGTGTTACACAGTTACTGCAATTAACTGTGCAGTTAAACTTTGGAATTGCATCGTATTAAATAATGTTTCAATTAGTTATAAACCAAAACATAAAAATGTTTACATTTATTTGTATAAAGAGAAACAAAAAATGCATAAAATATTATGTGAATTTATATTAATGTTTTATTCCTAGCTAGGACTTGTTCTTTACAATTAATTTATTTCTCTGTCTTGTAAATTTGAAGTTTCAAAAATTCCTAATACTGTAAAAATTGTGTGAGATGGAAAGACAGATGCTTGTTGAATGTTGATGATATCATGCAATTGACATTTCTGAGAAATTAGTACTGAAAATTTGCATTTATTTTGAAGTTCACCAAACATTTATTTTCACACTTTGTAGAACTTGGATAAATAGGACCTGGATAAGGCCCCTCGTATCTTGTTCGTGTTCAAAACCACTCTGTGGACAGGAGTCCAACTTCTGTTACAAACAGTTGTACAAAGTCCAAAATAACCCCAGTGAAATTATTTTGGTAGTACTCATATGTAGCTTCATGTACCCTGTGAAGAAAAAGGATTTGTATTCTCTGAGAGTTTTCTCAACTTGTTAAATGCCTGTTTAAATAAAGTTGATGACATGGAAAATCAGGTCTAGTGTTGGAGACTTCCTGCCATGACAGAACAAATTTTCCCAGTAATTTAATCAAAAGATTGTTCTGAGTTTATATCAGAGCATCTAAAGGGAAAAAAAACTATGGCATTTCTAAGACAGACTTTTAAATAATTCAAGAAAGGTGAATATCTCCCTGCAAACTGAATTCTAAGTCTATGATGTCTGATTTTTCCAAAAATCTGAAATTCTCAGTGTTGTGCCAAAATAGAGGTCAAATGCCATCACTTAATTCTATGAGGGCATTTTTACATTCAGATCAGACCAAAAGCCCCTAAAGTCTGTATGTAAATCTCAGGGGTGCCAGCCTGGAGAGCTCAGTGAAAGCTCTGAGAAGAGCAGGGTCCCTGCCCCCAGCTCAGTGGGGAGTGAGGGTCTGTGCTTTTACCATGCACATGACCCATGAGGTTTGTTCATTTTTTTCATTTAGTTCATTTAGTGTTATTGTGCAAAGCAAAAGGATGAAAATGTGACATGAACAGGGAATAGCAGCTGCACTTTTCCTTGGTGTTGGAGAAGGCCATCACCACTTCATTGCTGCTGATCTTCAAGGGCTGATTCAACCTCAGCTATCACTGCAGGAAAACTGGGGGAAAAAGTAAACTCCTGGTCTGAAGGTTGAGTTGAGAGGATGCAATCACCATTTGAGTCAACAGGAACTGTAAAGAGCCAGTCAGATTGGGATGAAGCAGAGAATGACTTCTTCAGATTTAGAGGAATTTGTCGATGGAGCAGTGCTGGGTGTTAAGGAGTTCCTGCGTGGAGGCTCTGTGCACCATCCAATATTTATTTCTTCTTGGGGATGAGGAGACCTTCAAAAATTATTTTTGGCAATGAAAATAACTGCAAAATTTGTCAAGAAAGGATGGTAGAAAAAGAAAGACGCATGAAAAAAACCCCATAGGGATAAATGTTGCTGAAACTGTGGGGAGCTCTTCTACCTTTTTGTTTGCTCAAAAAATTGCAGCAACCTAATATGTATGAAAAAGCTAGGAATGCATAGATCCCCACAGAGACACAGGACATACTTCAGTCCTTTGGAATTGCCTTTCTGAGAAATGTGTTAATTTGTTTTATTTTGTCCAGAGGCAAAGAAAGGTACTGCCTGAAGCAGGTAATCCTGTAGAAATATGATCATCAAAGTATTGCTTATGCTTATTCCTGCTGAGAAATTACAGGGGAAATAGGCTCAGGACTTGCCTAAGTGAGTTTTGCTACTGAAACACATTTAGATGGAAGTGTGGGTCTCATAAGATGTAATCAGTTTGCCTTCTGGTGTCATGGTTATGTTTGCAGCAGGTTTATAGCTTTGTGATTGCTATATCTGTTAGGGAACAGATATAAAAGGCATTTCACTGTAATTTGAAGGAACACTTAAGACTCCTGGGGTAAAATCTGGTTGCTAAGTCAAAATTTTAGTAGTACTGTTGAGTAAATTTTGTATTTAAATTCTGATTCCTTGTTTAAGAAAAATTAAAATAATAAATATTCCCTGCAAAAAGATTATGACTACTGGGATACAAAAAAAATAAAAAGCATTATATGTTTCCTAGTCTACGTTATGTTTGCTAATTTTGAAATAGGTCCAAGTTTGGGCTTTCTCCAGCAGGATGAGAAGGAGACTACATAATTTTTATCTTAGCATAAGACTAATGTAGCAAAGAGGACACTGATTCATATGATCAATAGTTCTCTTAAGATTTTTCTTTTGTAAGCCGTAACCACAGAATTTAAAAAATATATACAGGAGTAAGGAGAAAAAAAAAAAAACTCAAAGCATAAAATTTATCAACTTACATCATTAATCTTAAAGACAGAGTAATTATATTATCTTAAGAAAACAATTGCAGTTGTAGAGGAAAATATTTCCAGTGTTGTAGGAAAAAATGTTCAAAAAACTCTCACCACTTTCAAGAGTCCATATTTTATTTTACACACTCAATTTTACAAAGTTTTATTATTTATTTCAACATCTGCATGAAACTGTCCTTTTTTTCCAGTTTTCACAAGATCCATTGTCTTTGTTGAACAGTAAAAATAAGAGGTGTTTTTCAGTATGTTGTATTTTAATTATTCAGGCTTGTATTACGAGGAGGCTGCCATTTTATAGATGGCATGAATCTTGTCAGTATGCTGCTGTTATAACTGTCACCTGAATAAAATTGTATATCCTGCCATTAGTTTTAAACTGGGTTTATGAATGTCAGGTTCAGGATTTTGCAGCTGTAAACACTTTGGGAGTAAGGGGATTATCTTTGATTTTCTGACTGAGACAACATCAGGAGCTCATATTCCACAGAAGTGACTGGACCAAAACTAGTCCCAGAGTTGTGTCAGAACTTTATTTTTCTTTATTTCCTCTGCTTTTGTAAGGTTTGGGTTTTGTTTGTGTTGGATTTCTTTAATTTTTTTTTTTCCTATATATATATTGTTTAAAAAAAAAAAAATGTCATTGACTGATAATTTAAAAGCTCCTACTTACTCTTTCTTTTAACATCTGAGTTTATGAGAGAGCATCCTTCTCTCATTTTGAATATTTATAAATTCCCATTGAAATATGAAAAATTGCAAGTTAAAGCATGAAGAAAAGCTCCAGACATGGTTTTACCTATCACGATAAATCAATGATGTCAATGTTCATGTGTTTTTGTTTTTGAAAATATGTTGGTACTTTTAAGTGTATTGGTTTTTGCAGGAAATATGTATTTTAAAAAGGCATAAAAGGTTATGGTTAGTTCTTGTAAAATGGAATTGCTACTCTTATAAAGGTGGGAACATATCTGATCACCTAACACTCAGAGATATAAAAATTGAGGTAGTACAAATTCTAGGACAATCTGCCCTCAATCAATCTTGATTCGCCTCTTTGATTTTTGTTCATTTTTTTTTTTTTCTGAATGCAATACTTCCTACTAAACTCTTCCCTAATCTCAATTAGATTTTTCCCATGCTGTAGTGCGTTATTTGCATTTATTATGCAGGTTGTGGGAGAGTATTTTGTTTTAAATGGGAATAAACTTTAGGCTCTGGAATTGCAGGCTAATAAGCATTCATTATTATGTGATTAATGCTTCAGTGAAACTAAGATGTCTTTGATGCTTTCTTTTTAAAGTGCATGGTTGTTCCTTTTTGTCCTCCTTGTGCCACAACTGTGAAGTAGAAATTGATCCTGTGGCATATTTCGGGGAAAAAGCAACTTTATTGAATAAGGGAAATCCTAATTCCTTCAGGATGTTCTCTGAAAAACTTAGCTTCTAGCTCATTTCAGAAAACTGACTCTGATTTCTTCTGTTATCTACTAAAAAAAAAGTACTTGATTTTCTTTTCAGCTATGACCCTTTAAGTCTTAGGTTTTTTTGTTTGTTTGTCTAGTTTGTTTAGGTTTTGGTTTGGTTTTTTTTCTTTAGTAAATCTTCAGTGCTTAATCTCAGCCTAGTTCTGAGCTTTCCCTGTGGCAATGTTTTGGGCATGATTCCATCAATGGTCCTTGCTTGTAGCTCTCCACTGTAGGTGATTTGAAGGTGGCTGCATTCATTTATCCAAACAGTGCTCCATAACTGCTGAAGGAGATCCTGTAATGATGTGTTTTCATATAGCAAGGACATAATATTTGCCCTGGATTTGCGCCAACCAGGAGAAGCTACAAAAAGGAATTGGTCCTGACCCATCTCCTTTCACCCCTCTTAATCTTCTTTTCCTGCCTGCATTGCTGTGACTGCACCTAGAGACATTACTACTCCTCAGATAACCAGATCAGAAACAACACAACATGGCATCATCCTCTTCCAAGCCTTTTTCTCCTTCTCCTCTTGTCTAAAATCTGCAATGCCTAGCCAATGAGAAGGTACATTTCATATTTTGGCTACTCAGGGTTATGGAAAGTGTATTACTCTTATTGCGTTATGAATATGAAAATATAATTTTTAGAAATTGTTATTATTTCACATTCTTCCCTTGCAGGGTTAAAAAGAACCATGTTTTGTTCCTGCTACTAAAACAGGAGTACAAGTAGTGTAGCTCTTTACTTTAGAGCCTTTTTCTTTTTTCTGATTGCAATTTCAAACCCAAACTCTTACTAATATGTGAAGGTATTGTTCAGAAAACCTCTGAAGGAAAATCCATACCTCATTTAAGCCTCCCTTTCATCAGGACTAGTCAGAGCACTGGGAGCATGAAGGTGTCACTGGGAAAAAGACAGGTAGTCTTGAGCTGGGTGGCAAGCGATTCGTTAGCATTGCTAAGGAGGCAGCTTTGTGTGCTAAGGGCACAGTGTTCTCCCTGAAAATGTGCTCCTCTGGTATGAGAGGAGGCTCCAGATTAAGGCTGGAACAGACAAATTTTCAGTTGTGGTTTCAGAAGGAAGGCAAAGCATAGGACTCCTGTGCCGATGATGTGCAGCACAACAGCCACAGGCCGGCTGTTTTCAAGGCATGAACAGCAGCAGCTGTAATAATAACTCACAGGTATTTTCAGATCAGAATATATGGAGATAGTCATCTCATTAGCAATCAAGGAAATAATCTCCTAAACACCCATTTCAGATGACAGTTATTGACATAGTACCACTCCATATGAAAAAAAAATACATTTAATATCATCTTGCAGAGATGTTGTGTCAGAATTTGTAGATGTTGCTTTGATTTATTTTGTCAGGGAAGACAGTAAGGTATTAGGAAGAATGAAGGATTAAACATAATATTCATAAATTGCTTCCTCCTATTATGTATTTTCTGGTAGTCAACTTTTTATTTGAGATATAGTGAGGGATTTAAAAAAAAATAAAATTAACTGCTGTCATTCAGATGTGACAAATAGACGAAGGAACCTATAAATGTCATTGGTTCTGCCTGGCCAGTCAGCAGCCCTTGTTCTCTCCAAGTGGATGGCATTAAATATGGGAAAGAGGGTAAGGTGCCTCAGGTATTGATCAATAGGAAATATTACAAATAGGGATTGGCCTGGGTTATAAGGCAGATTCTTAATTTCTTGGATGCTATCTGGTATCTGTACCTTCCATGGGGAAGCTTGCAACAGTGCTTGAAGGAAGAGGCACATTTTAATAAACCTGCTAGGTGAAACTTCTGTGGCACTTCACTTTCTCTTGTATTCTAAAGAAATTCTTCAGTTCTCTTTCAGGAAATTTATTGAACACATGAAATAGCTTGGGCATTGGCGGACAGCCTGATGTAGTTATTAGCTGTGTTTACTCTAATATTTGAACTTTATTAGTCAAGGTGTCAGGAGAATGCTACCAGAGCTTTTGATAAAGACATCTATCTGTATTTGTGCTTTTCTTTTTTTTTTTTCTTTTTTATTATTGTCAACTAAGAACAGAAATGTGATACTCCATGTCCTGGGTTGCCAGGGAGCGTAGCCAGTTAGAGTCTTGATCTGTCCATCCAGCATTTCTGAACCATATTTTAGTCAGTAGTGAAGCTGAAGGCTCCAATGGGTGAGGAAGAAATGTATCCATCTTATAAATGTTGACATTTTAAATTTGTATGTAAAGAAATACATATATGTGTATGCAATTATTTAATATTATACTTGCATATTATTAATAATTGACATTATAATTATAGAACCATGGAACCATCTGGGTTGGAAGGGACCCTTAATGGTCATCTAGTCCAGCCCTGCTGCAATGAGCAGCGACTTCTTCCATTAGGTCATGTTGCTCAGAGCCCATCCAACCTGATCTTGAAAGTTTCCAGGAATGGGGCACCCACCACATCTCTGTTTCACCACCTCTATAAAAAGACATTCTTCCTTTATCTCGTCTGATTTTTCCTTCTCTTAGTTTAAAACCATTACCTTGTCCTGTGGCTCCAGGCCCAATCCAGCTACAGTTTAATAAACTGCCATTCCTCTGTGTTCTAGGACATAATTGATACTATTTACCGACTTTAGTTTAAACACCATTTAGAACTGGTATTTTTACCCAAGCTAGAAATTTTCCTAATTCTTAGATTTGTTTTGTGATTTTGAACCCAGTTGCTCTAGGCACTGTCTAACTTCTGTGTTTTGCTTTCTGAAAACATTCAAGCAATCAAATTTTGCTCACATCAGTGCTCCTTGTAAACAAATTTTAAGTTTCCACACTTCAGTATGCACACTGGGAGTGGAACTGTACACAGTGCTGTGGTATTACTTGACACAGCAATAGAAGCGAGTTCCCAAAACCCCCAACCAGAACCTGTCACAGAAGCAATTAAATATGCCATTCTTAGCTAGGAAGGTACAGGAAGATGCAATATCTTTGTGTGAATGTGATGAGAGAAAATTGCATTTAAGCTCTGGTCCCAGCCAATAAATCTTACAGCTGCCTAACTTTTCTTGGAATGATGCCGCAGGCAAAGCATACAAGTATCCCAGAAAAGAAAAAAAGAAAAAAAAGAAGTCCCTTAATGTTTTCATGATTATCTATTGCTTCACCATAAATTGCAAGTCCTTTCACACAGACTCAGAGCCTTAGGGCTTTTTGTAAAGTTCTAGTGAGTGTGTTACACTTATCCCATAGAGCAAAAAGAAACTATATCTTGTCATATCTTTCCTTTCACATCACACATTTTAAAGATCAAGTATTCCAATACTCTCAGCAGATGAGTCACTCTCAATCCTCAGTGTGCTTAAAAATTAAGAGAACTTTTGATGTATTCACATAATACATTCAGTTGAACAGTATTTTCCATGAAGTGATAAACCATGACAAAACTAAGCTACTTCATTAAAGACTTATATTTTCATAGGTCTTTTTCTGCCTTTGGATTAACTCAGGTTGTTAGCCATACAATGTTAATGAAGTGATTTTTTTTCTTTTTTTCATTCTGGTTTAGTAGGCACATGTAGATCTCTGTTTGAAAAACCATCTTTGGAAAGATTATACAAGAAATATGTGCCGGTGTAGAGAGAACCTGCAGCTTTGGTATTATTCAATATTTCTCAAGAGTTGAGCTGTAAAACTACACACATGATTTAGGCCTCAGAGCATTTCTTAGTTCTGTTTCTACTTGAGATGGGGGAGTTGCTTTATGGCATTCCTTCCCTTTCCTCTCTCCCCAGTTTTCTGTCTGGAGTGGATGCCAGTTTAGGCTAGTGGCCAAAACTGCTCCTGTAAGTCAAGAGCTGAGCTCTGTTCTGTCAGAAGTACTCATACAACAGTTTCTTGGTGATTTTCAAAAGGATGTTTTTTCTCACTGATAATGTAGCCCTGCTTTTGCCAGCCAGAGAAGAAGCAGAAGAATAGTGCTTTTACTCGAGTCTGTTGAATTGGGAAGTGTTGACAGACATGGAGACAGTTTTAGGAATATATTGATGGCAACAACTATTGTTACTCCAACTGTGCATATATTAAAGTCAGACAGGGATAAGCCTGAAGTGGATATGAAGAAGCTTTATGCCTGCATCAAGGAAGTATATTTTGTGAGCTTTTTGTTGTTTCTGTTGAGAGAAGATGTGAGTGAGGCCTTATGGGAAAGGGCAGTTAACATTCCTTGACAGGAAATGGTGTGCACCATGGTGTTGAAACATCTTTCCCTTTCACAGTTTTTCCTAATTGAACCTAAAGTGACTTTGGGTAACTATGCAAAGAAAAAAATAGCATGGAGTTTAAAGCTAAAATTATGAATGTGAAAGGCATGAATTAGAATAACAAGACAAATTTAACAGTGAGTCCTCTGTCATGACCACCCCAAACAGACAAGCACAATGACAGCCTTGGCATTCTGGACATCAAAACATTTGGTTTGATTTCATTACAATTTGAGTACTGCTGTTTTCTAAAGGATAGATATCAGAAATTGCTGAGTATCTGGATGAGAGGAAGGCACTAAAACTTCCCAGGTGCCACTGCTGTTGCTAACATTTTTGAATTGCATGCTGGAGCTAGGGTACAATGTGTGTGGTGAACCTTTCTTTATGCAGTCTCTGTGTTTGCTGTCTGAGATACTGCATTCCATTTGTCTCTGTACAAAATTTTATGTGCTTTGGCCAGATCCAGAAACTCCAAAACTACCTAGGGGGATGCTGCATGCAGCAGCATCCACATGTTGCACATCACTTGGTTGAATTGTGAGTTGATGCAGGTGTCTGTCACTTTTACTGGAACTGTTGTTCTGTTTGTATCACCTGACCTCATATTTTTCTGGGAAATTTGCAAGATAATTACTTTCTGGTGATAATGAGGTTGCTAAATTCTGCATTTTTTGCATAAAAATGGTCAGTAATGTAAAATACTGTGAATCAAGTAGTGTAATACTGAGTTTTGTAAGCTTAGTAAATATGCCCTGAATTATAAGTAGTTAAAAAAAAAAATATTAACTGCTCAGGGAACATGTATTCCCACAACACCTTGTTTCTATATGCAGTACCTGGTTTAAGAAGTCACCTTTTGTAATTGTTTTAACTAAAATTCGAGCTATTTTATATACTCTGTTGATATAATCAAAATCTCAGCTATTGTACTGATACAATATAAAATTGATTGCACTCTGATATTATGCAAAACAGTGTTAAAAATGAAGCCTGGCAGGCAAAGTGATCCTTGGCAGCTGCCACCCTGCTCGCTGGTGCCATTCAGTGTCCCAGATACGCTGGAAGTTTGACAAGATGCAAGAAAGAGGGTTTAATTAGGCCACAGTTTTACTAATTCAACTAATCTGTGAGTTATGCATCAATCACCCCATCACAATGCAGAGAGTTACTTCTTCCTCTGTCATTCCTGTCTGGCTGGGACGTGCTCATGGTCTCATGTGGCTCCAGGCCACCACCAGTGTGGGGTTGGGAGGGCTGGGGCAGGGCCCCCAATTCCTTTCTGAGAACTGACTCTGTAAGGGTCACACCTTCCCCTAAATCTGCTTTCAGCTCTGCCTGAGTGAGAAAAGGTTCTTGCTGAAGTGGCTGCTAAATTAATATTGTGTGCCCTGTTAACCAGGGCCTATAGGGCAGCCCAAATAATTCACTGTTCTGTGGCTCTTCTGGGGATTAAAAAAAACAATAAAACATTCACAGTGTCTTCTTCAAACTGAGTATCAAGGAATTTGCTTTCTGCATCCTATATTTTTGAGGGTTTTGGGAACATTTAACAGATTAAAAGGGTCTGGATAAGTTCTCTTTGTGTGGGGTGTTTGCTTTGTTATTTGAGGCAATGGCTCAGGTTTTTCTTAAACAGTTACTGGTGGTTAATGAACTTGTGTCACAGAGTTGTCTGGGATTTTAATTTAAAGCCTCAATTTAAAAGCAAAACCTTAGAAGTGTTGCGTGTTAAGGAACTCTCAGTTGCCATCTTTGGAGATTTTGGACTTGTATTAGCAGTTGTAGTCTCATCAGCAATATTAATCATAACTCTGGTTTTAATATTAATGCGACCCAAACAACATAAGTAATTAATTTAGGAAAAAATGATCAAAGAAAAAATAAGTTTGAGCTATTACAGGAACTGGGAATATGGCAGAATTTGCTTTAATTAATTTTGTTACATATAGCTGTCATATGCACGTTGCCAGCTGGTTCATGATCCATCAGAAAACTGATACAGTGAATTGGAAATACCACTAAAGCAGAATATATCTACAGTAGCAGTAGAAGTAACCAATAGAACACATTTCAAAGCATGCAATCTCCAAAACATTTATTGACCAACTGCTATTGAACTAGTTCCCTGATTCAGCTTGTGTGGCAATCATCTGCATTTGGTGGAAATTGAGGGAAACATGGAATGCTTTGCTGGAGAGCTGTACCAGATGAGAGTGCTGGTGAAGTCAAAACCACAGCAAGCTGGGTATCAGCCCACGGGCTGCACAGAAGGGCAGGCTGTAAGGTGTGTGCTAGATCTGAGTGCTTTTGTTTTGAATTTAATTAATTTTGAATTTTTTTTTTAAATTTCTGGTACGTCAGTTATACATAATTTTATACATGGACTGCAACTGTAGAAAGAATGAACAAATTAAGGTGCTTAAATCAGAAATTATTTGAAGTACAGTACTGCTGAACAATGTATTTTTCCAAAGAAGTCAAGGTACAAAGGGAAGAAGGTTAATGCTGTGCAACTCACATCAGTCTGATTTAAAATAAGCTGTAAGAAAACAAAATACAGGTTTTATGTAATTAGCATGAGCTTCATGTCACTGTTCAGTTTTGTGCTAACAGAACATACAAGCCTTGCTTAAGGAAGAAGATTAGCAGCATTTACTGAAGAGTTCAAGGTCACTGATTCTCTGAGTGTTAAATAGGGAAACTGTATGTTTCTGCTTCCTGATGTGTGTTAAATATTTGGAGAATGATTTAACTAGATTTATTTTTTCTTGCTAGAACCTACTATTTTAAATTCACTGTCACTGAAATACATATGCTATGTGAGAACCAAATGTAGACTCTGTGTTGGCTTATCTGTAGACGTAAGCAGAGGTTGACATTAAAAATCCTCAAGAGTTACTGCATGTGAGAGATTATATTATCCACGTTTGCAGCAGTGTTCAGATGACTGTATCACACAGCAATATTCAGAATTAATGTAGAGTATCCACTTTTTAGTGTGCTGTGTTCTGCCATCTCAGAGAACTGTTTCTGTAGTATTTTTTGTGAATTACTTTTATGTCCTAAAATATGAAATCTTGTTCTTCCTGAGGAAATCACTGTTTATTATTGTTGTAAGTACATCTGTAATAAAATTTTGAAAAAATTTACCATAAACAGGATCAGTCTTATTTCAAAAGGTTGGTCATGAGTCCTCCTGACACATTTTGAGATCAGTGTGTTTTGAGCTTTCATCTTACGACAAATGCCTGAACTTAGCTGAATTTTATATACCTGAGATTCAGTTAAAAAAAAAGAAAAAAAAGAATCATGCACAAAAGTAACTGAATAAACTATGGTGCAGGGGAGCAAAAATTTATAAACCCCTGAAAGTTTCAGCTCCTGGGATGTCTGTCAAGTTCCTGGCTGGATGACTTGAGACATGCACATCTGAAACTTCTCTCTGGCCAACGCAGTGGTCCTGTCTGGATGACAAGGCCTCTGAACCTTTCCATTGGAAAGGGCTTGTAAGCATCCATGTGGAGAGGATGGTGGCACTGGCCTTTTGATTTATAGTGACATGACTTTTAATCAGTTTTAATTTTTCATATACTTGTCTGTAGTAATTTTTTAAAATCTTGAGAAGTCAAAGCTACATTTTCTGTAATTTTCAGAAGTTATCCTCTCCAAATGATTGAAATATTGCCATTAAAATGAAAGTACTGATGTGTCTAACTATATTGGTAAATGACTGTTTATGGACAGATTACTCTTATAGTCATACATCAGAAATCCTTTCGTTGAAAAGTAGCTAATATAGAATGATTAAAAGTAAGAAATAATTTATAACTCCTGTCTCTGTTATCCAAAGAAACTTTCCAGTGCTGTTATTGGAGGCATTTATTAATCTAAACATGCACAGTATATCATTAAGGTATTTTCTTGCATGGTTGATCGATTGAATTAGTTGTTCACTGGGAGAGGCATGAAGTACCTAAGTATAATGGGAGGCTGAGAGAAAGGGAAGAGAAATTGGCTTTCTTCAGGAGATATATTAGCAAAACAAATGAACAATTTTTGCTAAGCAAAATCAGCATTCATTTCTGCATTCCGGAGAGAGCGCATTATGTAGAGCATCATGTGGAGCTGAAGGTCAAGGCCAATCTGCTTGCTTCCTATTTTTCAGTGATCCATTATTTACTCTTGCTTAGTCAGAGTCACTGGTGCTTCCAAAGAGAAAAACAAAAGGAAAAAAGAAATGGCAGCAAGAAGAGGCTCTACAAGGCTCACTGTCATGTGCACACACCACCACAATCAAACTCAAGCACCCTGAATGCACCAACCAGTCCCTCTAGTAGCACTGAAACAATTAAATAGATATGTCTTTGCCATAAGCTGTAGATGGAATAGGAAGAGAGTTGTCACACAAATAAGCTGGACTTTCTTTGCCCACTGAGTTTCCAGTACTGTAAAAAGCAGAGTACCACTTGATGAGTGTTTTTCCAAACTGAGGACAGTTCTGTATAAGACAAAAAATTATGTATTTGTGTTATTGTAGATTCTGGGAGCGCAACCCATGGAGCTTTCTCTCTAAAGCAATTCATTCCATATGGGTGGGTTGCTATAATTATAACTATGCAGATGCTGAATCCACTTACAATATGCAGAAACCATGGCTGTTGTTTTTGCAGAAAAATGAAGAAAAAGCTGGTGACAAAAGCCAGCTATTAATCTGGCCTATTAGTATGTGGACAGAATGACTGATACTGGTCTCTCCTCCCACATTCTCCATTTGTCCCTGGGTTGTTTTTCTATACAGATAGTGCAAAAAAAGATACAAACACTGGTGTATTTCAGTTTCCTTCTCCTCCAAAAAAAAGTAATTAATTGTTTGTTTGTTTGTTTGTTTTTGGCTTTTTTCCTCCCAGAACAAAAATGGCTACTCCCCATAGACCTGATCTGTCTTGGAATGTCTGTGTGACTAAACTAAATCTCATCCACTGTGTGATGTGTTGCAGGGCAGTAATACTGAATGATAAACCACAGTGGGTCCTCCCTGTAATGCCATTATTATTTCTCTGGAAATACATTTCATCATTCCCCCTCTTCCTTTTTGTAATTTTGAGGTATCTGGGTGGGGTAGGATTCTGGCAAAGTATAATTTGCTATGCCAGATGCTCACATTCTCTTTTCATTATTATATGACTTACTAACATATGAAATGTTTTTCTGGATATTTTCATCTATAATCTTGCACATCTTAAAATTCATTGAATTAGAAATTAAGCCTATGTTGAGTTCTTGGGTACTTCAGATCTCCCCAGCAAATACAAGCTATATGATCTATGTGCTCAAACTCGTCTGTTGTGAAATACCATGTAAATTCCTTCTTGCTGTGTCTATGATTTAGAAATTGTAATGCAGCTAGAAGTGTGAAATATTAAGCATATCCTTTTATGTACTTGGAATTGATGGCGACTTCAAAGTCAGTCCTCATTCATTGCCTGGTTTGTTTCACTTCAGAAATGACTTGAACTGTGAACAAAAAGGAGCTGACAGTATTTTCAGATAGGCACTTTATAGTTGTGCACTTTGCAACTATATGATAGGACTATCTCTGTTGCCTTGAATGCAAAATTAGCTTGTTGATACGTGCTGCTACAGACAGAGGAACAGATGTAGTAATTCTACTTTATTTACATGAAATCTCTAAAAAGGCATTTTCTGGCAGCATGCTAGGAATAAATACAGTATCGCATATAGAAACGGCGCCATGCTATGTTAGCTCATTCAGGTGTCAGCTGTGCCATTTGGATGTGGGCGAGAGCAGGGAAGTCAGATCCCTCCCAGAAGGGCTGGGAGCTCTCTCACGTTCAGCAACCCAGCAGCAACCTGCCCCTCTGCCCAGGGTCTCTGCTGAGTGCTGGGCAGGGGCACCCACTGCTAACACCCCTGTGGGAGTCCTAGAGGGAGATAGCAGATATTCTGATTTTTTATTTCTATGTGTTTTTCAAAACAGGAAACCCTCTTACCTTGTTTCCTGGTTTGTTTTTGGGGTTTAGGTTTTTTTGATTTGGATTTTATTTGTTTGGCTGGTTTGGGGTTTTTTTTGTTGGTTTTTTTTTTGTTTTTGTTTTTTTTTTCCTTTGGTTTGGTTTTTATGTATTTGGTTTCCCCTTCCCCCTGGCCCCCTCACCATTTACTTTCTGTGACTTGGACCTTCCCTGAGCTCATTTTTTCAGGGTTGTTTTTCATAGCCAGGACCTTGAGGAACTTAACTCAAGGAGATTAGAAAATTGTAGGGGAAGAAGGGACTATCAGGGTGGGGAGGGATTGCAAACCACAGAAAAGTTCAACACATATAATCAGAGTAAAGAAGTGCGGCTTAAGTAAAACCCTGTGAGTCTTTTGAGCCGAGAATATGAGAACTGGTGAGTGGTGCTGAGCTGGCAGCTGCCACAAGGGAAAGCTTTCCTGGGCGAATCTGCCTTTTTTCCCCTTCCTCTCTCCTCCTTTGCCACTGTGCATAGGCTGAGGAAGGAGGTATTCCTCCAGCAGAAGTCCTTGCTCTCCCTCACCACTTAACCACCAGGTTTAAGCCAGGCTGTTCCCTCTATTGAATTGTCCCTTTTTCCTCTCACAGGTATTCAAACTTTCCACCGCGGGGTTGGGGTTGTTTATTCAGCTTATGAGCAACCAAATGCATTAAAGATGAAATGCCTTGACTCTGAACTGCAGGCACAAGTGGTGGGAGGAGACACAGCTAATTTGACTTGGAGGATGATTGATGTGTAGATGTCAATTTCTATTAATATTCTTTTGAAATCACTGACGCAAGTGTGTTTTTCCCCCACTCAACAGAAAATATAAATAGAAAGACAACAAAACAACCCTATCCCTTTAATTCATGATACTCAGAAGCAGTTAAGCAAACTCTGTCATTTGAAAGTGTCCTCCCCAGGCTGGCAAAAAGCAGTTTATGATGGTGTTCTTACCACTTTAAGAATATCAAGATGCTGTTAACAGAGCTATCCACTTACTGTTAAAATGTATAACGCACAAAAAGCAAGTGTCACCTACAGATAGGCTTAGATAAATTGCTTAAAAATGTACAGCTCCCTCATTAGACAGCCATTCATTGCATGAAAAGAGCTAAATGTATTTGTCGAGGTGTAGCTATAAAAGCCATGTTCAAAATGAAACAGAGTTGAGAGCCTGAGCACACAGCACTGTTATTCAGAAGTAGCTTTCGAGCAGAGAGTTTCAACGGGAAGGTGCTGTTTGGTTGGACACAAATCAGCAAACGTTTAGCTGAAGCGTGAATAATTCAAGCGTGCATGAAGAGCTTTCTGAAGAGGAAAAAATGCAAGAATAAAAAAAAAGAAATAAAAATCTTCAAACATTTGCATCAGCCTTAGAGGACAATACAAGCAGCAGGATTTGAAACAGATTTACAGATGCACTGTCTTTAGGCAGGGAGAATGCTCATTAAATGCAAGATGCTTCTGTGGCTCGTGGGCTTGCACGGAGGTAGAGGTTTGCAAGACTGACGTATCAGATAAAGTCAGAGTGGTTACCACACCGACGGTGTAGCAGCTGCATAATAAATGATGGAGAGAATCATGTTAGGCATGCCCACCTAACCTAACTTGAATCATGCGAAAGGGGAGCTGCTGGAATTCAAATAGACTTTCTGGTTCCCAGCAGTCGGCAGTAATAGAATGCTTTCAGGAAGATGACAGATGCAGGGGAAAGATGCTGTTTTGCACTATCTTGATTTGTTACGGCAGCCAACTTATTGGCATGATGGAGTGACAAGAAAAGCAGCTGGCATGGAAGGTAGGATTATCAAAGCTATTGCATCATTATGAATGTAATTAGAAACTGACCATGACAAAGCATATGCTAGAATGAGCTGTCGCTGATGGCAGAGGATTTGTTGCTGAGGTCTTGAAACTCTGAAAACAAAATTCCTCGTGCAAAATGGATTTTGCAGTTTCATTTATGCTCGTGTTACTCTTTCTTTCCTGCTTGCCTTCAAGCTCGGGGAATTGCTTGCTTGAAAGAGAGTGTTCTGTTAGGATGAGACTGAAGAATAAAGTATTTGCTAAGTCTCTGAAGCCTCAGGTAGATAGAAACAAACAAATGTGAAACAAAACTGGGGAAAGCTTCCTCTGATTCACTAGCAAGCTCTGATTGATATATTGGCATATTGAAGAATTCTAAGGAAATGAAGATGCATGTACTGAATGATCTGGTATAATGAAAAGATATTATTGCATGTCACTGCTTTACAGTTAGTTTTTATGACAGGTTTTATTCCCCATCAGTTTTTAGTTCTTGACGTTTATCTGGTTGTTCAGCATTATATAAAGAAAATACATCAATATCTCCTGCAGGGTTTCTCAACAACTCCAGCATCTGTTTCAGCTATTGAACTGTATTCACGTTTTGCCAACTTGATGCCTACCCAGCTGGTCTATCATTTCTCGCTTGATTACTGTTCTTAATTTCTCTGTATCAACTTGTTTCAGACAGAATTTTGAAAGCTGTTAATGGGAAATGACAGTAACTGCTTAACTGTTGAGAACTTGAGAATTCTCTTATTTTGGAAACATTAGAGAGCCTTTCTGGGTGCATTTTATTAAATTCATGTTCTGTATTGAACTGTGAGGTTTTCATATAAGAATTGAATTTAGCTGTGAATACTTTAGATGGGTCACAAGCGTAACTTTTAACTGAGTATTTTAAGCGAGTTTCAGAAAATATACAGGTGTTTGCTTTGGTGCAGGTATTGTTTTACTATGTGATCCTTCCTCCTGTCCACCTCTCCCCCTACAATATATATATCCTCCCTCTCTGTCACGGTGAACAGTCATTAAGTGTATGTTGTACATATTGAAATATATTTTATCACCACTAGGGTGAAACAGCTAAGCAGCTCCGAACAGGTGATAGGAACAGGTTTAAAACAGATGTTGCTCTATCAGAGTGGATCGCCTCCAATCAAAGAAGTAAAGGTAGTGCTTTGTAAATGTAAGGCATTCTCTTTCTTCTTATTTTAAGGTTCAATAACCACTCAAAGACTGCTTGATAGCTCACAGGCTATGATTATGTTGGATTATTTTGCTTTATGAAATGCTTTTTTCTATGTAAGCTCCATTCTTCATTAGATAGATTGTTTTTTCACAGGTGATAATCAAGAAATCTCTTGTCAAACTGGATATTCACTTTTCTGACTTTATCTTAAATTACTTTGTTGGCTGTACTCTGTGTTGTCTTGTCAACAGGAATCAGGCTGTTAAAGACTAAATGTTGCTGAGTAAAGCTGTAACAGTTTTAGAAAGATGTTTCTAGATACACAGCAGTGAATTAGCCTTTGGAAAGTTTGAATGAAAAGATCAGTAAAACTAATAGCTAGTGTTATTTAGCTTGAGCATTTCCCTGTTTTGATCATCTACAAGAGGCATTTTACATGATTTTGTAACTGCTGGGAGGGGAAATGTACTCATTAACAGAGAGGATCACTGTGGGGTATGAATAGCCAGAAATAGTTCTGTAGTTTTGATGACAATAAAATAAAATGTTATTCTGTTTTATGGAAATTCAATTAAATTTAACAATAATTTGTCATTGTTGATCATGGTGAAAACATAGAGAGAGTAACCCCTATAAACAGCTTAAGTCCCGTTCTCTTTTTCAGGGTAGCAGTAAAACTGTTTTATATTGCATATATTATATTTATACTCCTGAAGCTGCTTAGTCTCTTCATGTCTCCAGAGTGCTGGCTGGCAATCATCATACAGTAGTTACTTAAAATGGTCTTTTCCCTGTGATGTCAGTAATTGTCTGTGGCCATCACCCCGATGACAAGTAATTTTATAGTTTGTTTCTGTTTTCTTTCTAGTATTTGGTTTTAGCTTTCTCTTTCACTGATGAATTAATAGGACACTAGGTGGAGCCAGCTGTTGATTAAAAATAGATCTACAGTAATACAGGCCTGTCTAATGAGCAAGCCCCGGTATATAATGATTATTAAAAATAGCAATTTAAAATGTTAAGAATTGGGTTGAAACTTAGTCAGGAAAGTGTAGATCTGGTGAGATTAGAGAAAACTATATGTTCATTTTCCTTTCCTTTTATTATCTTAGAAACTTGTAATCAAATATAAAAGATAATAATAAGGAGAAAGCATCTACATTCAATGAAGAGGGCTAGGAAGCAAATGAACAGGAACAGAAAAAGAAGAAAGAAGCAGCAATGAGAACCAGCAGATGTTTCTACTACAGATACATGCAGATATCCAGTTGTGTATCTGTATATCCTTTCCTGATGCACACAGATTTTCTCTCATCCTTACATTTAAAACTTCCTTCCGCTCTGTCTTCCTGAAGTAATTTATAGAGCTGACATCTTTCACTTTATATTTAGCTATGGGATGCATGTTTTCAAATCTCTTCTTGGGAGGGTGTTCTAGAAGGTGTGCAAGGGCACAGAGAGTTGTCAGGCATATGTTGGCCAGACATAATTAAGAAAACTGTGGAAGGTTATTTACTGACTGAGGTGGAATCTGGTTGCATGTCCTCCTTCACATAATTCTGGTTATTAATCCTAGTCAAGGATAAGGAATCTGTAGTCCTAGGCAGTGTGACAACACAACAAAAATACACTCACTTCCACACAGATTTACATATATGTACCTCAGGTGTGGTACATATATTTTAATTCATCAAAGAAGAGATAAAAATCAGGGTGTATGTTGATACTTGGTTGCATGAACTGAAGAGATAAAAACAGGAAATAAGAAGTGTAAGATGACAGGCAAAAACAGAGATTAAGGATATGGGCTGGAGCAGTCTGGCAGAGCAATGACAATTGCCATCAGCCTCTGTTAAGTGAAGCAATTGCAAGTTCAGTCAATGTCTTGTTCTTACAGGAGTAAAAGGGAATTAGGGTAGGGAGAGGCTTAAGTTAGTGAAGAAAACTTGTGGAGGAGGGAAATGACAGCTGCCTAACACTCCAGGAGCAACAAAGTTCAGAAGACTGGAGATTGACCTTTTCAGATGTTATTCATAGAAACTTATCATTTTAGTAGTGACATGAGAATTAGAATGGTCCTGTTCATAGAAAATCAAATTGTGCATGAACTTAGTGCTTTTTGGAGGAGCCTTGCAAGAAGCAGTGCTGCATTGTCAACCTTGAGAGACCTTTTTGGTTATGAGCTGTGCAGTTTGTGCTGAACAGCAGAAGCATGGGAGGAGATCAGCTATGGTGGAGACAAGTTTACTAGTTTGACAAACCATTGAATATTTTATTAAGGCTAGGCCATGATTTAATTTTTTAAAAATTTATATTAATGGATATTCTTAGCCAGAAATACAGCCTTTGAAATGTGTTATGGTATCAGTGCATCCATATTTGCTTTTGTACATCTTCTGTCCACCCCAGGACTAACTTAGAATGAGTTCATCCTGACATGTCCTGAATTTTCTTTCTGACAAGAGGAAGATGTTTGTAGTGTGGCAGCTCTTGGATTTATGCTGCTGGTCACCTGCTGCTTCACTCAGTCTGTGGTTCCTCCTGAAGAAGGTTGCAATTTCAGTTGAGAAAATCTGAGAAATTTAGTTGAGAAATTTTAGTTGAGTTGTTCCCCACAATGTGGAGAAGAATGTGACCATCTTGGACTAGGGTCATGGGAAGCTGAACCAGAAGAAAAAAGTTGTACTCCTTCTCTCAATCAAAACTGTCCTTTTAAAAATCCAGCAGAATGAGGAGGAGGGCACGAGGAGGGGAAATAGTACATAAGGTGAGGAATGAAAGGGCTTTGGGTTTTCCATGAGACAGTCATTTGATGAAGGAATGGTAATTGCCTTGAAAGAAAAGCATAAGGAAAGGCACATACGGAAGTCAAATTGTCCAAGGCTGAGCATCTGGTTATGTACTGCCAGAAAGCATTATACAAAGACAAAATTATGATATAAATATTATATCTAAGCAAAATGTATTAATAAATAAGGTCTATTAGCAAAGAGGGAAATATTTTTGTCCTTCAGAACCCAGAGTTCACATTTTGTAGGTTTTTAATTTAGTTATTCATACTGTGTAACGGAATTAAGATTACTAACAATTTGGGGAGGGACATACTTGATAATAAATGCTAAAGGGTATCCTTTCTCTCAACCCCTTATAGGGGTTGGGGGTTTTTGGGTGGGTTGGTTTGTTTATTTTTTTCACAGAATATTAAACCATATATCTCTGAAATAATATATTTTAACCTCTCCCTCTACTCTGCCCTTGTGAGATCCCATCTGGAGTGCTGGGTCCATGTGTGCATCCCCCAACAGAAAAAACACATGAACCTGCTGGAGTGAGTCCAGAGGAGGGCCATGAAGATGATCAGAGGGCTGGAGCACCTTTCCTACAAGGACAGGCTGAGAGGGTTGGGGTTGTTGAGCATGGAGAAGAGAAAGCTCTGGGGAGCCCACGTGGAAACCTTGCAGTACTTAAAGAGCATTTACAAGAAAGAGGAGGAGATACATTTTACATGGCTGTGTAAGTGATAGGACCAGGGGGAATGGTTTTAAGCTGAAGGAGGAAAAGTTTAGATTACAAAAGCAAGTTTTTTGCAGTGAGAGGGGTAAAACACAGGAACAAGTTTTCCAGAAAGGTGGTGCTTGCTCCATCCTTGGAAACATTCAAGCTGGATGGAGCTCGGAGCAGTGACCTATAAAACATCCCTTACAATTCAAAGTATTCTATGGTTTCTTAAACTACTAGGTACCAGTGGTTCTGGATCTTTCCTGCTCCGTGCAGGAAATGCTCCAAAATGTCCATGAGATTCAATGCAGAACTGAGGATACAAACACAAGTGTTCCCTGCAGAAATGTCCTGGACATGATAGATCCAGTGATGCAGTCATGAAACAGGGAGAGCTCAAATGGAGATGTGAAAGAAGAGAAGTCAGGAATTTACCAAAAATGTAAAAAGGGCTATAGATAATAGTTTTGCCTGCATATTTTTAAATTTTTGTTTATGGTCTGAGCATCTGTGCATCAGAATCAGGGTGCAAGATGCACCTGTTTATAAAAATCAGGAACTTCTGGCTGCACTGCAGTTTCTTTGGCTTTTCTTATCTTTAGAATAGCTCTTAGTCTTAAAAAAGGAAAAATCTGTAAAGTAAATCAAGATCAGTCATACAGTTTTTCTCGTTAGTATCCTCAAGTTACCCAGCTTAGTGTATTACATGACAACGCTGTTCTTTACAAGGTGTTTCTTTCATTTACATTTCCCTAAAGATCCTGCACATAGCACAATCATTTCTCTGATTTGCTTGATGATACAGAAGCTCAAGATACCGAAATGGTCAAGGACATACAGCTGGTTTTGACCAATGCTGACAAGACTATTTTTCTTTCTTTTTTTTCCCCTTCCCCTCCATTCCCTCCTGCCCAAGATTTGCCACAACTGGGGAAAGCCAAATATCTTTGATTTGAACAAAAAATTTGAACAAAAAATTGAGCTACTTCAAACTTGTGTTTTCTTAATCTATATCTAGTCTCACCTTCACCTCTTCTTGTGTCCTTCTAATGATTAGGAATAAAGAGCATGAGGAATTTCTTCATGGCACCAAATTTTTTTTGTATTCACTTTTGATCAGTTATATTGATCGGTTTCCCTGAAACTTAACAGCCACACTAAATAAAACCACCACATGCTGCTTTCTGTAGACTTTCTTTTTATGACTAGCTGGTTATTTTTTTTTACAGCCATTATGCAAGTCACACTTGCTTTTGCAAAAAATAAAGCACAGATACTGTGAAGAAGTTCGTCATTTTATCTTTTTTTGTAACAAAAATAATTTAAATATTCCCACACTATGCTCATATTTAACACATCTTTATTTCTTATTATTGCAAAATATCATTTATAATGGGAATTCCTCTGTAATTTGATATTAATGGTCTCAAATGAAATGTAACAAATATCCCTTGGAAAAAAAACCGCTTTTTCAAAGGACAGGCTGAAATTTCATCAATTTGTTTAAATTAAGTGTTTTGACAAAAAAACACCCAACAAAACTTTTCACTTTGCAGTTCCAGGCTGGTTTTTATTCACTGTTTGTAAGGACTGCAAACAGTGAAATATGCAACTTACTGTGTTCAGTAATGATTGCAGGCGCTGAATTGTGACTAAATCAGGTTTGATAACAAGGCAGAAAAGCAAAGGTATTAAACAACTTCATGTACATGGAAAATGTTATATTTATATTCTTCTGAGCCATAATGAAAAGGAGTTTTTAAACTGGGTGCTTTGGTGAAGTAGTTTTGGTGCCACTGAAATATTCATTGACTGAAGATTGAAGTTAAGGTTGTTGAGAACTTTAAGATGTTTATTTATTGTTCAATGTCTGTGATAACTCTTCAAGCTAATATTAAAATTACTGACTTCTCACTTCTTAGTGGCCTTGTTTTGTACTACTGAAAGGCACAAGGGATTTTTATATTATGAATGGATTTGGTACTTAGCAAAACATTTCAAAAACAGTGAAATAAATTGCCAGACCAGTGTGATTAAATCTTTGTATGCATGTGTCTCTTCAGATATTTCTGCAGAAGCCAAGAACAAAAAGCATGTCACAGATGTTGATAAATTATATTTATTCCCAGGCTGTGTTGTTTTTCAAAACTTCAGAAATAATGAGGATTAGGTAAGCTATCAGTTATGATGCTACCTGAACCAAGATCAAACCAAATCCTAAGGCAGTGAGGGTTATGGGGAGACTCTCAGGCTACTAATTTAAGGATGTAATGAAGAAGCAAAAATTAAAAATTTTTGCCATACCCTGGCTCCATATATGCAGGTAAGAACCAGCACCATCAAATTCCCTCAGAATGTGAAAAATCAAATATGGTTCGTTTCCTTCAGAGATTCTATTCTTGATTTCCTGTTGAGTTCCTTCAGCAAGGTAAAACTGCTTTAAGTAATAATACCTGATTGTCTGTCATAATACCTAATCCCACGCTGTTATTACAGGCACTGTTTGTTGAACTGTGTGGGCCTAAATGTGACTTTGGATCATCAGCCTTAGACAAAGTGTTAGTGCAGATAAGGGCCCCAAAACAGTAGGGAAGTTGTATGTTGCTGAAGAAGAACCAATTAGGGTTATTCCTCCGGCAACAAGCAAATGAATTTTCCCTTAATGAGTCCTTAGTGAAAATGGTATTTACTATGATATTCTGTGTGACCTGGCTGACCCATCAAATAAGAAGCAGCCTGAGCAGCTCTGTTGTTGTAGCACATAATTTTGTAAATCTGCCTAAGCCTAGAGAGCAGAACATTTATAAATTTATTATTATTTAATATGGATGCTTTATTATCTATTTTGTGATATCAGTGTATGTGGCATGTGTGAAATTGTAGAGAAAAGTGACTTTGCTGTAGGGAACAACATGTAATTAATGTGAAGGGTCTGCTTTATATCCTGAAAACCAGGCACAGAATGATGACTGCAAACCTTGACCAGCTGTGAAGCTGTAAATACCCTAAGCAGAAAGGGGATTTCATTTTATGGCACTCTTGGTACTCACAATCTGAGGATTTTACACTGAATGAAAATTGTATTGTGCAGAGATGAGCCACCCATTGATGATTCTGAGATGCCATGGAAACAGAGGTACCCTTATTAGGCGTTGCAGTTTGTGTGTGAGCCAGACATAGGCATGTCATTGGGAATCCTCCACAGCCTGTACTTCAGTAGAAACACTGAAACTGAGAGAGAGGGAGATGAACCATCTGCACTGAAAGAGGAGAAATGAGCCAGTCAATTAGAAGAGGGAAGTGGTGCCAGTTCAGAGGACTAACTTATTCTGCTGTTGCTTCATGCAACTTGTTGGTGTCTGCCAGGCCAGGAGATAAGTTTTTACCTGAGTGAACAACCATCTCAGAACAACATTATTATCATTCAGGAGAGAAAACACAAGGTATTTGGTTTTTGTTGCAGCACAGTTTTCTGGTTTAACACCTTGCCCTAGAAGTTGTAGAAATACGAGATAGCACAAAGAAACTACCGAGAGGTGTATCAGTGCTGAAATCGTCGGTTTTATTCTGTTCTCTGGGGTTTTATTAAGTTCCAGTTCTCTCCAGTTAGTTTAAAAGGAAAATAAACTTATATTGATAGGGCTGGACAGAGCTGCATTGACAAGATTGGGAAAGCCATTTTTTGTGCCCCAGCATAGGTATGGGACTGGGAAGCATTGGTCTCACCCACATCAGAAATCCCCTGGGGGGAGATTGGAGGGAGAACAGTGCACAGAGCTTTTGGGATTGGTGATGCCCCTTTACTAGGTGGCTGTATTGGGTAGAGGTGGGAAGGTTGATGGCCCCAGGGGAAGGGACTGCATGGGTGACCTGTATGAGAAAAGGCATGGGGCTGTCCTCTGCCTGACACAGCTGCTTCCAGCCATCTCCAGTGGATCCACTGCAGGGCACAGCTGGCAAGCTCCTGGTGCCTCAGGAAAAGACTGTTTAAGGGAGGGGAAAGCACTGTCCTACACCAATCGAGGAGAAAACAGTGTGAAACAGCAGGGGGAAGACCAAGATCAGAGGAGGATAGGAGGAGGTGCTCCCAGTGCTGGAGAAGCTCTTGGAGAAGACTGTGCTGGAGCAAATATCCCCACGGCAGTCCCTGGAGGGCACCACGTCATAGCAGTGGGTCTGGCTAAAGGCAGCTGCAGCCGATGAAGAGCCCACAGAGGAGTGGGTAGATCCTGAAGGGCTGCAGCCTGTGGGAGGATCCAAGCTGGCTCGGGGGAAAAGTGTGAAAAGGATGGAGCAGAAGAGAGGAGCTGTTGCAGAGTCTCCATTGCCCATCACCCTGTGTCCTGCAGAGTCAGAGTGCTGGGGAAGGAGTTGGGAGTTAAGAGCCTGGGAAAAGAAGGGACATGGAGGGCAGGTATTATTTCAATCATTTTGTCTTTGCTTTTTGGTATCCCATTCTAAATTAATTGGCAATAATTTACACTATTTTTTCCCCGATGAATCTGTTTCACCCATGACATAACTGGTAAGTTATGTGTGTTGACACAAGATTTTGTGTCCTATTTTCTACCCCTGTCCTGTTGAGCCTGGGCAGGTGACTGGCTGCTGATTGAGGTCAACCCACCACAGTTAGGTTAAATGGAATTATTCTACCTGAGCTTTCCAAATTGACAATGGTAATTTTTAGGGATAACTGGTATTAGAATGTGTGCGTGCAGACCACAGCTGATACTGTAAAACAGGAAAGTTTGTAAAATTCAACTGCTCTCCATTTGAAGCAGTGCCATTGCAGAGGTATTTATCCAGAACTTGCCCTGAAATGACAATGAAAATATATCATGCAAAGAGCATTATTACTATTTTAAGGCTGGTGTAGGTTGTGTACACCTGAACTAAGATTAGGGGCATGGGGAATTGTATTTGAGCAACATCAAGAGTGACTTGAATTGCTGGTGTTTTTGTCTGCTAGAGAGGTATTTCATGTTTCAAAAATCTTCCTTGGCTGTACTTATAACATATAATCAAATCTTGAGTCTAACCAATTCTCAGAATGTTTCCTCACTTTTAAAAGCTTAAAACTTAAAGGGATATGGTGCTGTGGCTGTGAAAGGCTATTAATTCTAAAGGGTAAAAAAAAAAAGAGGAAAAAACTTTATTAAAATAGATTTGTCATAAAAATAATCACAAAAATAATTTTGTTCTTAAAAAAAGTGCTACTCAAATGGATGTCTGTGGCATTTCACAACACACTGGTTGTACAGATAATGTTTGTTGTTCATATCAGAGTTTGGGGGAAAAAATGCTATTATAGCATTTTAATTGTTTCATCATTCTGGGATAATCCATGAAGGAAAAACACATTGTGTCTTCAAGTTGAGAAGGTGTCAAGAAATGTCTTATGAGGCTGCTGTCAGATGGGGGGAAAAGCAGGATGTCCTTTGCAGGATGTTGGATTCTGTCCACCATAACAGGCTGTACTCTGGAGACTGGGCTCCTTTCCTACCATTGCTAACATGATGGAATCTGTCCAGAGGTGTTCAGGAGCCACTTTGGAGCACCCAGCAGAAGCCTTGTGTTGATGGTATCTCAAGAAAAACTTGCTTAAATTTTAAAACAGAAAAACAAACCAACCAAACAAAAAAAAATAATATGTATATATATGTATGCAAGGGGTATTGCCTTGGGGCCATCTTATTTTATTCATTACTAATTTCAGCTCTGTGACTTAGAATTAAAGAGCTTTGTTTGTTGACCCTCTGAGCTTCAGACATTGACAATCTGATAGCACCAAGCTAATTTCTGCAGGGAATACTGCAACAGTTGCTCTTCCAAGATTTTGCTAAAAATGGGAAAAGCCTTATTTTAATTACTAGGGTTGTAGGCCTCTGGAGGCCTAACTCAACACAAAGGAAATGTAAATGACTTGGAAATGCAAGGAGCCACAATGTTTGGGGTTTTTTTTTGGGGGGGGCAAGACAGTTTTTGTTAATTATTTTTATTTATTTGTTGGTTTCTGGATTGTACAGCAGCTCAGTAGTGGTTTTGGCCCACTTGTCAAAATTTGTGAGGTGGATGTTATTTCTGGCATCTCTATGGGTAAGTTAGAGAAAAGGCTTAAACATCAAGGTGAACATTAGGGTTCAGTGGAGACACCCATGGAAATTGGCTTTTCTTGGAAATCTCTCCTACCTTCAGTGAAATGGACTTTGGGGAGGAGGTAGCAAACTGATTAGAAAGGGTCGGGCTCATGTCTTCATCTGTTCCTTCTGGAGGTCAGTCCAAGTGTATTTATGGAAGCCTGGCAGTTCTTCCCTCTTGTTACCAAAGAAATGAAATTACCCCAACCCATTACTGGAATGCAAGGTTAATCTTCATTACAGATGCATTTTTGGATTAGATCTGTGATGTTTCCATGTACATTCTGGCATGGCACTTTGCACCTGTAAGTAATTTGTCTTGGTGGTAGTGCTTGCAAGTAGTTTGGAATAGTCTAATTCCTTGTAGTAAGTAATGAGCTCCATTGCTCAAGAACAACATAAGAGATGTGTGGTGGGTTACTGTAGAACCTGAGCAAGAGAAAACTCATCTATTTGTGAAGCAGGATTAATTTCGTTGATTGCATTATTGTTGTTTCTTCAATTTTGGCTTATTCTTTCAGGTTTTTTGATACTGTATTGATTACCAGGTTCCAATAGTGAACATTTTGATTGCTAGTATTAATACTACTACTATTTCAGGAATAGAGTAGAGCTTTAAGGACCTTCTTTAAGCCACAATAGATATAGAGAAGCCTATAAAGATAATAGAGAAGCAGTGAGATTTTTGTTTTTTCTTCCTGGCAGGAGAAATAAGGGTGCAGGAGGCACACGTAAAATGGAACAGCTTCTTTTTCTTTCTGTAACCATTGGTTGAGGAATGAGTCCCTTAAGAGTACAGAAGGAGAGAAAAGTTACTTGGATCTAAAGAACACATTTTTGTTTATATTTAGAAAATGTTTGTTTTTCTCCATGCATTTCAATGACTTGCAACATGGTTCTCTCATGGTACATACATTCAGCTCAGAGGAAAAAAAAATGACGATTTGAGCTCTCAAATATTTGCTCCTTTATAACCTATCTACAGTCATTTAAGATCAATCCCGAGGTTTAATATTAAAGTAAATGTTGTTAGCCCTGGAAAGTAAAGAGCATGAGAGTGACTGAGCTTTCCCCCTCAGAAGAGTGGATAGGTGGAGAGTGAAAAACCTTGAATAAAATAATTAAGAGAATTAATTGTTTCCCTTTTACCTACTCAAGTATTTCATTCTGTGTTTCTGAACACTGAACATTACATGTCCTCCAGGAGAAAAGTCCTTATAATTCAGACTTTAGAGTGTTAAGAAAAGCAGCATGATTTTATGTGGGGAGTTGGACTGAGAAACAGAGCAGTGTTCCTGGGCAGGGAGATGCTGTAGCACACTGCAACACGTGCCTGTGATTGCTGACAATGCCAGCAGCGTGTGGAGCAGCCTTGCAGCTCATGCTCAGTGTCTGAGGGTCACCAGTCCGTCACTGGGAATCCATGCTCTCTGTTCAGGTCTGTTTGGAAACACAGCAAAGACTGGGGTTTACAGGGTAAGACCCTCCATCCCAAGTTTAGCTATAATCTAACTTATTGTTAGAACTACTAAATTCACTTCCTACACCTTCTCTCTCAAAGATTTTTAGGCATTAATGGTGGAATACCTAGACTATTCTCTGTGAACTAATTTTTTATTGATTATTACAGGGGAAGTATGTTTCTTCCTTTGTGAGTTCCCCATCCAGGGAACCTGAAAAGTAGTTCCTACAGAAAGGAGAACCATTTTTAACCTTATTAATGCTCTCTTTCTAGGGCTTGTTTAACATACTTGTTTAAGGGTCCCATGTTCTTTATAAAATGTATAAATTAAATAAATTTTATTTATTTTTGTATAACTATCTTATCTTTTAATTTTCTTAATCAATACTTAATATTTTTTCAAGTGATGTGTTTTTGCCTTTCATGTTATTTTCTTTTTGCCTCTTATTTTTACTTTTTAATATTTGCTACATCTTCCGTGCACTTTGACTCCTTTTTTATTTCTTTCATACGCTGTATTTTATGAGGACTGTAGGTGATATTGAAGATTGAAGGCACCAGTAGTTAATACTCATGTTAAATTTAATGCATACTGTTCTCCAGAGACGTAAAAGAAATTGTTTGGCTGTTAAAGCTCTCAGATAAAAGCTGAAGTGACATACCTATTTCATGCATCACATCAACCTGTTTTGCATGCCACTGTCATCCTGCCTGAAGTTGTGCAACATTAGATTCAAACCATGCAAAGCAAACAGGACAGGTATGTTGCTGCCACTTTGAACTGTGTGTACCACATTGACTCTTCTGTCAGATATGCTTAAACTGAAAAATAAGCAGTGGATGTGGTCTTGGTCATCTCCCAGCCACACTCAATAGCTGTGGTAGCATTTATTGCTCTGCAAAATTGACCAGTCTCCGCAGCCTACCCATTTTGTTATTAATATAATTGTGGAAATTAGTCATTCCTTAGCTCTTGGATTGAGTTCAGATTTGTGTAATTTCTGTTACATGCTGAACCACCTTCTCCTCATCAGCCCTCACTGCAGTTGCTGACAGCCTGTCTAGAATTACCCCTCTCAGAGGACTCTGTCCAGCAAAGACAGCTCTAGCTGAACACATTTTTTGGCCCTTCTCTCACACATGGCTTTATTTTGAGCTGTCCTGCGTGTTGTCACACATAGAGGAAGTTACTTGATTCTGAATTGTCAAGTTACCAAGAGCAGTTTTTAAAAAGAGGAAGAATTCTTTAGATTTAGATTCCCTAAGACCTTTCTTTTTTTTTGAGAGTTTTTTCCATGTTTGGAGGATATCTTGTCTACTTCTGTGTAGGTATTTTTAGTACAGCTGGGGAATCTGTGGGTCATTGTGTCATATTCTCTCAGCCTAATCTGCTGTTAGTTATGCTAATGAGGCTTGTGGCACTGGGCTTTTGCTTTGCTTCTCCATATTGTCTCTTCTGCAGCAGAAGCCAAAGGTGACTTTATCCGCTTCAACTGTGATGCTTTTTAAGCACATTTTGCTTTTCCTGTGATGTAGCCCCAGAACTCTGCAAGTCAGACTGTCTCAATCTCCTCATAAGAGCATGGATTTACAGGCTCCAATTTATTCTCTGTACTATCTGGTAAAGTCCTATGAAGCTTGTCTGAACTTGCTAGAAGAGTAGAATTCTCTTTTGAAGAATCATAGAATGCTTCTGATTGGGATGGACCTTAAAGATCATCTAGCTCCAACTGCTCTGCCATGAACAGAGACATCTTCCACTAGATCAGGCTGCTCAAAACCCAGTACAGCCTGGCCTCAAACAGTTGCAGGGATGCTAACACATACATGGAGATATTGGTAGTCTGGAGAAAACAACATAAGAGAACACTGATATGTAAATACTTATGCATATACACATGTACTCCCTCTTCTTATGAGATAATTGTATTTCATATTATGTCAGAATCTTATCTCTGAAAGACTCCAGTGATTTGTAATCATGGGTGTGTTCTGTCTGTTTCTGTGCTTTCTTTCCCTCTAGAATATTGAGCTAAAGAGAGAGAAGAGTAAGGTTTGGAAACTGCTTCTTGTGTCTATATGGCTTCATGGACCCCATGAATGAATACAAACGAGCCAGAGCCTTACTAATTTGTTCAGCTTTTGCCTGGGTTGCACTTACACCACCAAATATAGCTCATCTCTGCTAAGTTTAGTTAAAGCCTATTCTCTTCACCTTCGTTTTTCTGAAGTGATGCACTGAGAGATGCCAATTTCCTACAAGATAAATAAAATCAAAACCCAGGGGTTTAGCAGTCTGGCTTTTTCTCCAACTTTTGCATCCTCTGAACGAAAGGATGTGCTCAACCCTCTAAATTACACCTTTCAATCTTTTCCTAGAGCTCCATACTTCATACTTTGACAAGGAACTGTTCAAGGTTTTAATCTTCATTGGCTTTTGACAAGTACACAGAAGCCTTCAGTGTCCCCAGGCAGAGTCATGTTCTTTTCTTGTTTTCTCTCTGTGTCTCTCTGGTTTTTCTGAGCCTTGCATTTTGTGTGGTTGTTGTCATTGAAATCAGGGACAAAGGTGCTATTTGTCTTCTCCTACTCAAAGCAGGAGGAGAGCAGATGCTCGTAGGAATGGTGCTAATACTCTGCAGTAGGAATGGCAGTCTATAGGAAAGATCCCTGGCTGACCATGATTTCCACTGCTTTAGGGCGCAGCTACAGTGTGCAGTAAAGAGAGCCATGCCAACTCCAAATGAGCCAAATCTGGAACTGCAAACTCTTTAGCTGTGTTGCACAGGAGGATGGTGAAGTTGCCAGGCCTGTGGACTCTCAAAACATGCTGCACCCTAAGGATTTGTCTTATAATCAAAGGAAATGGGATGTGTGTGGGGAATCCCAAGAAGGTGCTCTGGAAAATTCATCAAAACCACAGATTCACAAACAGATAGATACTGCCATCCAGCTATGTTCAGAGTACTCTCGAGCTGTTTCCTGCCTGGAACACTGTAAATGTGGTAGCCTTGTAATGCTTGCTATTTAGTTTGAGACTAAACAATTTAACTGCAAAGCTATCATCACATATCTAGCAATAAATCTCCAATGCAATATATGTCTTAATTTCTGCTGTTGCCTTTAAGTTAAAAGTAAATAAAAGCAACTCCCTTTAAGCTCAGCTTCCCCTCAAATTGCACCACTTTCAAGTGCAGAAACAGAACTTGAATGTGTTTATAACAGTCATGATAATTATGGAACACAAGATTAACCTGGCCAGGAAAGATAAATATCTTGGTATTCACTGCAGTGATAAAATTATTTTGGAATGCAGCCTGACAGAGTGGCAGATGAAATTTGATTTTTCTAGCTATACATAGCTCACAACAGGCCTCTGTAATATTTGTTGAGTCTAAATGTCCTGAGAAGCTGATGTTGTCTTTGCAGCATGGGTAGTTATTCTTTTGCAATATTTTATGGGAAAAGGCAATACTTTTAATACCAAAAATCTTTGAAAGATGGTAGACAAGAAAAAAATACTGGAATGAACCACTGAACATGTTTTTTGTCTTAAGTGTGAATTAGAGCTTTCACAAAGACCATGTATTCCACATCTGCCTTTCTAAATAATTGAGTTGTGTTGGTATTGTATAACATTCTTGGTCTTAGAAAAAAAGTAAGTATAGTCCTTCTAGGAAGGAAGATCAGATTTGTCTGAGCTGTGGTTGACTGCCAAAAAAATAGGCTAAATATATATAATTTGTGAAGAAAAATACTGTTATCTTCTCCCTATATTTTGGGTGCAAGTAAGATGATATGATGGTGGAAAAGTCAGAACAGTTATGAAATATTTTCTGGTCTGGGTTTTCTGTGTCACCAAAGTACTATTGAAAAATATCTGCTCTCTGTTATCTCCCAGTGATGTCCTCTATATATGGAGAGAAGTTTCACAGTTATATTTATTCATTTTCTTAAGCAAATAAAAGCTCTTCAACAGGTTCCTCTTGAAGGGAAATCTTCAGCAATTTCAGTAAGTTCTACAATCTTTGCCTCAAGTCTTCTGTGTCCCTCCACCAGCATTTGCATTTGTGAGTCCCTGGTGCTGAGTGTGTTTTGTAATACACTCTTTTTCTTCTGAGGTGAAGTACACTGATCTGAACTGCACCTCCAAGAAGGGGGCTCACACAGTGCTGTGTTCTTTTCCTGTGATCTGTCAGCCTTTTTCTGTGTGAGTCAGAGAATTTAAGACCAGGGAAGACCATTAGATCATTCCATCTGACCTTCTGTAAAAACCAGGTCATTACATTTTGCACAGGTATCCCTTTGTTGATCCTGGTAGCTTCTGTTTGGCTGAGGTGTGCTCTCAGAAGGCCACCCAGGAAGGCAGCAACAGCTGCTGTGTGTGTTACTGCTCTTGGCAGTGTGCTTGTGCTGGTTAATCACCCTTTCTAAACAAATATTCCGTAGCTGAAAACTTGCCTCAGCCTTTCAGCTCACTCAGCTGGCACGCTCTGCTACCTGTCACTGCAAAACTTCTCAGTCTTAATTTTTAGCTTGACTTTGCTTGGCTTCATCGGTTCATTGACTTTGTCAATCGATGTGTTGTTTGATGACTTTGATTTCTGACTGTTCTTGGCCAACATTTTTCTGTGATCTCTCCATGAGTATGTTTCTCAAATGTCTGCACTCTATAAATGCGTATTTCCCTGGTTCCCATCCCTTTACAGTGGATCACTTCTCCTCCTCTGGCATTCACTGAGTGTTAGCTACATAGTGAGCAGTGCCTTACACCTCCTCTTCAGCTGTGCATACAAACACTTCCAGTTATAATAAAATTACAGACCTCATATTTGAGATATGCTTTTGTAACTGGTACTTGAAAGCAATTTTTCATCAAGAAACTGTGACCTGTAACTAACTGATCGAAGTGATTAGAAACAGCTCCATTCCATGGCTGTTTTTGCTTTTGGGGAGAGAATGGTAGGGTTTATGATGACAGAAAATCAGAATGATCATATTTCTTAATGAATGTTACAATTCCTAAAAGAACAAAGAGATGTTGTTTTCAGAAAGTTACTCTTGACGTATGGGTCTTGAATTAATAGGCCAAAAGTTTTCCTGGCCTCTTCCAGTGTCTATCTGCACATTAGCCCAAGGCTCCCTCCACCTTTTGAGGTGTATCCAAGTCATTATTGAACTATGTTCATGCACACACAGACAAATCTAAGAAGTCTCTTATATTGGTATTTTTCATAAATCCGTGTATCAGACAATGGGTTTTTTTATTTCTTACTGCTAAAACTCATAGTATAAGAATGGCTTTTCACAATAATTTCCTTTAGCTTCAGAAGATAATCTGAAGCTCTGTGTGTACTCACTCATTACTGATGTCCTCTGCATCCTGTTCATCTTTGTTTAAATTGTTTGTTTTTCCCACATCCCAATGGTAAGTGAATAATGAGAGGGGTGTGGGTGGTCTGTCATGGAGATAGACCTGTTTTATGGATCTTTAAGCTTATTTTAGCATCCCAACATCCATGTTTCAAGTGTTAATGAAATTTTATTGTTAATTAAAAATATTTTATTATCAATTAAAAGCCCCCTTTCATGTTACTATAATAAACAGCTTTGTTGGCTAGTACTTATTCTAACAATTGGGCACTTAATTTAAAAAAGGCTGGCAAAACATTTCACTGGTATCTGCAAGCTTAAGGACCAATAGAGTTAACAGCAGTAACGTTTGCTTTCCTTATAGAATTTGTGTTTTGGTGCTGGATGCTGCCTTAACCAGACTTTGGAGACCATTGCTTGCTTCTGCTCAGAGCTGATGTTGATGCTTGAATCAGCAAAACTCCTCTGAGTATGTGAAAACTCAATGTGTGATCTGAGCTTTGTGTAGAGTGCATACTTCATTTTTTTTTTAAGAAGAAATACTTGTGCTGAGGCTGTTAGGATCCTGGAGTTTGTAAAACCCACACAACAAAGGTGTTATTCTTATCTATAAGCTGTACAGTATCCAATTCAGCAATCATTTTTTATTCATGTGCTCAATTATCCAAATAATTGTCAAGCCTTTTATGTTTAGAGTGACATAATTCAGTATTCTTTGATACAATGGTCAAAATGTGCTCAAAAACTATTTAAGCATTCAAGATGCTTGATAGTGTTAACAGAGCCCTTTGTGCATCTTTTACAGTGTGTATGTGGAGCTCCTTCTGTTGTAAAAATATTTTTCCAAATTATGTTCTTGGTAATGAGAATGTGACCTCAGCAAGTTTTCAGCTGTGAAACTGCAGAGATGGACCACATTAACACAGAAACAGCTGACCAAGTTCCTAGAAGTGATTTAAATCTTAGTGCAGGTATTGTGTGATATTAAAGATGACAGGTTGTTCACTTTTAGCAAGATTAATCAAGTTTTGGAATTCTGTTTCTGGAGAAAAGATAGGACTGTAGTTATGAAGTCTTTGTTAAAAGGTCAGAAATTTCACTGGACATAAACCTCTGCTGCTGAAGACCCTGCTGAAGGCAAATACTCTTTGGGAGTATTTGAAAAATTTGGGAGTATTAGAAAAAATTATTAATATGCCATCAAGTCTTGGACTTGCCCATAGGTCCCTTTTGAGCTTCAGCATGGGGAATTACCAGTAACCTCAGCCTCTTCCCGTGTTGCCTTTTGCAGGGAGATACGAGCTCCCTTTGTCTGTACTCTGAGTGAAGATTTGCTTACTCTGACCAAGCTCCAGATGCACTAAAACATGGGAATGTAACACAGTGACAAATAGATCTTACCAGGCTTAGTGCCATGGCTTTAACACTTATTTTTCCCTTTCAACTGGCTTTGTATTTTAGTGGCTCAGCTATTCACCAGGGCCATATAAGTTGTGTCTGGCTGAGGGCATTGGCAGAATAAGTTTGTGTGTGCCTGGAGAGCAGGCAGCAGGAGGTTGTGTTTGCCTTGGAAGACCTTGCTGATATACCTCAAGAAAGTGAATTTCCTTGACTCTGCCTGTCAGCACTAAGGAAAAAGTAATTCAAAAACAGGTCCACTGACCGCAAAGGCCAGTGGAGTTCATTCCTGAAAATTAGTTCTTGTTGGAGAAGAGAATTGGAAATTTCTCCTAATAATAAGTGAGTTAAAAAGGGAAAATGGGATAAAGAAGACAGAAGCTGGAGATGTGCAGGCAGGTGGAGAAAAGCTGAAAGTACAGCAAAGAAAAAATTGAGAGTGATAGAGAGATGGACAAGGGTTACTTTTCTTGAGTCATTGGCAGGACATGCTTCTGGAAAATCTGCATCTGGGAATCTTGATATCCATGGATAAGTCTGGTAAAATCTGTGAACTTCAAGCTTGAAAGGCAGAGAGAAAAGTGTCATATTTCAGATTACCTCAAAATCCCAGATGGGTAAAACCATTCAGTGACTATTTCAGGTAATAGGAGCGTCTCAAAAGACTTCCACCTACAAAATGCCACCAAATGGAGAGTTTCTCTTTAATAACTCAATTTCCTTTAACTGCAGCTGCTCCAGGGGCCAGATATAGAATGTCTACATTATAAATATCAGGTTTCCAGGGTAGACCAATGGTAAGCTAAAATGTCAGTTTGCCTAGTCCAAACACTTGACATATGTTGAGCAGAATAGGGAATAATGAGGTTGGAGACTGTCTCTTTCCTCCTGGTCATCTCTCTTTAGAATATTTTCTGGGTACCTGCTTGGCAGGCACTAGATGGCTGGTACCATTTCATCTCCTCTGCTCAGATAACATTTGCCAGCTTAATGTGTGGGGAGCTGAACTGCTGATGCTCTGTATGAACTTGCTCATGGCTGGACTGTTAGAATGATTCTGTTGTGGCTTTAATGAACTAGCTGTGAGACCAATTACACCCTGTAAAAGATGTAATGGTTAATTAACTACTGCAGTTGGTCAAACCTGAAGGCTACTGAAATACTAGGTGTGTATCTGGAAGTGAAGTGAGGCTGAAGCACACAAGAGTTCCTTCTCTTCCTAGATACTTTGCTTTAATATGTCCAGATGAGATGAGAAACTGAATAAATTCCAGAACATTTCATTTTTAAGAGATGGGGAGTTTACTTAATGATTCCAAACCTGCCCCTTTCATTCCTATTTCTAATGCACCATCACTTTCACCTTGCTCACATCAAAGAAGAGATGAAAATGGCCCCCCACAGAGATCGTGAACACTGCTCTAATAGTGCTAGCAGTGAGAGGTTGATTTTTAGTTTAATACCCGGCCTGTAAGCAGCAGCTGCCTGATTTTGGCCCTTTCTCACCATTTTCTCTCTGGGGTGCAGGTGTCTGTGGCAGTGCTGCAGCCCCACGGTTGCCCAGCGTGTTTGGCTACTGCACCCGCAGCGGTGGCTGGATGCCGAGGGGAGAGAGTGGGGCACTGCACTAGCTCTTCTTAGCTGAGTGCTATTTTGGTGTCTGTGCTGTGCCTGTGAGGGAGGACTTGTGCTAACTTCTTGTCTCATGAGAGCATTGAGGTTCATGAGTGCCTCTCAGCCTGGTGGCCTGGTGTAACGGGGCTCATCACATCTATAAAAAAGGGGCTGAGCTCCAGAGACATCCTCCCCCAGGGGAGCCCAGAGCACCCCTGCCCAGATGGAAGGAAGGGGAGCACTGCCACAGCAGCGCAGAAAAGGCAGAGGTGTGCTAACACCAGAGGGAGACAGATCCCACCTGGCTCCAGGTACTTCCATCAGGGCAGTGGCCGGGAGCAAGAGGTGCCAGGGACCAGCTCTGGGAGCTCGTCTCCCCTGGGAGCAGGAGCCTTTCTGCCTGACAGAAAACTGCCTGGCACAGGATGAGTGAGGCAGCCCAAATGGCTGTGCCAGAGAAGTTGCTGCTTAGTTATGAACTTGGGTAAAACCATCCGCTGGTTGGAGATGTGGCTGTGAGAACAGGAGCTGGGCAAAAATGGCTCAGTGTGTTCACATGCCCTGTGTGGGGAAAACAAAATGTTTCAGTCTGTAGGTACAGATGAAGCACTTAAAGAAGATACTGTTTAATGCCTCTATTTTCAAAGAACTGCTTTGAAGCCCATGAGCAGAGAGGTAAGTGTTTAACAGCGGGCTGAATGTCATTCTAGTCACAATGAGCACCCCTAAAAACTAACAAACAAACAAAAGCCCCACCACAGAACAAAACCAAACACTAAATCTAGGAGCAGCTGGTTGTTTTCCAAACACAATCTTTCAATAGCTGCTTGATAGAAGAAGGAAAAAATCCTCAAAACAATCACTTAACAGCTATTGCATGTAACATCTATGCTCTACCAGCTAGGGCTGGTTGTTCTTGCTTTTCATTAGTATAAATGCCCCACCCCTGAAACAGGGAATGAGTGGTAATGATTTTGATACAAGCTAGCATTAGATTTATTTAGCATGTCAATGAATGATGTTTTCAAAAAACCACCATGGAAACACGGTTTGGGGTTTTTTGTTTTTTTTTTTTTAAATGAGAAACCATTTAATTTTCTTTTTGCATATTGTATATTTGATGAAATTGAAATGTTCAGTCAAAAATGAATAAATGAATAAAATCTGGTAAGAATTGTTGTTTAATAAGCTATTATGTGTCTTCATAGCATTATCACTTCTTCATTTCTTGGCTTTATTTGTATTTTTTTCTCTTCAGCAGTAGCATTAATTTTCAGTCCCTTCTGCTCTATGTGGGCTGTTGTCCAGTGACCTAAAAACTGACATGTGTTACAGATTTTGAGCAATTACAGTTTATGCTTGGGGGGGGAGGAGGGGGTACAGGGGGTTATTATTTGAGGAGATGATGTAATGTCATGCTTTTCTTTTATATATGTGTGTATATTTATCCATATTTATATATAGATAGATAGATAAAAGTCACACACACATTCTACATAATATAAGTGTGTGTGCACCTTATGTTCTGTAAATAATTAGACATGAAGTTTGCATTCAGAAAAACTGTAGTCTGGTGTGTGAGAGCAGGAACTAAAGTGATTTGGAATTGTAGAAACTTGATTTTCTCTTTATCTGTCCTGCCTTTATGAGATGAGGTTGTCCCCTGCTGGCAGTGAGGCTGGGGTATCCACTTGCCCTGAACATTTGTAGTTCCTTGCATAGAAGAGAACTTGTGGCTTGTACAGGATTTTACTTGGCTGATGCAGTGTCCTGTGACAAAGCCAGTATTTTAGGATGCCTGTGCTGCTAAGGAATTTTAGCAGTTTTGGCATCAATAGACAGCTTGTGGCTGAAGAATATAAGCTCACTGGGAGCAGTTAGAGACTTGGCCTCTAATATATGAAACTATTCAGTCCTGTTTATTATGTACAAACACCTCTCACACCACCTAACCCCCCAAATCAACCAGTCAGTCAGTCACCATGTGGCTGAGGATGCTGCATCTGAGACCCTGACACTGCCACTCATTGGGGTTTTGCCTCTGGAGCAGATCCTGCCCAAAATGACATTTTTAAGTTACAGTTATGATAGGGCCAATATGCGTAGCAAATGAAGTTTTACAGCTTCAATTTATTTGTGTAAGAACTGTTAATATAAGCAGAAAAAGAGTAAAATATTTATCAAATCATGAATTATGTAGATCCTGCAGATATTACTAGTTTACAGGCAGCAAAATAATTTTTATAAAAGAATGAATAAATATTAAAAAGTCTAGCTTTCCTTTTATATGAGAATACAGAAGGCCTCATGTGATGAACTACTGTTGTTTACTTGTTTTCCAATGGTATTCTTTCTCCTTTAGCCTAAATTTTCTAAATACAAGTATTCTACATACATGCATTCTTTAATTTGTGATGATTTGATTATTCATAATTTGTTGCTTTTTTCCAGCTGTTTCTGGATGCTTAAATATTAACCAAGAGGGGTTTTTCCCAATTTTTATTTTGTTGCCACATAAGCATTGTTATAAATAATACATTTTTTGTTTCCATATGTCAAAGATGTTTAGATATGAATCCCTTTTTTGCAGTAGTAGCTGGGAACACAAACATGCCACTGTCACTTCATTAGATGTTCTTTTATCAGAAACCCAACTGTTTGATTAGTTCTATTTAGAAGATGCTGGAGGCTCTGATGCTCTGTGAACACCTCTCTGCTCCTTAAAGAGCACTTCTGAATCCTCCAGCAGCACAGAATCAAAGTCTTATTGTCTAAGCTCTGTCAAAGGGGCACTCATTTGCTGTGCTCAAGTTGACTTTAATTTGTCAGATGACACAGGTCTCCCTCTTCACGAGACTCTATCTTTGTAGCATGAGCTTATTGCTCTCGCCTCAATTTCCATTTTGGAGCTGCTCACTTGAATCACAGACAGGAAGGACGTGAGGATGTTTAAGAGATCATTTGTCATGGAAGTTGTGTCAGCAGGTGAATCCTGCAGCACCAGTGGCACCTCTGCTGTCACAGTGATAAGAGCAAAGGCAGGTCTGCTCTGTGATAAGGGACTGTGACCATACAGCAGGAGCACCCACGTTACATGTCTGGTTTCAGTTTCATCTCGGTGTAGACTTTGCTCTTAGGTAAAAAAACCCAGACTTTATCTCCAGTAGCCCAGGTGCAGACAGAAGGCAAAGCCTTGCATTGATGCACCTGACTCAGTACAGAAGAGTTAATGAATATTCCTACATAAAGGCAAGGCATGGATGGGCAATTAGGTGTGATGAATAAGTAATTCTGTAACCTTGCTTACCCTTTTAAACAGCGTGAAGAAAAAAGGTTGCATTAGAAAGCAGAACAGAAATTGGTCTGGTGCACACAAAAGCTAACTTGTAAGGAGAAGGGAAAAAAAAATTGTGCCACTCAAACACTCTGCCTGTATTGAGAAAATGAGATCAACAGAGGACTCAGAGAGTGGCTTAAAGAGGCAACATTTGAAACAGTTAATTCACAAGTACTCAGTAGAACATAGACAACTAACACACAGCTAATACAAACTTCCAGAAGTTAGTCAGAAAAACTGCTCCTTTTTCTCTATCAAAAATACCTGAAAGTGCTAGTATTAGACAGGTCTCTACTTTGACTTTTACAGTACAGAAGGAATTGAAGTAGTTAATAAATCAGCTGATAATGTTTAGTTCTGTAATGGATAAATCATGACAGCAAAAGAGCACATCTGAGTTAATGAATGCAGTATTTATATCTGCCCTGCAGGGCAAAACGAAGAAAACATGCACATTAACAAACAGTTTAATACCCAAGAAATGCAAAATAAACTGACTCCATAGAAACCCTAGGACGAGTAGGGATAAATATAACTTTAGTTCCTTATTTGAGTAATTCTACAGTGCTTTATGTGATTAACCTGTTATTGTGTGTTTGGGTGATTAACCTGTTATACATAGTAATTAGCCTTTTAGTTATCACGTCTGTAAATAATTTTTCACTACATGCTTGCTTCTAGGCTTGTGGACAGAAAGGCAAACTGGTCCTTCATGCATATGCCCAGACTTGGCTCTCCTTGTAATTCTTCCTCTGTCCTCTGGTTCTGAAGCTGCTCTCAATCTTGGCTCAATTTCCAGCCCAATCTTTTGTGCTTTTGTCATTCTCTCCTATGACTCATGCAGCTCTTTGCTCACATGTGCAGATTATCTGAGATATTTTCTTCTTCTTCAGTTTAATTATTTTTAATAGTGCTTTCAGGTTACATTGAGTGAAATTAGATATTAAGTTTCAATCTTCTATTAAACATTTTAATAATATTCTGGGTATTGAAGACCCAGAATATTATTAATTTAAAAATTAGCTAAAGGTAGACTTTTTCAATGAGACTTGACTTTTATTGGAAAAGCAAGTGTTTCATGTTTCTAATGTTTCCTCTGGGTATTTCTTTAGAGAGAGGCAGAGTTGTATGATTTCTCTTTTCATGTAACAGCTGTGTCCAGGATACTTAGCAAGATATTATCATCCACAGCATTTTGTTATGTACCGAAGTTCTGTTGTAAAGCTGGCATTTCCATTAGGGTAGATCAGCGTGTTTTAGTCATCAGATGCCTATTACAATTATTTAATCACTTTTTTTTTCCCAGCAGAGTAATCTCTTTCTCATTGATCTGGACATACAACTGATAGATGGATATGGGGATGGGCTGTAAGCAGCAGGCTCCAACTGCATTAGATTGATGTACCAGGCAGCTTCCAGCTGGGTGTGATAGGAAGATTACAGGGCTCCAACTGTATCTCTGTACAACCCAAAATAAACCATGTAAAATCTATCTGAAAGGTTCAGCACTGAATCCTCCAGAAGTTCTCGTTACAGGGGATGCAGGAAGTACTGAAAGGGAACCTTAATTTTCAAAGACACTAAAGTTCAGCACATCATCAGCTTATGTACTGTGATTCTATCTGTAGGTACAAATCTTTGAGACAAAAATAATGAATTAAATTACCCAGAAAAACTTTCCCACTTTGTTTCCAGATGCACAAGTTATTTTCTTTAATAATAGTGACAACAGGTGAGATTGATAGCAATAAAATTGCCCAAGGAAGCATGAAGTAACACAATGTTCCCATCTTACTCTTGACTCTCCTTTGTTTGCCACCCGCAGCCTCTGTCCAGAAGTAATCCCAAGCACAGGTTTATCTTTCAAAAAGCCAGATGGTTACAGGAAAGTGGTGACAAGTCTTCTGGCCTCTCTTATATCCTTTATAAAGTGCTATTTTCATTGAGTATATTTAGTATAAAATCTATCTGCTTGTGTGGCATGTGTAAAAATTACACTGTAAGAGACACCAGCAGTGTACAAATTGACTTGTTTTCTTTCTGTACTTCCAGTCAAGTTTTAGGAAATATTTATGCAGCATAATTGAATGTTTGTGGGGACAAAATTTTGTAATTGGACACAAGTCACTGAAGATTGGTCAAGGAAAAGCCAATACAATATTGACTAGTTTGTAAGTGGTAGAATGACTTAAAGATTTGGCTGTTTTTCCCAGACAAACTTGTATTTCATCTTGACTTTAGGACCTAGCTTCACTAATGACTTTGGCACAGTCTCTTATAAGTAATTTTATTTGAAATCAAATGGTCAGAGGTTCAGAATGAACCCACATGTCCACATAGTTGGTACAAAAATAGCAGCCTTAGCATAATATTGCTTTTTTCTAATTTTTTATTTTTTACAGATCTGTCCTTTTGCAGTCTTTCTTTGAGTCTGTACTGTTCCCTGAGACACTAACAAATACAGATTCCTGGTTTATTTGAGGCTCTGAGAAAGTCAAGGCAGTTTAATATATGCAACAGAAAAAAATCTGTGTAGTTAATCTATTTGCCAAGGTTTGGGGTTTTTATGATTAATAACATTTTTGTTAAATTAATACTGTAGTAGTTTAATGTAAAGGATTTTGTAAAATCCAATAACTATTTAGAATATCTAGGAAAACAGATCTGAGCTTGGCAGGATCCCATGGGAAGCTGCCCTGGAGGGCAGAGGGGCTCAGAGCACAAGGACAGCCCTTCCCAAGCTGCAGGAAATCAAGTGACTGTGGCAGGAGGTCAGCACAAGCAGAGCTGACCTGTAAAAACAAGTGTACCAAAGGAGGTAGAAGCTCTGGGCTACCCTGGAGGAACCCAGATTGATTGTCCAAGATTGCATGGATGGAGTAGGGGTGTAGGAAAGCCACAACTTAGCTGAAGGATATGAGGACCAAAGTACAAGTTTCTGTACACAGCCTTCAGCAAAAGGAAGGCTAAGGGAAATGTGAGCCCACAAAGGAGCAGGGGAGGTACTGACAGATTAGTTACCTCAGCTTTTTCTGTGTCTTCCTGTTTTTTCCTGTTACATTCTGCCCTTAACTCAGCCTCTGAGCCAAGTGGCAGAGCTTGAGGGAGTGAAGAGTTACCTACAGTAGAGAAAGATCAAGACTGATGGCTTTTAGGCCAGCTGGACATCCCCAGGTCCAATGGAGCAGGCAGGCTGCACCAGAGAGGCTGACAGGGGTCACTGTGAGGCTACTCAGTGTCAGCTTCAAGGAGGCTCACAATGACAGGAAAGAGGCAAACATTGGTCCCAGCCTCAAGATGGACAAGGAAGAGGATCTAGGGAAAGTTATGCAGCAGATCCTGCTGGAAACCATTTCCAAACACAAAGATCAAGCAGGTGATTTGTCACAGCCAGCGGGGAATTACCATGGGCAAGATGAGCCTGACCTTCTGGCCTTCTCTAATAGGTTGGCTGGCTGTGTGGGAAAGGGGAGAGCAGGTGATGTTGCCTACCTCTGACTTCAGCAAGGCCTGTGACCTTGTCTTCCATAGTTTCCATCCAGAGAGACTGGTGAAATACGAGCTGGATTAAAAGATGGGTGAGAAATTGCTGAGAAAGATCAGGGACATTTGTTGCTGTGCCTGATGGGGAACAGGCTGAGCCAAGAGTAATATGGCAAAAGTAGGAGAGCTACATGAGCTACAATGCAGGAGAGCCAGATCTGAGGTAAGGAAAATGCTTTTCACTGTGAAGGTACCCAAACAGGAGGGCAGAGGCTCAGAGAGGTTGCAGGATCCCATCCCTTGGCCTTGTGCAACTTCCTGTAGCTGCTGCTGCTTTAGAGGTCCCTTCCAGCCTGAGTCACTGTCCTTCTCATCCATTCCAAGGAGTACTGGCAGTACTGAGCTTGTACTTCTCTGCAAATTTGCAGTGGTGTAAAGGAGCACAAAAGAGTGTAATACCATTTTAAGGATGATTTTTAAAGAACGGATGAAGACGCTGTCTGTGCTGTGAGACCAGCCTCGAGTCCTAGAAGGGGCCATGTGAGTGGGTGTTACTTAACCTGCATATAAATCTGCCTGAGACAACAGCATCATTCCCCCGTGTAAACACACGCAGTTTCTCACTAGGTAATTAGGGCAGGGTTTGTTAAGGTGAAGGAAAAACTGAGAAGGGGAGGATGAAAGCTGAGGGCTGCAGCAGTGATGTCACCACCTTTCCTCCCAGTGGCATTCACAGCAGAGGTACTGAAATTCTTAACAAAGGCAGTTTACTGAATCTTCTTCTGTACATTTTTAGGAAGTGAGAGTGCAACATTACACTTCTGTGAAAACTGAGCTAATTTAGTGTACTTCAAATAAATATCTTAGACTGTTGCACCAGATTATTGCAATTGCAAAGAAAGAGGAAAAGACTTGTAAATGCAGTAAAAATGAACAAGCTTCCAAAATGTGCTCCTAATTTTCTTATTCCTGGAAAGCTCACCTAAACCTTCCCAGAATAAAACAACCATTATTTATGAAGCTGTCACTAAACTGAAAGAATATTTTGCCAAGCAACTATTTTGAGAATTCAGTTAATTTAAATCAAAAAAACCCAAACGACCCAAAACTTAATAACTAAATAGCGGGTTTTGTGAAGTACCTAAAACAGATTTTCAGACATCTTTCTAGGGCATATCAAGAAATTTGTATGTCTGAAACAATTAATGTATCTCAAAAAGGCAGTGGAGGGTTGGGTTATTTTCTTTTGCATAAATGGGAATATTCACTCAGTGATAAAGGACTTGCAACCCAATTTTGCTGCCTTCTGTGAGTGAACATTTCCAAAACTTCACAGCCTTCAGAAGTGAACCCAAAACAGTAATAATTCTTGACTCTTTTGCTCTGTTCGTTTTTCTCCCAGCCTTCAATCGAGTACTTTATAAATTATCTGAGAAAGATGCTATAGTATGCAGGGATCAAGCAATAAAAAGGCTAACTTCAAGCAAAATATTTAAAATAAATTTAAAATAATGTCAGTTTAGGGCAGATGCTTTAAATATGATATTTAAAATGCATGGGCTAACAATAAACATTTGAAAAATGCAGTTTGCAACAAAATTACAACAGTACCCACATTGAGCTCTCTAAGAGGAAAATGAATTTGTATTTGTTTCACTGTAATTTCTGGCTAATTCCTAAACACAAGAGAATTAGTTGCAGTGGAACAGTGGGAATGAAATATTGAAGTTTTGTTGAGTTATCATGGGAGACTTAATTTGGCTCATGTTCCTGTCTAAGGCACTGCTCCAGCCTTTATTTATCCTTTTAGTTAGGTCCAGTAGGGCTGAATAGTATATTGCTTTTTCCTATTAGTAATTGCTGCAGTGCTGATGTCCCACATCCTGAGAACAGATCTCAGAAATACCTCTTCAAGGTTGAGTGGAATTTTTCATATACATAGCTATTTATGTGGAGAAGTGTTCAAACTTGAAACCCAAGTGTTTTCCAGGGAAATAATTCTCTGTCATAGCTTGTAACTATTTAAGGTTTTTAATCATGCTGAGATAAATTGAGTGATAGAAAATAATTTGCTTTCAATCATAAAATCCAGCTGCTCTAGTAAGCAATAAGTTAGTGAGTTTATTAGGTTGAAGACATAGGTATCTATTTGTATTTATGCTCCAAAAAAGTTCTTATTATGAAGAAACACCCTTTGTCATTCAGCAATTCTGTACTGTCTCTGGCAGAATTCCAGGCAAACTTATAGAGTGCTTTTCAGACTACTGTGATAGTAAACTAAAGCTGTCATATTAATTATTTTAGGGCTAAGCTAGTTCAGGCTAGATAAGGGTCTATATTACATCTATTCTGAACCTCGGCCAATTCCTTATTTTTAGAACTGAAATCAAGTTCAAACCTTGAGGTCCTGAAATATTTTTCTCTTCTGGCAGACCTGAAATTCCACATTGCCCAGTATCACATAAAACTAAGTTTTTTACCCTTGAAAGTAGTAAGGATTTGTAAAGGAAAGGTTTTGGTGGTGTGGGCTTTTTCATTTGTTTTTGAGGGGTAGGGGTGTTGTATGTTGAGGTTTTTCTTGTTTGTTTGGTTTTGTTTACGGTTTTTGAATGGGGATGAGTTATTTTTATTTGCTTTGGGGTTTTTTTTCAGTTTTTTTTAATACTGTTGAGTTTTGATTTTCTTTTTTGTTTTGTTCTGGGGTTTTTATTTGTTTTTTTGGGGGGGCTGTTGGTTTGGTTGTTTTTTGGTTTTTGGTTGTTTTTTTTTTTCTGAAAGATCTTTTTTATCTTGGCAGTTAAAGCTAAAACTTCAGGTAGAACTTAGCCAGCATTCTGGATAACTGCAAACATATGGCACTGCTCCTGCCGTTTATCTGAGATCAGATTGTTTTGTACCTGAAAGATTATCTTGTACAGATGGAAGAAGTGTTTATCTTTTCTATTTGTGGTGCACAAACGAGTTGTTTAAAACTACTTCTGTGCAGAATGGATTCTACAAACCAGCTATAAATCATCCAGAGAAACAGTTGTAGCATGTTTCCTCTATGTGTTGTACCTGAGAACTCCTCATAAACTCTGAAAACATTGGCCTTGAGAGACTGTTATAATTGCCTGTGACAAGGATGCTTAAAATAGCAGATAATTTCCATACATTTCAGGCTGAAATAGGATTTGAGAGCTTGGTGTTTGTGAGTGATTAAGTGGTAGTTATGCATAGTGTGCCTGCCATGTGTGTTTGAGTGTAGCAATGTGAATTCAGTTCAGTCTTCACATGATGGACATGGTTCTGTTTATTTTGCCATTTTGAACAAGTCTCTTTCTGGTTTTGGTGTTTCCCTGGGCTAAGCAAGTCTGGCTCCCCCAGCTGTTCCTCTCAGGACTTCTGTTCCTGCCCTGACCATCCTGGATCTCTGCTGGACTCACTCCAGTTTCTCCTTGTCTCTTGGACTGGTTCGTGTGGCGAAGCTTTGGTAGCAGGGGAGCCGCAGGGTTGGCTTCTGTGAGAAGCTGCCAGAAGGCTCTGTGGTGTTTGACAGAGCCTGTGCCAGCTGGCTCCAGCATGGACCTGCCTCCCATCAAGGCTGAGCCCATCAGGCACAGCGGCAGTGCCTTGGGGATAATGAAGTTAGAAGGGAAGGAAAAGTTACTGCACTGAAGCAATTGCAGCCAGAGGAGAGAGGAGTGAGAATATGTGAGAACAACAGCCTGCAGACACCAAGGTCAGTGCAGAATGAGAGAGAGAAGGTGCTCCAGGTGCCAGAGCTGTCCATGTTGAAGACCATGGTGAGGCAGGTGTGGAGGTCCATGGTGGAGCAGGTAGGTACCTGTGGCCTATGGAATGCTGCTCACCAGAGCAGGTGGATGCCCAAAGGAGGCTGTGACCTCTTGGGAATCCTGTGCTGGAGCAGGCTGCTGGCAGGACCTGTGGCCCCATGGAGAGAGGAGCCCATGCTGGAGCAGGTTGGCTGGCAGCACCTGTGACCCCTCAGGGGACCTGTACCAGAGCAGTCTGTTCTGGTGACTGCATCCTGTTGGAGACACTCCTGGGGAGCAGCTTGTGAAGAACTGCAGGCTGTGGGAAGGACTCACACAGGAGAATCCTGTTAGGAAAGGGTGAAAACTGCTGTCTGCAGAACATGGTACAGGGCTGAATGAATGCTCTCAAATGTCCCCTAATGATACAGCCTTTGCCTTAACAGAGCTGCTGCTGTCTGGTTCTGCAGTTACAGTGGCCCTGTCTGTTCTGATATCCCGGCAGGGGAAGCAGATTGATTCATCAGTAGTTGATTTCTGAGCCTCTAAGTCTAAGTCTGTAGAAATCACTTTATTAAAAACTAGTGGCATAGCATTCCCATCCTCTGGAGCACAGAGTTATTTTATGTTCAGTCTTCTTGACAGTTAAAGGACTTTGGTTTCTCTCTGTTTTTATAGATAATGACCATAAGACTCACTTTTGTCAGATTGAAATAATAACTTCATTTACCATTTGCTATCCAGTAATAAATTGATTTGGGGAGGAGTGACTAAAACATGCAGATTATTTCAATGCAAGATATATGGATTTGTGTAAGTCCAATACTTTGTGATCAGATGATGAAGGAAAAAGCACTGTAGCAGCTCTTGATTTTTAAAGTTCTGTTTCTATTTATAAACTCTGTTAGGAAGGCACAGCCTAAGCAGAAAGACAAATTCAAATCACACTTTTTATGTAATAGTGCTCATTTCTCTAAGGATCTGAAATGTCCCATTCATCAGTTCTGTTATCTCTTGGCTTGATGAGCACTTAAAGCTGAAACATGTAGCTATCTTAATCTACTTTGAGATATGGCACTTTTCGATACATAAATTAGAACCTGCACTAAGGCAACCACATAATTTCTTACACTGGCACAAAGCAGCCCTGATGAAGTTAGACATTTTTCTACCTCTTGTTAAACTAATTAATTTTTGAAACACCATTTGTTGTAATTTTTTTTTGTTTTTTCTTTTCCCTTTCTATCTGAAGATAGGGAGTCTGAAAGAAAAAAAATCCCACAAAACTATCCCAGACGATTTTACCTGATGAATCGGACATTGTAATCAATTTTTTGTGCTTATCAGGTGCTGCAAATGGATGAGAGAGTGATATTAATGGTGAGATAGTTGTGGAAATGAACAAATCACAAGTGCAATCAATCTCACTTGTGTCTTCAGGGAGGAGTCTACTGCAGGGCTTAGCATGAACATGACAACCTGACAATTCAAGGTTGTTTCACTTTGAAGTGAAGTCATGCTGTGGGAAGATAACAGCCCAGAAGGGGAACTGGGGTGGTTTGTGCCTCACAGAGCAGGGGTCAGTGGCTGCACAGGGCTGGGGCTTGCACCCCAGGAACCTTCAGCCATGTGTGGCAGCCCCCAGGGAGGCTCTTCCCAAGATCCAGCCTGAGCCTCCCATGTGTCTCTTTATGTCCCCTCTTCCTCACTCTTACACCTTGCACCACTGGTTCAACATTCTTGATTTTGATCTTAAAGACAGAGAGAGTATCAAGTGGAAATACTTGGGAAGATAAGTGGAAACATTATTCTTGGTAATGAGAGGTAAAAAAACCTCTCATTCTCATAACTTCTATCAAAGTACTTGCAGCTTACACTGCTGCAGTCAGTTTTTTCTGTAGTTATGCCTGTGTTAAAATGTATTTGTTTTCATCAAAGATGGTGAGACCAAACAGATGTAGGAGGAAGATTAAATAACAAAAAGCAAGCAAACAAAAGCCTTTTCTTTAAGCACATTTTCACGTATGAAGGAACAATTTTGTTGGGAAGAAAAATAAAGCCTTCGGTTCCATACTACTACTTGAAAATGTTTATCAGTGGTTTTTGTTTATAAGTGTCATGGGGCTTAAGCACCTGTTAAGACTGATGTAAGAGTTTCTGATAAAATGAAGCCAGGGGAAAACTGACACCTCTTCCAAGGTCCTCAAGAGATGTGACTTAGGGGTGAGAGGGTCAGTTCTCTCTCCTCGAGGTCTGTCCTGCCCAGGAAGACCCAGCTGACCCATGGCTCTCCCTGGCACGCAGGCAGACATGGTTGGTGTCAGTCAGGAATGAAGGCAATGTGGGCCCTAGCATGGTGATTTTCAGATGTTTGAGGTGTTGCCAAAAAATGCTGGATTTTTCAGATTTACAGAACAAGCAGCTTGTTGTGAAGTAATTTTGGACAGCCAAGGAAGTCACTGCTGAAAGGGTTTCACCTCAGACTCATCTGGCTAGGGTTGTTTGGGTCCTGGTTTTGTTTGTGTTTGTTGACTCAATTCACAGAGTCACACAGAATATTTGGATTTGGAAGGGATCCCACAGGGATCATTGAGTCTATCTCTGAAGTGAATGGCCCACATGGGAGCCAAACCCATGACCCTGGAGTTATTAACACCACACTATAGCCAAAATAATTGTAAACTTCCTCGACTTCAGGCCCCTTGTTGGTCAGGCAGAGAGTGCAGCCTGCTACTTCTTATTACAGTGTTTTAGATGGCACATGGCAGTGTAGGCATGACACTGACTTTGCATGACTATGTGCTTGGGTTTTAAAAAAAGTAATTTCTATGGTTTATAAATTTATTTCAAGAAACAATAGAAACTTCCACTTGCAATTTATAGAAAAATGAGATGAAACCTGATTTCCTATCTTGAAACTCAGAAAAAATTATGTCATATACAGCAGTAACATGAGCATAACCTAGACTCTAAATTTTTAAAAGCACAAAGACAACTGTTTGCAAAGCATTAGCCACATTTGAAAGCAGTTAATTAAATTAAATGGAACAATGAACCACTTCTTGTAGCTGTACTCCCTGGTTTGTGACAAATTGGTTAAGTCAGTTCTATTAATGAGGTCAGCCTATTCTGAGATATTTGATTCTAGAATTAGTGACGTCCAAAGTTCTTTGAATTAGGAGTTGCCATCTTCTACTCAGAGGTTTTAAAAGCCCCATTGAGGCACCCTTAATATGAAGGGCTGTAAGAATTTTAGCACATCACTTCAGCTTTTGACAGCATGCCTTAATGGGTACCCATGAAGTGAGCAAAATGCAGCAATAATAAAAACCTGGGTTTCTGGCAAGAGTCAGAGGATTGAACAGGTTGCTATTATAGGAGAAGGTCGATGTATTTTGAGTCAATTGTGGTTTTATGAACCTGTTCTTATCTGAAGCTTATGGTACTGAAAGTATTTGACCAGTCTGTGTGCAAAAGGAAAGGGATGAAGAAAGTTCTCTGTCCTTGAGAAGCTGTAAAATAGTTCAAACTAATAACACATTGTTTAATATATTATTTAATATATTGTTTAAAAGTTTACCTTAACATTAAAAGTTGGGGCTTTTTTAAGATGAACTCAGAATTTAAAGGAACTTGGTCAGTTACAGAAGTATTACTTCTGTCTCCAGAGAGGAAACAAAGCCAGAAAACATATTTGACACTAATTTGCTAGGGGCTAAGAAGGAAGAAATGTTTCTATATAATCCTCTGAATTTCCTTTTGCACCTTTCACATGACCCAAATGAAATTTGAAGGTTGCATGTTCCTGAGCTTTAGGAAAATGAACTACTAATTTTAGTAATAGTAAACCTTTTTGAGAAGTACATTTTATACTGTCTGAGAAAAGCCAAACTACATGAATATATCTTCTATGCCTATTGGCCTTTTCTAAGAAATAAACTGCTGATCTATCTGCAACCTCTTCCTAAAAGTTAAGCCTTGAATAATTAAATTAGTCCATTCCAAGTCTGCAGTAGAAGGCTCTTTATTTGCATTTTATAGACAAAAGCACCATAAAACCCCATAAAACCCATAAAAACCATAAAACCACACCAAACCCATGGTTTGGTTCCTGGTTTCACCTACCAGTGATGTTGAGGTAGCCATCAATTATTTTGTGATAGAAGGGATGTGTACATTCTTGTAATTATGATAGCCTGGAGCTTTGCAGTCTTTGCAGTTTGCATACAGGAATTTTGTGGGGGGAAAAAAATGGAAGAAAGGGTAGTTGAATAAAGATATGCAACTCTATTCTGTGTACATGTATGTGGTCTGTACACATCTAAGCATAGAGAAATTTCATTTAATTTAACTTACATTTATAAATATGTTCTAAATAAGTTCCCATAAATAAATGTGTCTTTACTATCCATGCCAATAATATTCTTGGACTTGAGTCAGTTGACTGACACAGCATCAAGTCTCAGTTTAGTGCCCTTCAGTTTTTGTTTTCTTTTTTAAAGATTGACATCATAATCCTTGGTTTTCATCTTTTATATGATATGAGTAAAAAGTGGGAAATAATGTGAACATTGCTTTCACATTGCTTTAAAAGCTAAACTGGAATTTTTTGCTTTAAAACACGGAGTCTGAAGCTGCTATAGCAGGGGAAACTTGACAAAGCAGGGACGATGGAGCTGACATTTGAAGAACTGGGCCGTTGTGTCACAAGTTAGGCCAATAGATGTCAATCTAAATCCTGTAGAGAAAAGCAAACTAATGAGTCAGAAACGTACTGGTGCTGTATGTTTGCCCTCCAGACCTGAAACATTTGTTGGTCTCAGGGAAAGAATAACTTCAGGAAACTCGACTTGGAATTTAATTTTAACTATTTTCAAAGGTTGTGATATTTTAAGGGAAAATAGTGTTTATCAGTCATAAGAATGTGTTGCAGGTATTGTTGTGCCTTAAGCAGTTCACTTTCCTCCTCTCACCCCTGCAGAATGCCCAAAGAGTGCATGAAAAGAACGAAATTACAGGGAACAGCTTTGTACAGTATGACCCAATAAAGTACCTGTAGCATTAGCTAGAGATACCTTTTGAGAAAGCACATTAGTGCAGTGTCTTTAATGATGATTTCTGTGTCATATATAAAAAAGTCCTTTTTAGCTGCCTGCCTCTGGGGCAGGGAGCTGGCAGTGGGGACAGTGGCAACAGGGGCCAGGACTGGCAGTCTGGAAGCCCAAACGTGCAGAATGGTTCCTTTCCCTGGCCATTATTGGATTCTGTGTCCTGCCTCAGGTTGTCCAGTGGAAGCTGTGGCCATGCATCCTCAACAAATGCATATGGGTTTACCTGAAAGCTGCTTAACCTCCACAGAGAAGTTTAGCATATGGAAAAAATAGTGCTAAACCAAAATAAGCACAGTGCAGGTGTTCATTGTATGAGCAGTAGGAGCTGGAAAAATGGTTGGATACAAAGGTTGGTATTTTAGGAAAAGGGTGGTTTTGTGGGTTGGGTGGTTTTTTTTAGTTTTATTTTTTTATTTGGTTGGTTTTCTGATTGCTTTTTGGGTTTTTTTTTTGGTTTTTTTTTATTTTTCTATAGATAGTCTTGGGTTGGAAGGGACCTTAAAGATCACATAGCTCCAACCCCAATACTCCCCTCAGCAGGGATGCCACTCCCTGGATCAAGTTGCTCAGGGCTCCATCCAACCTGGCCTTGGACACCTCCAGGGGTGGGGCACCCACAATTTCTCTGGACAACCTCCACTGCCTCGCCACCCTCCCAGTAAAGAATTTATTTCTAATGTCAAATCTGAACTCACCACCTTCTTTCACTTTAAAACCATTGCCCCATGTCCTTTCCCTCTCTGCCCATATATAAAGTGCTTCTCCATCCTTTTCATAAGCCCCCTTTAGGTGCTGGAAGGTCCCAATGTGGCCCCCCTTCTCTTCAGCCCTGGCTCTTTCCTTCAGGGATGAAATATAAGTGTTAAGGTTCTGAAGGGGTGGTTTTTGTTGGTTTTTATAAGGAAAACACTAGCTGTAGGTAGTTTTCCTGACCTGACTGCTTTTCTGAGAGTTCCTGAGAAAAAGCAGGGGGGATGTACTTGAGGATTACCAATGATACATAATTCTAAAGGAACCCTCTCTGGGATATCCAGAGAGGGGGAGGATATGTAAAGATGTGCAGTTCACTCCAGTTTTGTCAGCCAAAACCACTGGTTTCAGTGATCAGCTTTTACTAATATTATATATTGGACTGGAGAAGGAGACAGTCTTCAGGCAGTTCCATTAGTTAATTCCATCTAAGTTAATTAGTTAGTTTAATCTAAGTTAATTTTATTTCTGTAAAATGAAACAGTGATATAAAATAAATGGCTGCAATGGTGCAGATATCAAAATGTCAGGTTGTTTTCTGAAAGTCATCATGGCAAAACTGGGAATTTTTATTACAGTATTTTAATATAATGGGAAGGTCTGTCTCAACATCAGCATATCTAAAATACGTGACATTTTACTGCTTTTGTAGGAGTGGTCAGAGGCAATAAATGGCTTTTAAATAAGAAAATGTTTACTAAGTAGGAGATTTAAATTTATATGATTTACAGAGGCATTGAAAGCCCACAGCATTTCGAGGTATTTTTGCACATACTTTGAATTCAGACTTGTGCTTTTTGGACAGATTATACTGGATCATTTTAATACCTACCAGGTGTTTTCAATGAATGTTTTTAAGTAAAAGCTATATCTGTGGTAAACCTCCAGCAACATGTGAACTTTTCTTAATCAAATGGTAGGTAAAGATAGCAACAGGGAAAAAAAACATTGAAAGAGAAGTTCTGATGTGCTCTCATGAGATTCTTGGTAGAGTTTTGATGACATCTGTGTTTTTAAAGCTCTGTTAGAAATGCAAGTGACCAGAACTGTCTGGAATCAAGAAAAAACTCCACATTTTCTTTAAAGATAATGTTAATATAGAAGTATTTTGAATAAATGTACAAGATAAACTACTGTCATTGGAAATAGAAATCCCACTATATATGTCAGGCTCTGGGTTGGTTGTTTTTGATTTTTAACTTGAGTTTCCTTGGGTTTTTTTGATTCTGCAGATCTAGAATTGAGTGTTCTTCTCAGGTGACCGGTAGCAAACACTTATGATCCACTTCAGAACTTGAAGACTTTATCTTCCTTATATCTGTGAAATAAATGACATCATGTACAACATGAACACAGATCTTATAGAAGTAGATGACAGGATGACAGTACATTTCTCACAGTTCAGATGGCTGCAACAGAGAATGTAATGAGCCATAATGGTCTAATTTTTCATGTTAGCATTTTAATATTGTGTTTTCTACAGCTCTTAATATATCATGCATTAAACATGTTTCAGAAACCACAGTGAGATATGTATTCATAGTGTCAATAAAGGAAAACAGTCTGACAACCACATGGAGTGATGAAAATCTGTCCTAAGGCCCCTTTCTATTCTTTTTCATTGAAGCTGTTGAAAGGAAAGATAACAACCTGGAAGGAACTCACATTTAAGAGGTGTTATGGTCATAAGTCAGGGGTAATAGCTAGGTGTCTTGTGCTGCTGGCTTGGTTAGAGACAGCCCAGAGTGTCTGGACTTCATACAAGCAGAGAGGTCACTGTACTCAACCACTGCCCCTGCCTAAAGGGGAAATGATGGCAGGGAGATGCTCTTTTTGAGTGTGGCTTTGACTACTTTGTCAGAGCCCAGTCGAAAAGGGCAATGTTTGCCTTCTGGAGGAAGATTAAAATAGGATTTTTGGAAGACTGGAACCAATTTTTCTTGGGATAAAGTATTTTTGAGCTAGCAATGATCTCGACTGCATATCTTTATCACAGATACCTCAAAGCTGTCATTCCAGAGAGCAGAGTGAAAATAGTGTCAACAAAAAAATAAAATGAGAAATTACTCTTCCATCAACCCATCGCCTGAAGTCATAGATGGTGCTGATTGTGTCTTGTCTTAGCAGCATATACAAGGGAGGTAAATTGCAGTAACAATAGGAGACAGCATATCTGATTTGACTGAGAAACACAGTTACAGAAACTACCACATCACATTTATTTGGATTACGTTTTTAAAAACTCTGAGCAACAAGGTGACCTTTTAGTCGATTAATCCCAAACTGGAGATTATTTGTTTTGTGAAAGAAAAGTGATGGGCTCAGAATAATGAAAAGAATGTCCAGTCACTCAGAAGGCAGTGGTGTTTTCTAGGAGCTGGTCTTACTGGCAGGGGAAGGAGAAATAAAGAAATTGCTAAGAGACCCCACTTTACTGCTTTTTGCAGAGCCAGCTGCAGCCCTGATGGCAAGAGAAGACAAGTGGGCTGCGTGGTTGGTTTTCCCCCACTCTAGTACTCAGAGTTTTCACCCACTTTTCTAAAGCAAAGGAAAAGCTCCTGTTTCCCAGTTGCTGCACCTTGGCACAGCTTCTCCTCTGTTTTGTTCTCATGAGACCCCACCTGAAGTACTGTGTCCAGCTCTGGGGCCCCCAACAAAAGCAGGATGGGGACCTGTTGGAGTGAGTCCAGGGGAAGGTCATGAAGATGGTCAGAAGGCTGGAGCACCTCTGCTATAAGAGGGTTGGTGTTGTTCAGCCTGCAGAAGAAAAGGCTCTGAGGAGGCTTAGAACATCTTCAGGTGCCTAAAGGGATTTACAAGAGAGCTGGAGAGGGACTTTTTACAAGAGTATGTAGTGATAGGACAAGAGGGACTGGGTTTAAATGGAAAGAAGGTAGATTTAGATTAGATATTAAGATGCTTTACTAAGTGTGGTGGGACACTGATCAGGTTGCCCAGAGGAGCTGTGCATGACCCATCCCTGGAAGTGTTCATTGCCTGGCTGGATGGGTCCCTGAGCACCTGGTCTAGTGAGCAGCATTCCTGCCCATGGCAAGGGGGTTGGAAATAGGTGATCTTTTAGGTCCCTTCCAGTGCAGCCCATTCTGTGATTTGTGATCCCCCTTGGGGTCCCTCCTCCAGCACTGAGGGCTGGAGCTGGGGCACTGCCAGCCCTAGGAGAGAATGGGAAGCCAGGTCTCAGGAGGGCCAAGCTTGTCACCCTGCAACAACTTGACAGGGCTGCACCTGCTTATTAATGCATGTCACAGTAGAACAGTTTGTTCCCTGTGTCTCTTAAGAGGATTTTCCTGTGTTACAGTGTCAAAATCCTGCATAATTTCTGCCTGATTTTCATGGAGGCATAATCAGGCCTTTTACTCAGCTCCATCCCTGAAGACAGCTCTTTGCTGCTGTTCTCTTAAAATAAACCAGTTCTTTAATGAAACCTCCTGTAATGAACTGCACTGTCACTGTAATTTTGTTTATGAAAAAAGATGAAAGACATCAAGGGAACTACAGTATACATATAATGTTATTATAAGAGTGCCTCCTGCCAATACTGGAAACCACAGTTCAGCTCTTTGAGAAGATGGAATATGTTCGTGTGCAATGGAATTACAGTTCAGTTTATGTTTCTTGGAAACTTAGTACTTACTTTTATTTTATGATGTCTCAGATCTCCTCAAATGTTAATTGAAATAGATCTGCAAGGCTGAGGTACTGGAAGATATCCAAGCTTTCTCCAGAACATGTTATTCTGAATTTGGTTTATTTATTGTCTTTTGGCTATTAGAATTGTATTAACCATTAGTACTGGTGTTATTTTACAGACTGAGCATTAACCTGGTTCTAAATAAGAAAAATATTTAGATTTGCAGAATTGTATTGTGATCTTACAGATTCATAAGAATGTTCTGCTGTATATCAATGATAATAAAACTTACACTGAGCAACTGTGTAACTAAGAATAAGGTAAAAAGAAAACAAGGAATAAAAATTGGGAGTGGCTTGACTGAGGAAAAGCCATATATAGTTTAAAACTTCATTCTTCTGCCTTCTCTGGGGTAAAACTTGCATTTGATTTGACTTCTTTCTGAGTAATGATTAAAGGATTAGATTCCTATTTTAGTGGTTTCTCAAAAGTTTTGATGTGTCATAGGTGAAAAGATGTCTTTCCATTATTTTAACAAAATGAATGGGATGAGATCTGTATAAATAATTTACTCAAAATTATACGTTGGTTGCATCATGCAATAAAGAAAAAAAAACGTGAAAAAAGGTAATTTTTTCTCTTCCTGCAAAAATCAAGAATTGGCATCCTTTGAAAAAGCTCCTTATGGAAAAGCTTTCCAGTGATATAATTCATTTAGCTTTGAAGTGTCATTTGGAAATTAAACATGAAGATGCTTTATTTAGAAAACATCAAAACAATCTCTTTCAGGGGGAAAAAAACCCCGTCCTGTGTTTGGAGGCATGAATCACAAAATTCAATGAAGTCCATGCATATTGACAAACCAGACTAGTACGTGAGCTTTTTGCTTTGTTTTCTGTTGTGTCTTTGAAGTTGCCAGCGTGTCCTGGGGTCCCTGGGACTGAGCACTTCTGATTCAGCTGACACCAACCCTACCTGAGAGGGAAGCAGGCTGAACTTCTGCCTGTCTATCTTTTTTCTCCAGGATGATGTGCTGGAGACAGCTCATGTCTGCTGAGAAGTGTGATCCGAGTCTGTTAAAATAACTGGAAGATTTTCCATCGATTTCAGTGTGTTTCAGTCCGTACTTGAAGGAAGGATTAACAGCACTGCCTCTGCTCCTTCTCTCCTCCCCTTTGAGAATGGGGAGAAAAAGGTTTTGAGGAAAGGTGTATCAAAAAGGGCTCTGTATTCTTCTCAGTGGTTGGGAGGTTGTAGGAATAAGGTAGAAAGAAAAAACAGGGAATGCTGCTATTTTCTTCCATTATTTCAGTGCTGTACACATAAGGGAATGTCCCTGGAGCCAGATGATAACCTTAACTCTCCCTGCCACTCCTGTGAAGTTGTGTGTAACCTGCCCCTAACCCAGAGCAGGCTGCTCTTCCCAGCATCAAGGTGCACCAGCCCTGAGAGTGAGGCAATAAAACTACAAGATGAAAGTCAAAAGGATGTACTCAGAGTTGTCAGAACTTCTTGCTATAAACAGCACAGCCCATGAGTAGCTGAAAGGAGCTTAGACAACAGAGCAGAGTTCCTCCCAGAAATGTCTGGAGAGAGGACAGCTGGGGCTACTCTTGGGAAATGTTCTAGAGGGATCAAGACCCTAATTTTACACAGGGTCAGAAATGGTTTAACTTCACCATAAAACTTGTGCTGGACTCTGTAAGTTTTGGCAGTCACCCCAGTCAGTAGGACAAAACTCTTCTACAGCTCATCTGTGTACAAACAGTGGCTGAGGAGTCAGTGAAACCACTCACTGGAGTACTGATTACTCACATGAATAGAAGGTTACTGATTCAAGGCTATAATTGTCATGCAAATGGTTTATAATATGGACAATGTTTTCCTCCTGGTTTTGGACACAGAATTTTGTGTAGTTTTTGGCAGATGCTTCAATTTAGGAGCCAACACTGGGGCTCTCTGAAGGGTAGGATAAGCATTGCTTGTTTATGTTTGGAGGCACCTCTGCTCATTTCCTCCACATGAAATAATGCTTTGTGGTTTCCATATTCATCCAGTATTTGCATCAGTGGGTTTCTTTGCCAATTATTAACAGTTTCTGTGGAGGAAAACAAAGAATTTTTTAAAGACCCATTAAAGGTGCCAAGTAGAGAAGGGAGCAGAAGATTGTATGTGATGCTTTGTTCTGGCTGATTAGTATTTAACAAGAAATGAATTTGTACAGCTAAATGAGATTCAGATAATTTTTTATTGTGCACATAATCTTGTGTCAGAGGAAATTTGTTAAATTTTCCACTGTTAAAGCCCTTAAAGTATATGGAACTCTTCTTTTAGAGGAATACAAATGAAGTGGTATTTTGAAATGTAGTGTCATTACAGAAATACATTTCTGTATATGTGCTTACCTGGTATTAGGATAAAACAAACAATTCAGAATTTGAACTACTGATATTAAGGCTAAAAATCACTAAATATGTCTTTTCAGTAATGAAAACACCAAGAAAATTAAAATTAAAGGCAAGCACAAAAAACTGGCGCATTGTAGTGTTAGTTTATTAATTTTGATCTCTGTAGCATATGGTAGTTTCAAGCAGCTAGGGGCTATGGCCACCTGTTAATACTCCAGGGTACCAAAGAAAAAGGATTTGCTTGTTCAGTGATGAAAAACACAGTGACTTCCACATTCTAATTAAAGGAGGAGGTTGTTGGTTTTTGGGGGTTTTGATTTTTTTAATATCTAGTGTGTATTTTTTCCTGTATAAGTAACTTTCTAAAACGAAAACGAGTCAGATTTCATGGAGGTTTATTTCCACAGCATACAAGATGTTTTTCCCAAAAGCCCAAGGAAGGCTTTAGAGAATTTACACTGAAAAACTGGCTGGCAGCAACTTCCCTATTGGAAGAATCGTCACCTTGCAGAGTTTTAAAACCCAGTTAATTTAATACAGAAAGTATTGTTTGCAGTAGCTGCCTTACAAAATACCAAGGCAGTGATGTGTGTAACTGTGCTGTTACTTTATGAGGAATGTTTGGGAGGTTGAGGAGCAGGGCTGGTGCCTGTCCAGGGAGAGGGCTGAGCCATCTCTCCCAGCTGGCGCGGGGGCAGCGCCTGGCCCACAGCAGCCGGGGCCCTGCCAGCGGCACGGGCTGCTGGCACCGCTCTCACTGGGATCCAGGGGCTCTTCTGCCATGCCTGGGATCAAAGTGCCTCCTTGCAGCAGCAGCTGCACTCCCCCACGCACCCCCCTTGGCTCCCCCAAAAGAGACGGACCTGGTTTTACATCAGGTTGAGTACGTAAAGTGTGATGGCACAGTAAAGGTGTGGCTCCCATGTATCTTCACACAGTAGGAAGGAATTTTCTGCTTGCTGAGTTTTCTCTCTCATTGCATCATGGTGAAAATTTGAAGGACATATGAACCCACTGGAACCATTTGGTGCTTAGCTGCTGGTCTGTCTCCACTTGGAAAAGAAGCATTTGCTGGAATATCAGTGCATTTGGAACTGAGACCAGTTGTAGTCTCACATGGTGTGTTGTTGAAACTTCAGACAGAAAGTCAAGGAGTCTGGAAGGGTTGCTTTTTAGACTGGCACCCCAAACTCAGGTTCAGATGGAGGCTTGGCAGGGCTCTAGGATGAGGTGTAGGGAGGGTGTGTGAGAACAGGGCTGTTCTCACTGCAGCCAGAGAAATAACTGCAGTGGTCATTTTTGGGCATCTCACTTGGTGGATGGAGGCATCCCAAGGGTACGGGGTCTTGGCAGACTGGCCAGCACCACTGAGGTTTACTAGTAACAGGTGGTACTTTAAAACTTTGCTGTTTCTAGTCAATTAAAACTTTGCAGCTGGAGCTCTTTCAGCCCAGAGCTTTGAGATGTTCTTTTGTGGAGACCACAGGGCTGGCACTCAAACTAGACCTGAGCGTGAATCAGAAGTGCTCCCTTGTAATCATTATACTTTTAAAACAGACTAGGTAGCTTTATCTTTTATGGTGGCAGATGTGAAACATACTTTAATTTTGTGTGCTGAATTATTCAGATCACCATGGACTTGTCTGTGTATTATTCATCTATCGTTGACGCCTTCCTTTCTCTTTCTCTTCTTGACTTTTTTTTAAAGTAGGCTTTCTCGTGGGCTATTTCCTGAACCATAGAAGCATAGGGGAGATTACTTTTCATTGCTTTTCAGCTTCCACCAGTAAAAAGAAACAATGAGAATTCCTTACAGTACTGTCTCTTGTCCACTGTAAATTAAATCACAACCATCAGCTCATTTTGCATGGCAGCTGAACAGCCATCCTGCATTGTTATATCAGCAGAAACAGTATTTGCATGATACATTTGGCCATAAATAGTTATATATTGCTCAATATGTGCAGTTGGTTGACTGGAAAAGAATTTGACTCGAGCATTCAGAAATCAGGTCTTTGACAAGTCTTAATGTCCTAACTGAAATTTTACTCAAATTATGGGGAGTTTTCATAGGGTGCTGGCATAAAGAAAGCTTCAACTAGATGTGAAATTTTGGGGTGCACTGATCAAAATAGGTTTATAAGGTAATGGTGACATATTGGTGTCGAGAGCTGTTACAAAGGTTTTAGAGGCAGACACCCTCAGGACCACAGCAGCAGGGTAAGGGTGGGCTGTGTGCCTGCCCCTTCAAACAAAAGGGCTTGTCCCCTGAAATGAGTCCACCACAACAGAAGCACCTTTTCTTTCCTCTGTCCTGTCTTTATACTTGCAGAGGGACAGAGGGATGGCAGGGGGAAGGTATGGTTTGCATTTATAAAGAAGAAGGCATTTATGCATCTCACTTCTTGTTATATAATTACATACGTGCTCTGCCTACAGTCTGGATTTTTAAGAGAGAATATGCCCAAGTGTGTCCATGCTTTTGTAAAAAAATGTTTCAGTTTCCAGCTAGAGGAAATATCTTTTAAGACATCTTATGGTGCTTCCATCAGTTAATTCTGAGCTAGAAAAATACTGCAAAAGGGTATATATAACACATAAATATATAATATAAAAAGTTGTTAAGAATTACCAAAGCCTATAAGCACTGCTTACTGAGTCAGACCAGAAGCTTCTTTTCATACTGTGCTTCTGTTTGGCAATTATCTGTGGAAAATCTTTCATTTGAAAGTAATCTCAATGGGCAGGAGGCAGCATCATGACATGAGGAGATCCCCAATGTATGCCCTATCTGTGCTCACAGCACTGGGGCTGGGCTGGAACCCTCTCCAGCCTCCTGGTTATTATCAAGGATTAACCCAGATGTACTCTTTTGAGCCTTAAATGACATCTTTTCTTTCTCAGGTAAAAAGATCACGAAGAAAACAAGTCCCAAATTCCTCTTGTTATAGATCTGCTGGTCAATAGTTCCCCATTTCCACTGTTTCAGCTAATAAACCCTGTTCACTACTCTGTGTTCTTCATTGATTTTTCTCAACACACGTGGCAGAGCTTGAAGCACTCTCCCTGTGCAGTGGGTGTTTGCCAGCTCCCACAGTGCAGGTGGCCAAGGGCAGGCTGTGTGAGCAGCCCATGCACAAAGGTTTTCCTGAGGATGACTGATACACAACAGTGGTGCTGGCCACTGGATTCCCTGGGGGCCTGGGGACTTCGGTGTGCTGGGCAGGACATTCTCTCTGACACAAGAGTCCTGCTTACCTGCTTGCAAAAAGCTTCTTTTTTTTCTTTTTTCCTTCAGCATAAAGAATCCAAGTCTATTTTTTTTCCCTTTAGTGTGCAAACTGTTTCATATCTCTACTCATCCTTCCCTTTCATCTCTGTGTTTTTCTTTGCAGACTCACTGAATGGTTTGGGTTGGAAGAGGCCTTTAAAAAAATCATCATGTCCATGGGCAGGGACATCTTTTACTAGATAAGCTCTCCCTCCAACCTGGCCTTGAACAATTCCACAGAAGTGTTCACAACTTCTCCACTGCTCCACTCTCATTGTGTAAAATTTCTCTTGTCCAATCTAAACCTACCTACACTATTTACATTGAAATGCATTGCCCCATCCCACTACAGACTGTAGTAAAAAGTCTCTCTGTCTTTGAATGAAGGATTTATTCCATAATCCAAAATGTCCTTTTCATTAGCACTGTGAATCTCATTCATTCATCTCATTAATTAGCAATTCACAGATTTCTGCCCTCACCCAGGCACAGGGGGAAGACCACAACTGCAGTTGATCTGAAATAAATCCTTTGGAGAAAAGAAGAAAAAAATTAAAACCAGAGATCTTGGAAGGAGTTCAGGACAGCACAAGAAACAAGGCAGCAAACTCTTGTTTTAGGTACTTTAGGTACTATGAATTTACCTGTCCTGGAGTTGCACTGGGTGGGCTGGGTTATTAAATGCTGACTCAGATTTATCAGCATTCTTACAAGTACAGTTTTGAGTGAAGCATCCTCTCATGAGTTCATTTCCTATCGACAGGAATGTTATTAACTGGGAGCTTGCTAACAGCATCAGTCCAAGAGCCATGGTGTTTGAACTTGTGAAAAATCCTAGTGAAGTGTTTGCCATTCGTAACTATTTTCCTTTCCCTTACAAACCCTCACATGCATTGCTTCTGCCTCAGTTATGTTCCTCTTCCAAAAGTGCTTAGCGAATAAGTGAACCAATGAAAATTTATCCAACAATTTATTTAGTGTTCAGAGTATAAAGCAGGGAAGTTAATGTAAAACTCAGTGCTGTAGGAAACTGCCTGGACACTGACTCCCAGCTTTACACCTTGAACCATGTGATCTACTCAGATATTCAGAATTAATAAACTCATTTATAACATTCATGCTCCTGGTGAATGAGCTGTAGACTAAATATTATTTTAATAATATGGTGAATTAAATTTGAATAATTATAAGAATAATTTGTGCTAATCACAGAACGTTCATGAATAGAAAGAAGTGAAGTTGACAATTTATTCACTGCAAGTTAGTTGCCTTGCTCTACTGCTAATTAAGTTCAAGTCTTTGAATAAGTAGATCTAAGTTGTTTCATTACATGGCAAAGTGCAGCTCTGATCTGACAGGGATGCCTGAGTCACAGCATGTGACAGAGGTTCATCATCTGACAGTGCAAGCTCTAGTGTGCTTCCTCCTCTCTGAATAAACCTCTGCCTGAGTACTGTAATGCACAGCAGGTATTTTATTAAAAATGCAAATAACCTTCCAATTATATGATTGGAAGAAGAGGGAGGAGATTTACAATGCATGGCTCTTGGTGGTTTGGAGTGGGAGGAGGAAAATCTTACCTTTATTTCCCAGTCTGCAGTTGGTTAGATAATGGAAATTAGTCCTGTCTTCTTTTTTTGCATAATTAAGGGGAATCAGGGGATTTTTTTTTTTTTTTTCTGAGGGTCTTATTTCTTCTTTCTTTTACTGTTTCTTTTGCTTACCTTTGTTTTAAGGATGATCTTGCATATTCTCAACTGGCATTTACTGGTTTAATTTTTGGGATGTCTCTGACAAGCCTCTCCCATTCACAGGCAGGGAGCCCAGTAGTTATTAATGCTATATCATATTTCCCTCCAGTTAAATCCCTATTCCTTGCAGCTTGCCCTTAGAGTCTTCTAGAGGTGACTTATTTCACCCATCCAGCATTTTTTTCAGAATACCAGAAAAATCCTTTTCAAGACGTTTTCTGTGGCTCTGGTCCTGTCAACATTCTTACTGATAATGTAGATTTCTTTGCTCAATGTCACAAATGTGCTTAGACACACAATAAAATTCAAGTTCCCATTTATACAAGGAGCCAATTCAATCTTTGTGACAAAATATTACCTCAAATCATGCCGACTTTTGAGCCCACATTATTTATTTTTTTCTTTTTATGATGCATTATTCTTAAATGATCTTGTTTCTAGCTTACCTGTAGAACTCCTGACTGTTTTGGTCTGTCAGAAGTCCAGTTCAGCTTTGTTGCACCCAAGTTGCAGATTGGATCCTCACCAGTCTGACACACTCAAAATGTTTCTGTGGGTGGAAGGAGCAGAGCTGCTGGCAAAACCTTCCAGCTGGTTTTCTTAACCTAATTAAATTTTTGTCAGTCTCATAAAAAATCCCAGGAATAGGGCTGTGGACACTTTATGGTCAAATATGCATCCCTAAGTACATGGCCACCTCCTGATAGGCACCCTTTTCTCTGATCTTTGCTCACTTCTCTGTTGCCCCTCTGCATTTCAAGGTGGAAGGTTTCAACCTGGCCAGGGTGACTTCAGGGTGTCATTGCACCCTCCCCTCTCCCTCCCCAAATCCTTTGCTGCAAGGATTTGCAATCCTTTACATCAATTGATATTGATGTTAATGGTTTCTTCCTCCTCACTCCAGGATGGATGGGGTCACTTTGGGATGTGTGCTGCCATGCTCCGCACCTTACTCGCTAATCCTCTGCCACACAGGAATTTGCTCTAAGTGGTGTGGGTTTATAAATATGCTGGCTGGTGGCTCGTTATTACCCTTCAAACTGCTTTTGGCCAAACTGCACGAGTATGATGAGAGGAGGGCTATGAGGATGATGCTCCTGAGGGGTTTGTAGCACAGGGACTACAGGGATCACCCTGCACCCTGGCTCTTGTGCCAGAAATGGTTCATTTTACACACCGTGGCACCTTGGTATTTACAGGAGTGGACACAAGAGGCTTGAGCCTCAGAGGAATGTTTCTCCTAAGATCCAGCCCCCAGCAGCACACAGCATTTATTCCCCATTCTGCCTTCACAAAGCCTCTGAAGCCTTCCAGCAGCCAATTACAAAGAGAGCAGTGGCAGGAGGGTGAGGCAGGGTGTGGAATGAGGCTGGTGGGCAGCTGGGCACACACACAGTCCTGGTCAAACCTCCCCCGTCCGAGGAGAGCATTTCTGACAGCACAACCCAGTGTGGAAACTTACCACTGTTCTCTCAACCTCTGGCCATGGTTTTTAACATTTTTGGTATTCTCTGTTGTCTTTTTACATTTTAAAGTTCCATTAATGTTGACTCTCCTGGGTCTCCCTGTGTATTTTAGAACTGGTGTTCCAGCGTATGTGTCTGTGGACAAGCATGCATGTATGCAGGGGGCAGGGACAGAAGCAGAGGGGTCTCCTTTTTCTCAGTGCCTCCACATCTTATCAAAGAGACATATGTAATAAAAAATTCTTTCTAGTTTGTGTTTTTGTTATTTGCTTGTTTTTTTCTCTCTGAAGCCTGGAAGAATTTTAAAACTGTCAGTTAATAAATAAAAACCTGGTCAAATGGAGGCAGCTTTGTTAAAAATTACCCTAAAAATAAGTTTTTTTGGGTTTTTTTGTTTTGTTTTGTTTTGTTGGGTTTTTTTTTATTTCTGGAATCTCACGTCCTGTTTGTCTCAAGGATGCATCTCTGTCATGGAAGTTCTTAAACTGCATTTGAATGAACTGACTTGTACTTAAGAGGATGTATGTTTGGCAATGCTTTTACTTTTTGAGGGACATATTTTTTAATAGATGCCTTTAAGACACTGAAGGCTTACAGCTGTTTTCTAAGAATTTTGCTATGAAAAGAAGTTGTTAGGATAGACTTTTTGCAGAGTGGATCAGGCAAGCAAAGCCAAGATTCATGCATCAAAACCTCAGCCTCTCCTGAACTTGAAACTTCGGATATTTTTGATGGAATCAATAAATCTTTACCTTATGATGCTAGGATTTTATTTATTTTTTTTTTAATGGTGGAGATGAGGCTGAAGGAAAACACAGTTGAAGGATATGGAAAGATAATCTATAAGGGCATATCTGTAAGGGGAGAAAAACACACGAAAAGCAACAGCCTGACTTCTACTGTGAGAAAATAGCTTAACCTTCATCTGACATTTTTAATTGAGCCCCAAAGCACCCCTGTGCAACACCATTTTCTGAGTTAAGGCAGGAGAGCTTCCTCACACGAGGTGGTGCACATGAGCAGTTGTCTGCAGCAATTGCTGAGCAGTAAATTCAAATGCAGCCTTACCTTGCACAAATTCCCCCGTGTAGGCAGCCCCCAGATAACTGGAAGGGGCCATGGAACTCACTTGAAAGCTGAGCACATCACTGCTGATGCAGGCTGCCATGAGAGTATTCTAATGGTATCTGTGCATATGAAAACAGCATTGAAGGGATTTAATTTTGAGATTGCTGCTGGCAAGAAGAGCGTACATTGCAATTAATATCTTTCAAGCAACTGTGTATGTTTATAATGTATCCTGTCATCAAATCATGGGAGTAATCTGGTAATAGTGCCCCAGAGGAGACCATCAGTGAAAATTCAGAACTCGATTGAGTTCTGAGGCTATTAAGTCTAGAAATGATATAGGGGACAGGTGAAGTATTCTCAGAGTAATGCCATCACGCCTTCTCAATGCTTTCTTCTGTAGCAAGAGATTAGCTACTGTGCAGTAATTGATAAAGTTGATTATGTCAAGGCATGTTTCCTGAATAAGGATTAGGCACAGACAATTCAAAGACTGATGGATGGGGAGTTTCCCTAGAAATGAAATTAAGAGCTGTCACCACAAGGAGCACATGCAGTGGCTCGTGACTCGCATTCCCCATCACCAAACTGTGTCTGGGCTGATGGCTGTGCCTTAGGAAGCTCTGCACTGGTTTGGACAGGCTGTCAGCCAGGAGGAAACACACCTTCCTGCACAGCCCTTAGTGGAATAAGCCCAGGACCACTCTTGTGTATTGTGGCTCCGTGGAAGACTTCTGTGGTCTTAAGCTTTCCCTTATTTCTAGAAACATTTAAACTAAGCTGCCTAGAAACCCATTCTAGAACTAGGTATAGCAATTATCCTACTTCTGTCAAACTCCCTCTTGCAATGAATCCTGGACACTTACCCTTTCCTTCCACTCTCCATGTCCATATATCTCCTCTAAAATAATACTAAAGCTGTGTATATTTGCTTGTATGTGTTTATTTTTCTTTGTGTATATGCATATACATACCCAAATGTATTTATTGTTTTTTTTCTGTTCAGTGTGAATTTTTTAATCTGTAGGGATGGTTATTTCCAATATGTGGTAATTTCCTTTTGCTTTCTTACATTCTAATGAAGCTCTTGAGAGAAGGGAATGGCACACAAGCTTAAGTAAAGTAGAACATTTTATTATTTCGGTACCTCTGGTGATAGATATTGAAAATTAATTAACCTCTTATTCACCCATGCCAGGAATTGAATTCCACAGAGATGTATGTGTGTGTGATGCATGTTTTGGGACTGCAGACAACTCCAGTTCTCTGTATATCTGCAGGTAGGAAGAAATGCGAAGAAATTAAAATTTTATGTTAATAAACATGATGTTTTGATAAAATGACTACATAATTAGTGAATATTTCTGAAGTCGTATCAGTGAAAACAGCCAACAAAACTTGAGATTTGGAAAGGCTGGTATCCTCTTTTAAACCATGAATTCTCTAAAGTAAAGAACACATTTTTCATTCCTTTCAAGATTTTGGAAATGATAAATTAAGAATTCCTCTGTCTTACACATATCCCTATGGTAAGTTTCTATCTTTTCTCCTGAATGTAAAAGTATGAACCCAATGTTTAAAACCTTTCACAGTTTTGTCAGCACTGCATGGGAGTGATGACTATGTAGTTATGCTTTACAGAACTGGATCTTTGTGTTTCATGTAAAGCTGTGGAAAATGTACACTGATTTTGTACCATCTTTTTTTTTTTTAAAGACAGTTATCTCTTGTTCATGCTGTGAATAATGATTGTCACTTATTAATACATCCAGTTGCTTAACTTGAAACAGGAAAATGTCTTAGAACAGGAAAAAAAAAATCCAGGAAGTAAAAACCCCACAGAAGCCTTCTATTGATAGTTATAAAAATGACATACTGTTTTCCCTCTCACAACTGAAATGAAATGCTGCCTCCACACTGAGACTTTGAATGCTGATCTTCACCTGTGAGCATTTTCTCAGCTAAATTATAAACCCTTGAAAGCAGGATATATGTTAAAAAGGTGGAAAGCTCTTTAATATTTTGTCATGCAAACACTGCTGTACTAAAACACGCAACACTATTAAATTCAGGGGTGGTTGTAACTACAAAAGATAAGAATAATACCAGTGATTTAACCTGTGTTGCACTGTTCCCATCAAAGCTTACCAGCAGAATTTTGCCTGAGAGGCACTGGGGCAGAGGAGATAAAGAAATGACTGCATTGTGGGTGTGAAAAGAGCTGCTGTAATGCTGCCTGCAGAGGGTTGCTTGGTGCTTGAAGTGGGGCACAGGTAGGGGATGTGTCCAGTTCCTTTTTGCTTTAAGAAATGCCTCTGTGTCTGGAGGGAGTTGTCTGAGGACACCTGACAGCCAGACCACTCCTGCTGGTGCCAGGGAATCATTTCTGCTGGTACCTGGCTCCCAGGGTAGCCAAGTGACATGGACCCTTGGCATCCACATCATCCAGCAGCAGAGACCTGTCCTGTGCTACTCACAGGGTGAAGACATATTTCTTGTTGCTTATTTTGAACCAGCCACTTGCTGATTTTCTTCCTTTTTTTTTATCTCTTCTGTCCAGCTCTTGCACTAAAAGAGACAGTGAAAAATTGTTCTCTGTTCATCTTCTCTAAAGACCCATCAGCTTAGTACACCTCAGCTATGTTCAGCTGTAGTCTACTTTACCCTGAAACTCAAGTACATACAAAATGTCCTGCTGGGTCAGAACAATGGTGCATCAAGCCAAGGATTATTTCTCCTGGAAATGGCAACAGGAGATGATAGGGAGAGCAATGAACCTGGACACTTTCTGAGATCCATTTTCTCATCTTACCACAGCACCTGCAAGCACTGTATTAAAAATGCTAGAGGTTAAATTCTACCCCATTCATTTTTAGCATCTGTTTACAGACTTCTCTTACATCAATTTGTCTAACTGTTCTAAACCAGCTGATAAACATCTGCCTCCATAAACTCCTTGTGCAGCAAAATCCAGATGCAGGTAGCCCACTGGCTGAAGAAATATTTCTTTTTGTCTTTTAAATCAATTGTCCATCATATACCAAGTTGTTGTATTACCAGGTTTGGTAACTAATTTATTATACTTATGCAGTTTGTTTACTCCTTCAGGCTTTTCAAGACTCAGTCCTATCTCCCTTGAGCCTTCTCCTCTACAAAGTGAAGCATCCCAGGTCACTGAGTGAGCTCCAGCCCCCTGATTGTTTCCAGTTGCTCTTCTGTATCTCCACAGCATCCTCCTAGAGGCCAGCACTGCTCACAGTCCTTCAGACACCAACACACCACAGGCTCCTGTAGCAGTAGAGCCAGCACCCCTCATTTGCTCCCAGCACACATGGGGAAGCCCAGAATTGGGTTGGCTCTTTTTGTCCACTGTACATTTAGAGGATGATTTTGGAAAACTGTCAGGGATGGTGCCAGGACCCTCTTCCTGGAGTTGTACCTGCCTGTTGGGCTCAGCCCCTCTCTAGCATGGTTTAGTGATTAGTCTGTAGTGCTGTGCTCCTTTGATTGGTGTGTGTCCCCTGGGCAAACTCTTATTCCTTCTCAGGTTTAAAGGATTTGTGTGCTCATTCACCCTCCCAATACTTTACCTTGAAGATTCTTCTGTAGTCATTCTTTACATGGAAGCCATTTCTCCTTAGCCTTCAATCATTTCTGTTCTTGCTATTCCTGCTTTATCTTTTTTAGTGATAGAGGAAGCAAAACAGCCCACAGTATTCAAAGTGTGAACACCTGAAGACTTTAATAATACCATAATGATATTTTGTATGTTGCTCTCTATTTCTGTCATAGTAATGGCCAGCATTTGATTTGCTTTTTGACAGCTTCTAAGATGGAGTTGGTATTTTCATAGACCTTTTTATAACTCCAGGATCTCTTTCCTGAGTGGTAATAACTAGTTCGGAGCTCATGCTGAGTACGTAAATTTGAGATTTCTTTTCCCCCACATATTCTCAATATTGAATTTCATCTGTCTTTTTTATTGCCCAGTTGACACTCGGAGGCTCTTCTGCATCTCTCTGCAGCCAACTTTCATTTTCATTTCCCTGAATACCTCAGCACTATTAGGAAACTTGGGAGTCACCTTCGTTTTCTAGATCCATGTAATGATAATCAGTGTACCTTATATGTTGACCAGTCCTGGCTCTGACCTGTGATACACATTTGAGAAAGCTGAATGGTTTTGGCAATTCTGTCTTTTAATGATTTGGTTGTTTGTGAAAGTGGATCTCTTATCCTATGACACCTTTTTTTCTCTAAGTTCTTTAATGAGGCAGGATTGAGAATTCTTTAAATTACATAAACCAGGTTTCCCTTGACTGTGTGTGCACTGATTCGTTCAAAGAACCCTACCAGACAGATGATATGTGATTGCCCCTGTAAAATACATTTCTCCATTAACTCAAATCTGTGCCTGTTAATTCAATTCTACTGCAATTTCTGAAAATTAGACTGGTACCATAATTATACATATTGGGTTTTAGTTCTAGAAGAGGTTTTTAAAAAATGGGCATTGCATTTGGTGGTTTTTACCCAGCTGATGCTGAAACAGCTTTACATAGTAACTGAAGTACTTATTCAGTTATCTGATGAATTTTATACTTGAAACATGTATCACCATCATTAAATCATTTTAAGTCTATTTGTATATTTTGGCTTAAAAATATTTCTTTTAGTTGTAGTGGCATCTGCATTCTGGCCAAGTACATCCTTTTGAGAAGTTTTATATGGATATATTTATCAAACAGGGAAAATAAATAAATGGAGTGATTAAAGAGTGACAGAGTGCTTTCATCTGAAATATTTTTTCCAGTTTTTAAAAAGGAAAGAAGAAGTCATATTTGTGCTGCATTAGTAGGGAATAAATCAGGTGTTTATGCACAGGCCATTTAAAATGTTTCACAGTGACTGGAAGTTCTGGCTGGGGCTGATGGTTCTAACCCAAGATTAATAGAAGGCTTGTGCCTTTAAAAAGAAATGAGTATAGACCAGGCAAATTACCACCAAGCACCTAAACTAATATTGAATAAATTTAGTCATCTGCAGCTGTCATAAAGCCTGCAGAGGTTGTGATCAATACTTTGTTCTCTGAATCCTTGTGTTGATGTTGTCCTCCATATGGGATATGTTTCCCTATCTTCCATGGACTGATGAATTTTAGATAATTTTAAAATTAGCCCACTTTCTCTAATGTTAATATATCATCTAATTGTACTTAAGTAACAAGCATTAGCCAAGACTTATTGCATAAAAATAGTCTGAGGTGCATTTTAGTCCTGTGAAAGTAGGTGCTCAGGCTGTATGTTAGTGGATCTGTAACAGAGACTGCAGAAATTTCTGTTTTTCATATTAGTAACCAAGCTGTTCCGGTTCTGATCTAAATTATATTTTCAAACCTACATGAAGTGCTTTTAAGGAGGCAGTTGTTTACCTAAAACACACAATCCCTTTGGACTTTTGTCAACCCACAGGCCTAATGTGTTAAGCATTTTGCATACGTGCTGCATAAGCAACTAACAGGCTAAAAAAACCCTCTAAACAACCAACCTGTAATTGGTGCATTGAGGAAATTAAATATTTTTAAGCAATTCAGATTTGAAATAATTCCTTAGAGAATAGACTTTTTAGGTTTCAAACTACTTGGACCTTCTCTCTGTCATTATAATAAAGTGACTTTGATTGCTGTTGCTTATCATTCAAGCTTCAAAAAACATTAGTAATTTTTCCCATCATCTGTTCTTTTCTCTGTTATAAAAGACACACTCAAAATCACTGAGTTCAGTAAGTTTTACAGATTTTACTGCCATCAGAGTGTGTATCTTCACTGGAATGAGTGTATTTAGTAAGATTAAAATCATCAGGGAGCGAGGGAGCACTATATGGTTCATCTTCTATTACTTCAGTCTGTGATTTCTTTCCCGTGCTCAGTTCAGATTCACAGGTAAATTCAGCTGGCAGAGGTTCCATGCCAACAGACAGATTAGTGAGTAGCTGGAAGTGGTGATTTCCCAGTCTTCTAAAAAGTCCATGCCTTCAGGTGGAATGTATGTGTGTCTCCAGAAAAGCTACATGAATTTTAATGTAATGTATGCAGTGATAATGGCTCCTACAAATTTCAGTCTGTAATCAGAGTGACTTGGAGCTCTGAACCATCATTTTGATCTCCTTTTCTGTACTCCGAGTACTAATTTATTAGCTGTGGAACTATTTAGAAAAATCTGAAAAAAAAAAAAGAAAAAAGCATGAGTCACTTTGTACTTATCTCTGAAATAAATCACCTAATTAAGATCTATTTATTTTTTGTGAGATTTTGCCATTCTATTATTTTGCTGAATAGGATGTGTAGCTTTCCCAGTAAAAACTTATAAATTTTTAAGAATTTTTCATTTTTTTTCTCTACTAGATAGGTTAAAATTATGCTTGTTTTCAACCTAAAGGTCAGGCACTACCTAAACTACTTGACAAAGCCTGTTATTTAAACAAAGTACTTCAGTTCACCAGTGTAATTCGTCAGGAACTGAGTATCACATATTTTGGGTGATAATAAGATGGAAAACATTACAGAGAGAGAGTCAGACAGATGGATAGATACACCAGTCTTTTGAAAAGACACAGAGTACCTGCTGTTGCCAAAATAGACATGAAGTGTACCTCTTGTATTTACCAGTAGATAGAGATATTATAGCAAGGAGGAAAGACTTCAAATGCAGAAAGAAAATAGAAGATTTTTTTTCAGGTTTTGGATTGTATTTTCCTCATATGTTAGAAGTAATAATCGAACATTGCTCTAAGGAAATATACTTAGCAGATCTTTGGTGTTACTGATCTAATCACATTAAAATATTATGAGCACTGTGCATATTAAATATCTAATCTCCTTAATCTTATAGTGCTGTGGACTCTATGTATTTGAATTTACCTGAGAGTGGACAAATTTCTTTTGGTCCTGATGAATAATCTGGTTCTGGACATGTACTAGTAACCTTGCCAGAATACAAGAAAGAAAAACATCAATAAGATAAAATTTAAGAAGGAATTTCCTGATCAAACCAGGTTCTTCCATACGATAATAATCTTGAGCACTTTTTCAAAAATTATTTATGCTTCTACAGAGTCAATTGCATCCTTTTAGTGGAAAAAAAAATGTCCAAGTGATACCATTACTCAGAATTTATTGGCAGTTACTTGTAAGGCAGTCTCACCCTGGCTTTGTGCCCTCCTAATCAGTGTTGGCCAGTTTGGCTGGGAATTGGTCTGCAGCACTAATTGTATCCAGTATGTCTTTTGCTTTAAGTAAAATGTCTTTGGTTTTATTTTCTGTAGGTTTATTTTTACATTCACTTAGCACATTTTTCTGTTTAGAAACCTATTTTTTAATCACAGTTCGCTTGCAGCAGCATCATTTTGCAATCATCTTGCCATTTGTAATGTCATCTCTGCAGGCTTGCATTAACTTCAGTTTGCCATCATCTTGATGTACTAACCTGCATTTAGACCTGCACAGACATAATTTAACATTCATCCTGGTGTGTGCAGTAATGTTTCATTAGACTTGAACTAACAGAATTTTGTCATCATAATTTGCTGTCATAATAGCCCAGTCTTCACAGATTTAATGTGACAGTCTTTTGCCACTGTAACTTAGGCTTTGAGCAATTGTCATCCAGGGAGGCTTAGGATTAAATCAGTGTAATTAAAACGCAGCCCCTTAATAGTCCTGTACTTTAAACAGTTTGTCACCTCTCTCAAACAATAATTAAGCAGACTAGCAGCACTTGTTTAGCTTGTGTTGTTTTTTATGTGGGAAAGGGGGAAAAAAGGGAAAATTGGACAATGAGTGACTGGCAGAACTGTTAATAAAATTTAGGTTTCCAGATTGTCACTGTGTATTCCTGTATCCATCGGGCTGCTCTCCTTTCACAACACAATTTTTTTGTAAATGAGATGCATGCAAACTTGAACTCCGTATGACTGGTTATATTATCTAGTCTGTAAATCTTATGTCAGAGAGTTACAGAAATACAGAGATGAAAGGCACTTAGATTTCATCTGCTGAAGGGTTGAGATAGATCAAACACACTTTGTTATCCTTGAAAAATTTGTTATAAGTTTTCCTTACAAGCTTCAGCTTAAAAGGACTTGATGACCTCTGTGTGTATATGTTTTCATATGTGTAAGTAACTTGATACTCCCACAGTTTTCTCCTTACATCAAATCTAAGTCGATTTCACCCAAATTATGTCCCTTTCCTTGGAATACATGAAAAATAATGAGGTGTTGCTGTGTCTAGATGCTGAAAGGCAGCAGCTATGTAGTTTGTCTTTTCCTTCCAGACTAAATATGTGAAGTTCCCTCAGTCTTTCTCTGCAGAGAGAACCTCCTGTTTGGATATTTGTGATTCTAAGTGCTTTGCAATTTCTCTGTGGCTTTCATAAAGTGTTGTGTCAAAGCGGGACAGAGCTGAAACGTTGGCTGGAGCAGAGTAAAGCCAGGCGAGTACGTGATGGGGCGACTGGGGTGGTGCAGGCGGCTGGCGCTCAAGTTGTGTTTCCCTAAAGAAAACTGTGTTTATGTGAGCAGCCAGCACATTTGCTCTGCAAAGTGACCTTGAGTTGTCTTTGGCAGAGCTGATGCAGCTTCCCTGCAGACCTGGGTGAATTCTCTGTCTTGTACGTATGGATTGTTGACTCTGAATCATAATTACCTCCTATTGATATTCTTTGCAATCAGCTTGGCATTTTTTCCTCTGCTCCTTACATATTGTGTTTGCTTTTGTTTTTTAAATACCTGCTTCCCTTCTAGACTAAATTTGTTTTTGTTTGCAGTTGTTTGTTTTCAACCAGAGAAACTTTTCTTAGTAATGACATGTAGGCCTAAACAGTGTTTTCAAACATCTTCCAATTATCGTTCACATTTCTCTGTTTAACTTCTTTCTTCTCACTGATGAGGTTTTATAATTGTCTTCAACTTTGTGAAATCAGGTCCTCTTAAAAGAAGTATTAAATATGCACATGCATACATTACTATTGCCACTACTTGTCTGTGAGTGCACTTGCTCTGTCTGTGGCATACATGCATGCAAATGCGTGTGTGTATAAAAATTGGTTAACATTTCACCATTTAGGTGTGATGCAAGTAATCAAGTTGTTACCAGCTACATGTAAACATTGTAGAGGCTGGGATTCCTTCCTTGGTGACTCAGAATAGAGTCTTCCCTTGGATGAGTTGTAATGGCAGTAAGAATTGGGTGAATTTCACATGTTTTGGACCCACCCTGAGAAAATAACTGCACCAAGGAGTTTTCTGCCCAACCAGGGGACCTCCTGTGCTGGTCTGGGGACTCAGATTTTCTTCCTGTGGACACTGAGAAGACAGGGACAAGAGGGACAATCTGACCTTGGCCTTTCATGGTCTGAACACACAACCAAGGGTGAACCAACAAAACAAATGCAGAAAAGATGCCCCCCTGCCAAGGCAGGAGCCTGTTTTAGGTACTCAGACACTTTACAGATCACTTTCAGGATCCTTTCTGTAGCTTATGTGGGATGCTCCTGGTGATTGGAGTGAGTTACATGCTTAAATCTAGAGAAAGAAATACTAGTTAATAAGATGTTCTCCCTTCTGGTTATATCAGCCTCTCTGGAATGATTAAGACCAACTTTTTATAGATATAGATGAGTAATTCTAATTCCTCTTTATTACTTTGATTCCTACTTTGTATATATCACTAATTAAAATCTTCTTTCTCTTCTCTTCTTTGTACTCTTAATAGTAGTTTTATATAATTTGTTATCCTTTTTTACACTTTCCTTTGGGTGGCTCAGTATATCTTCTGAGTAGTCTGGTCCAACTGACCCCAGTAAAGACTGATTTCATTTCTGTTGGGCTGAAAATGTCTGAAAGTTGGAGAATTGACAGGGTTTGAGAATAAAGATATACAAAGCATGGAAATACTTTCCTGCTAAACCTGCTTGGGACCTCGCACCAAAGGCAGATCCACTAGGTGAAATGGATTGGTTGTTCTTTAGCTGAAGCTTTCCAGAATGGATAGTGATTGTTTTCTGAGAGTTACTTTTTATGTTGAACTAGCACCAAGTGAGCCCACCCTTCGTTTTGCTAGAGGCTCTGCAAAAAAGATTAACCCTTATTTCCCAGCAGCCAGGACATGAGGCAGAGAACTTTCGTGGGGAGAGCACAAACAGCAGGGAACCAATATGTTGGTTCATATGCTAGAGCATGTTTTCAAGCAGAAGTGTTTCATGGTATAAAATGTATACATACATGCATACATACATACATACATATATATATATATAATATATATATTTTTATATATATATATATTTTTTATCCACCTTGCATATGAGAGGGCTTTGTATTGTATCATTGTATTGACTACTGATTTTATGACTATAAACTTTATTAATATATTTTACTTTGGAAGCCAAAAGCTACAACTTCTTTCAGAGATAAGAGCAAGTTTTTTGGGTTTTTTTTTGATTTGAAGTTTTTTTGTCTTTTATTTTCTGTTCGACAGATCAAATAAACAAGAAAAAGAACCGTTTTGCAACCTGCATTAAATCCTCTATGATTTATTCCTTTTTGAAGTAAAAATAGGCTATGAAACAAAAGAGAGAAGTTTTTCAATGGCTCACATTGGAAAAATTCTCTTCTTTTTTTCCTTGTTGATTTCACAGGAAAATCAGAAGCTGCCTGTTTACTTCTGTGGTGATAAAGCTGTCGAAGATGTTTTTTCTTTTCCCTCTGATGCTGACATGCAAGTGGTTTGTGTTTGTTTTGTTTTTCTTTTCATGACAGGAAGTGAATAATAAAAAGAATCAGAGCCAATATACCACCAGGGCAGAAACCCACGCTGCACATTAGTGCTTGAAAGAATCCCATCCCAGTTCTCCCTGCACATCAGTCCCATAGTCCCTGGAGCTCAGCACTTCTTCCCACACAGATAGATGTGATAGATTTGCAAATACTGGCAAGAGCACAGAGACATCTTGTTATGGGCTTAATGGCTGAACCGAGCAACAGGCTTGGACTGCCTTGATTTTTTATTTTTTTTTTTTAGGTCAGCATTGGCAGTGATTTAAAAACAGGGTGGAATAAAAGTTGAAATGCTTTCTGAAATCATAATCAAAATATCATCTGTCTTAGGTTTATGCTGTAAGCGCTCTGCCTGATGTTGAGTTGTACTGGCAAACAACATGTGCCACTGGGATGTTTAAAAAGTCATAAGAGGTTTGTAAATCAGTTCTGTGCAGCATGCTACCTATTTGTTATTTTCTTGTTTTATCTGTTAACAGGAGAGGAGATAGATGCTACAAATGACAATATGGTGTGCTTTGCTTTGTTGGGGGTTTGTGAGGTGCTTGTGTCCTAGTAAATTACAGCGAGATGGTAGATTTGTTACTCTGTGGAGGTTGTTAACATGAAGTTGTTTGATTTATTTATGTTGAATTGGGGACCTCTCCTCCCATATCAATTATGTCAAAAACATAATTTTCCAGTCATGCTCTTTTATTTTTCCCTGACAGAAAAGTCCTGAATTTTAATGCAGCCCTTTATTATGGTACAGAAGAGCTAGAGAACTGAGAACTTGGTTCCTATGTCCAGTCCATGGTTTGACCATTGTCCTCAAGTCCTAACCTTCCTCTGGTTTAGCTTACTGAGACAATAAACGTGGCTGCCAACTTTGGATGTTGAAATCTGTTTCTTTTCTATAGTCATGCTGACATGTGCTGAACCCAATCCCCTAAATGGTTTCTGAACAGGCAGTTTATTGTTGTCCTTGTTTCCACATAGCTGCTGGCCTCCTCGGCGTTTTCTCCAGCTCTGCATTACTGTCACACTCATGGCGTTAGAAAGGAGATATTTTCAAGTGTATCAATACTTGGGCTTTGAAAGGACTTCTCAAGCAGGGAAATAAACAGCCTCTGTGTAAAACCTTTGTTAATGGGTGGCTGAAAGTCACCCAGACTATTTTTGTGATGATGACAATTTTCTTTCATTTAAGCCATTATCGGTTGTGGAAGAGTAAGGCAACATTAAACTATAGCTTACAGCAATCACTAAAAAAAATACCCATTTTTATGATTCCAGATTTTCTACATTTTCCAACTTGTCTGTGATTTTGAAGCTTGTTCCTTTCCTGTCCTGCAGCACAGGCACTGTTGTCTCCAAGCACTGAGGTCAGAGCCTGCTACCTGCAGCATGTGGAAGGGAGAGTGAGGCAGGTGGTCCCTGACCACCAGCATTTATTGAGCATACAGTAATTATCTGACATAAAGCTACAGAGAAGCTTTGCCTTGCTCTCTGTTGTTGAAGATAGAGCAAAAAGACCCTAAAAAATAACAAAACCTGGTGTGTCAAAGTGCTTCAGGCTATCCCTGCGATCTAAGTGCGGCTAGTGGGCACTAAAAAATACATTTGAAACAACTTCAGTAGCCTGGATGTTTCTCTGGGTTAGGCAGTCACAGCATTCATAGCTGCTGAAAATAGTATTAAGTTCTTAAGAGCCTCTCAATTTCTTTTCAGTCCCCCAAAACCACCACCACCACCGCCGCCAAAACTAGAAATCCAAACCCAACCAAAATACCCAGTACATTTGAACACTCACTTTTGATATTTCTCTCTGTGGCCCAGCAAAGTTTTACTCTTTTCCAATTGACTGGAGGAGCATCAATAGGAGGAAGGGAGATTGTTTGTAGGCTGTCTGCCCTCCTGTGAATGAAGCAGGTGTTCTCTTGAGGCCACCAGAGCTTTGAACTCCCCCAGTGTAAGGAGAGGAAGCAAATACGGATATCCTGCATGTGAAAGATTGTTAAATATGTAAGTTATTGTAAATATTGCCACTAGACACTTTTTTGGGCTATGTTTTAGAATAAAATATGGAGTAGCACTGCATTTCTTGTAAAGCCCGATCCAAATATGCTCTGATGGTCTCAAAGCCATTGTCAGAGAGGATGGATAATCCACATGAATTTTTGCAGATTGTGACTAGACCTGGGTGTGAAACAGACCACAGGTCTCTGTTGAGATGGAGACCCTGTGATCAAATATAGAAAAAGATTTATGCACCTGAAAAGTTTTGTAGAAAAAGTTTGTCACCTTGAAATAAAGATAAGCCAGGAGGATCACAGTTCTCCTATCATTTTCCTTCAAGGTAACTTTCACTTGTAGCCTTTAAATATGTTACTGGGCCTCCGTTATTGACAGCATGTACTATTAAGGGTGACTTTAGATATTTTAAAACAAAAGATTTGCACAATTTCCTGCATTTTCTCAGTCTCCTTCTCCCTCAAATAATCAAAATGCTGCTGCTGTTACAGTGTGCTCTGCTCTGCTTCAGATTATTTTCTACATCAGTTCATGACTTGCAGTTCCTGTGGGCTGCAAATTAATCCTTAGGAGTCTCTTGGCATATTCTGTACATCCAGGTTCTTCAGTGTATTAATTTGACTATCAGTGTAGAAAATGCCAGTGGCTGTAAGGTTCTATTACACACTTCATTTTTGTGTTTATTTTTCTGTATAATCCAGAAAATTACTTATAAACTTGTAATCAGCACTAGACACATTAAGCTTTAAAACTGAAAAATACCACTTTTCAGGTTTTTAAGGATAGATTAAAAAATGAAAATGAACAGTATTAGAGTGTTTCTTCAAATGACTTTTCAAATGAGACCATTTACATGATTTAATGTGGCCTATCTCTAAAGGCCAATACATACTGTACAAAGTCCATATTTTAGAAAACAGCCCTATAAAAATGTGGATTTGGGTGAAGGATGACACAGTCCTTTTCCCAAGTATTGTGTAGACGCCTGTTTTTCCTTCCTGTGTAAGCTAAAGAGTCCTGGCACTGAGTGAGGGGGAGAGCGTCAGGCTGGGTCCCACCCGTTTGGGATTTGGGAGTGAAGGGATGTTCCCACTGTTAGGAAGAGAAATAGGCAGCTTGTGTACACTCCTTCCTGGGCTTCCTCTGCATCTCCTGGGCTGTGTGCAGCATTAGTACTGCATGGTTTTGTAGGGAGTGGAAAAGGTCAGTTGTAAGTCAATATCTTTTTTTTTTTTTTTTTTTTTTTTTTTCCTGTTTAAGCAGCTACTGACTTACCACAACTTGCGTTAGCATTTACACATTTAGTTTGGTGACAACACTATTTTAGTGTTTGTTTATTTTTTCCCCCTGCTCAGGAGGGAGGCTGAAATCCCAAAAGCCAGGGAGGGTTGCTTCTCCTCTCCCAGAAAAGGAGGAACCTGTCCCAGGGGATGGGCCGGGGGTCATTTGCTGGGAAGAAATCGAGTTTGTTTCATAGGGCTCTCCGGGGTTCTGCACAAAGGGAGCAGTAAATCTCTGCACCCCACTTTGCAGCCTGAATGCTCCTCGGGAAGCTGCAGCACATAATTTAGATCCATTGCCCATGCCACCCTGGAAGCAGAGCCTTATATGTCGAGTGCATGGGCTGTCCTATTATGGGAAATCAACTTTGTTTTGAGGGGGAAGCACAGAGAGCATTGCTTCTGCGCAGGTCCTGGAATTTGAAACATTTAGGGGCCTCCAAAGAGCCCTGGCATTAGTTCCCATGCCGGCTGGGTGGAAGTGAGGATCCCTGCCTCTCCCTGCCCGGGACCCCGCAGCCCCTGCGGGCAGCCAGCCCTGCCAGCATCCCACCCTGGGCACCTCTGCCCTGCCAGCATCCCACCCTGGGCACCTCTGCCCTGCCAGCATCCCACCCTGGGTACCTCTGCCCTCCCCTCCGCTCGGCTGCGGGGCTCCTGCCGGGACACATCTGGACAATCCAGCAAAAACTACCGCAGCAGCAAAGTTGGGATATACTTTGCCAAGAAATATTTTGCTGTTGTTTTCTTTTTCCTCTGTTTTGTGGAGAGATTTCATGTCTGCTCACATGCTTTGGTATGAGGAAGTGGAAGATGATTGTAAGTATGAACAGACTGACATAATTTATCACAATATTCACTTTGACAGCGCAGTGTAGTGCTGCACAGCCCACTAACAGCATGCATTTTTAAATGTTTATTTTCCAAGTCTAAAGAAGGATAGCACCTGAGGGGGGAAATAAAGTGATTTTTTTTTTTGTCTCTAATAGGGGGCTAATATCCTTTCCATTATATATAAAAGAAGTCATCCTAAAACAGTACCCAGCTCTCCTTTGAAGAAAAATAACACATTTCTTTCTGAAGTTCAACAGTTATTAAAGCATGGGGTTAAAAAATAGAGAATTGAGGAGACACACCAATACACTTGAAAAAAAATAGCGTCATTATTCTAACAATTTGGCAACACATCAAAGGAGTAATCAGTTTCTTTGAACTTTAATGGCATATGCAGTTTCACTGCCTAATATTAACTTACAGAGTAAGAGAGCTCTTCTCTGGTCGCTGAACTGTCTGGTGTCAGCTGAACGAGGGGGTGTCAGCTTAGTTCGAAGCGAGCAGCAGCTGAGCTCTCCCATGTGCTTCCCAGAAAAAAAAAAAAACACCAAAAAAACCAGGCATCTTTTCCAGACTTGCACTTGTTTGTTGGTTTAAAACGAACCTTTATGTGCAATAAGAAGAAAAACAGAGGATGCCAAGAGCAGGAGACTGAAGAGAGCCAAGAATGAAAGAATGACAGAGAGTTTTCAAATCCATCTACCATGCTCCCAGATGATCTTTCTTCTTCCTCCCCCACCCAGGCTCTCAGAACAGATTGTGCCAGTGAAAAAATAAGTGTCAGTGTTGTCTGGACATAATCTGTGGTCTCTGCCCCCTGTTTTATAATCTATTTTGGCTCTTCCACTTTCAATTTAGTCCTTTACAATAATAGAATTTCTGTTTTTCTCTAATTTCTGATCATAAAAGGCAAGGAAATACATACATGCTGTCATTTATCCCCATAGCATGGTCCATGTGGTGAATACAGTCTCAAATAAGATTAATTTTTTTGTTTAACAGGAAGAAAGCTTAAAACAGGAAATTTCAAGGTGCAGGTATGGTCTTATGCCATATTTGCTTTCCCTTTTTGCAAGATGAACTCACACTTTATTTTTTTGTGTAATAAATTAAAATTTAATTAGCTATCAATTTTCCAGACAGTTTTGAACTACCACAAGAGCTTCTTTGGTGATAACACCTTTTACTTATTGGACACAGTCTAGAAGTTCAAGTAAGGTAGAACAGGGAGATCATCATTATCACAGACTGGATAATTATGAGAAAGTTTTCTTGACTTCTGAAAATGTTGGGGATGCAATTGGGTGGAACAGATGTCTTGGGTTTCTCCCAAGTGGCTTTAGTCCTGGATAGCAAGAGGATTCTTTGGAGAGGAATAAGGAGAATTTGTTTTCTTCACTTTTCTAAATACTCCTTTTCCAAGGGAATCCCAGTATCAGCCCAGATTTCTTGTCCTCAGCCTTGGGGAAGAGACGGTGCTGCAAGGAAAGCTGGGCAGGTGCTTGCTAAGTAAGGGGGAAAGATATTTGCTGCTTAGTTCAAAAGTTGTAATTTCACTCTGGAAATGTAGAAGGTTAGTAGATGAAAGAAACAAATAAAAAAAAAATAGTTGTGATAGAGGTTTTGTAAAATATGAATAGAAACCAGAATTGCAGGTAGCAGATGAATAGCATTCATGACAAGAGCTATTAAATCACTTGCTAAATTATGTTATGTAACTGTGTCTATATCTAAAATGAAAGGGTGATGTCCTGGCACTTCTTGGGAGTTATTTAGCTGAATGGATTTCCTCAGCTGTATCCTCACTCTTTTAAAGAGCATGACATTTTTCTTTATATAATATTCTATAATATTTTATGGGGTGTTATAAAATATTGTTTATATTTTATATAAAAACCAATAATTTTATTTCAGTAAAAATGGAAAAACCTGTATCTGCACTTTGTGACAAGGTGTGCCCAAAATAATGTTCCCAAATTTGTCCACTGCCTCCATTCAGGACGTGTCACATCTCTTACTTGTTGCCTGTGCTTCCTTTGCTTCTCTTGCTATGTTGGATGAAAACTTTTTGCTCTTAGAGGTGACAGTGGTCACTTACACCTTTATACTGTTTTTTGAATCCATCCTTTCTGTTTTCTTGATGGCCTCTCTTCAACCCTTCATCAACCCCTGCACTCACCTCTTCCCTTTTGTATTCTGTTCTCCCCTGTGCCACAGCAGTAAAGACGGGTTCTTCATTCCCTGATTCATCTCACTTTAGCTGAGAATGACCTTTGTGAAAATACAAAGGTATTTATTCATTGCCAAGGGCTTTACTTTCTTTCCTGAGCTGTTCAGTCTTTACTTCTTCCTGAGTCAGACTGGAAACTCCTTGGGGCAGAGCGGCTGTCTCTTCCTCCATTTCTGCAGAGTCTTTGACAATGACACCTAAATAATAAAGTGGTGGGGAAATGAGATATCATAAATTTCATTTTGTTTTAATTAAGATGAGATTACTGGGAACTTCATTTCAGAAGCCAGTCTCCCTAGGGGATTCAGTATCATACGCTGTATTCCTTCTTTCTAGCAGATATAATCCTCTTTCTGTGTCCTTATTTTGACATGGAACCAAATTCTGCTTGCAGTCACACACAAGTATCCTCTTTCTCTGCTTGGATTTGCACAAAGTAGTGACTAAAAATAGAATTAATCATCCAGCATGGAAAAGAAATTAATCCTGCCTGAAAGTTGGTGGCCACAAGGGGTCTCTTAGAGGATGTAGTGCAGCAGGGGTCCATCCAGGTTCACACCTCAGCTCAAATCAGGGATTTCTAAAGTGAATTCCCAGATGTCAGATTCGCTGCTTATGACTGTGCGGCAGTGCCCAGCCCAGAGGCTGTGCCCTGCATCCCTTGTGGAGGAAGCTGAACTCAGAGCCCTGCTCTGGGTGTGGCTGGGGGCTCAGGCTCGCAGTGGGTGCGTGGGGCACCAGGGTCACGCTGAAGCTGCTCCAGAAGGAGCCCTGTGACACACACACACACCTTGCTGGGGAATGCTGACTTGGCAGGCTGCTCCTGCTGGGCCACATGATCTGCTGCGGCCCAAGCCAACCCAGGGAGATAGGAGGAGCATGGCAGCAAATTTCTTTGGATCTTGTTTGTAAGGGGAGGACTCGGAAAATCACACCCGAGCTAGTGCAGGAGGGTGCTCTGTTCTGTCTGCTCCTGCGTGGTGTCTGCTCCTCACCCCTGGTCCTCTGGCTGCCCACGGGCATCACTGCTGCCCACAGATCCTTCCAGCACAGTTACTGATCAGGGAAATGTATTCAAAGAATGGGATTCTAAGAGCATGGTACACACTGTGAAAATTTCAACTTTTTTTTTAAAGGAATTCAATTATGTTATTAATAGAATAGTTACTGATAAGATCATGTTATTTTTTTACTGAAAAGGTACAATATTTGTAGAAAAAGGTTAACCATTTGACTAATAATGTGAAATTATACAAACCAAATTTTCAAAGGGGTTAAGTGTTTTTAAATGATCTCCAGAGGAAACAGGATTAGACTCATATATTTTTGTCATGGATTACTGTGAGACAAAATCACATTGAATGGTATTTTGAACCAAGCAGCCTCAATTTGAAAGAGCTGACTTGTTGATTTTCACAGTACATTTTCAATTAAATGTTACCCCAAAGCTTAATTATCATTTAGGAGGATAACCATTGTACTGTGTTATAGCTAACTGCTGGATAAAGACTTCTCAATAAATTTAGTGGAACTTTGTAACATCACATTGCTGTCACAGGGGATGCACTTGTGTGTATCACTGTCAGGGGACGCAGAACAGCATTGGGAATTTTAAATAATTGTGCCTTATCAAAGACTGAGCTCTGTGGAAAGCAGAAATAGTGGTTAGTGGAGTGTGGCTTTCCAGAACATCTTGCCAGCCTTGCTGCACAAAGGAACAAGATCCTTCATCTTCCCAGAAAAACGTGTGGAACAGAGGAGTTGTTTGGGGTCAGAGTACTCGCTGCAGAGACCACAGAGACTTCCCTTCTAGGTTACTTACCACATGTGCAACAAGTCAGAACATTTTTAATTATGTGTTTTGAAGGACAGATAAGCTGCATTTTAAGAAAGTCATAAACTTTCTTAGTTCTTCTTGCAAGTCATATTATAGAATATTATTTAGAGCATGAAGCTGATGCTATTTGAGAGGTTTTCTCTAATTCTGTATTTTTTAAATATCCATATCTACCTGTTGTGTTTTTTTCAGTTGTATGCAGTCTTTTATCCTGAAGAGCAAATATAGTTTTTAAATATTATGAATATGTGTAGGAGAAAGAAATAGTATTATGTGAGTAGAAGCATATGTTCTTGTAATTTTGGATATGTTTATACAAGATAACAGTTAAGATGCCAGATTTAGACCTAATTTCGTTCTTGAAGATCTTTTAAGGGATTATCATCTTCAGCAGAAAGATAATAAAATAAGAAAATACAGTTGTAAAGATTCCTCAAAGAAACCATTACAGAAGTATCTTAGTCCTAAGGGTGTGTTTTTTTCCCCTGGAGTAGTTTTCTATGAAGTAACAATGGTTTGAGGATTCCTTAAAAAGAAAAAAAAAAAAAAAGAAAACTTAAAAAACTTCAGCATGTAGAAATGACCTAAATGTGGATCCAGAATATCACATTTTGCTTAGCTTGCCTTTGCTAAAATCTTTTGAAAAAACTCTGGGGACCTAGAGGTATTGCAAGCACCCCAGAATGAGAGAGAAAATGAGTTTTAGGTTAATCAAACCTTTTGGGCCTATTTCTTTTAACCACTTAATTTCTCTGGATGCCAATAAAGTCTGAGAGAACTTTGAGTCTCACAGCCTTCAGAAGTGTGCCAGTAAAACCAGAAATGCCAGCATCTGATGTTTTTAATATAAACATGGAAAGAAGAGGGGGAGATAATGCACACCGGCATTGTTCATCTGGACACACAATAATCTGTGCTTTTTATAAAGGGTGAATGTTGTTATCCCATGTGAGAAATCAGCTGCAGTGGGTGCAGGAGTGTGGCCATGAACATGGGATGCCTGCAGGGGAGCCTCCCTGTCCCACCACTCCATGAACACGCCATGTTCTGAAATTGGTGCCTGCCTACGTGACAGAGCATCTGTGTGCCTGCACACTGGTTTGTACAGGAAATTATCCTTGGGTAAGGCCTTTAATTCTCTGTAGCACGGGGAATTGAGGGAATTTAAAGGGTGTTTGGAATTTGACATTTCTGCCTTTTTATTCTGAAAGATACTTGGATTAAAGTGTTGGAAGGCCCAGCTAATGGAGGTGTTGCTGCTATTGCAGAGATACAGGGTATGAGATTTGAAGGCAGGCCAAATCACAATGAAACAGAATAATGATGTCCTTGGTTTATTTTTCACTTGGTGCATTCAGGTTTTGATTGGATTGTGAGTGAGGCAACAGTTTTCTCTCCCAGAAAGCACTGCTAGTCCTTGGAGGGTTGCAGCCTGTTGTCAGAGCAGAAGCGCTTCCCTGTGAAGGTCATGGACTGCAGTGGCTGGAGAAAACCGAGGGGTGGGAGGGGAAGAAAGGAGAAAAAGAAAGGATTTCTTTATTGGTCCTAACCAGGTACAGGCTTCTCATAAGAAATATTTCTGCAGTGAAATCTATTATTACTTTGACACAGCTCGCACTCTGCTGATGGTGTGTATATCAAAGAGGTTGTTTATAAATCTGAGGTCTCTGTTCATCTGTCCTCCTCTCTCCTAAGCCTCTCCGTGCTCGTCACACACAAATGCACCAATACCCTCACCTTGTTCTCCCAGTGTTGGTTCTTTTCCTCCCTAGTATTTTAAAGTTTTTATTTGGAAAACACTGTTCATGAAGTATTTCACTCTGAACAAACCTCAAAGCTGCCTAGCTGTTGCTAAGCTTGGGGAAAATTAATGCAAACACAGTATTTTCTAAAATATTAATAACATGAAATAGTTAGCATTTTTGGAGGTGATAAAGAGCACCTCATGAAGTTACTGGATGGTGAATTGTCTGTGACATGTTCTGATATAAATTTCTGGTGCTGTTGATAGCAATAAATGGGGGCATTTGTGCCTGTTTCTTCAATGTAAGGAAAAATGCTGTTAGACATAAAGCTATCCTGTCACATTGCTTAGAAAGTATGGCTCTGCAACCCTCCCTGGCTGGCTGGCTCATTCCAAAGCTGATCACCTAATAAGAAAGGAAAACATAAGCAAGTCTGTTTGGGGCTGGGGGGAGCAGGAGGGACAGAGGCTCTCCTTGCCACAGAGGATCCAGGTGGGACTGCCCAGGGACAATCCTGCCCACTTAACGAGGCACCTGCTCTTCGAAACGGAGGGGAAGAGGAAACTGAGAAGCTACAAATCTGTGGTGATCTTGTGGAAATGATGTTTACAGGCTTAATAACTCAAAAAAACCCTCAGTTTAGTGGTTTTTTTTGTGCTGCTTTTAATGAAGATTTTAAGAAACTCCAAATTATTTTGCACTGGATTTCAAGAATACAACAGTATTTCTTTTATTCATTTGCCTTTATTTACCACTGACCTTTTCTTATCATGTGATCTAGTACATATTTTATTCCCTGCCCCACCCTTCCAAGCCCTGCCAATGATGCTGGAAATAGAGATCAGTATATTTTTACACCGAATTCTAAGATCACGTTTATAAATGCTTGGTGGACTGATGGTTATTCACGCTCCAAAAATGCAGAAGATCCAGATTAAAGTGTTTGCTCTGCTTATACTCTGTTTACAGAGGAGAAAGTTTTGGTTGCACTGGATGTTGAATGGAAACCAAAGGTGAAGCCAAGTAACTTTTCACAAAAACGAATTCTTGTTTTCTCGCCAAAACATGAGAACAGTTCCTTTTATAGTAGTCTGTAAAGGACAAGCATGTTGTAGGCTTCATTCTGACCTTTCTGTTCTTCCTAATAATTAAATAAATCAGTTTAAAAAGCTCTAACAAGAATCATGGTGGGAAATTAAAACTGTGAAATAAAAGGTGGATTCTAGGAGCAGATATCTAAAAGTGGAATGTATAACATTTACCGTAAGAAACTTATGGTAAACAAATTTATATTTATAAATAAAAGAAATCATTATAAATGTGATTTTTTTACCCTGTAACTGTTTAAAGTTCCATACCTGTATCCTTGCCTACAGGATGGCTCAGTGATGGTAGCATAGATTTGAAAGAGGCTGCTTGCATCAAGATACTTTCTAGAGGGCATATAAGTAGAACTTGTATTTAGTTATATCAAATTCCTCTGTTAGAGTTATCCTCAGTGAAGTGGTGTTTCTGTCCCGATTACCTGATTGATGTAAAGCTTTAGAGAATGTAAGTTGAGGCACATTTTTGCCTTGGGAAAGGAAATCTATTGGATTATGTTGTCCATCTGTATTTCCTGTACAAAGCAAGGCATGTCTTTACAGAATCAATTCAGAATTACTGCTGGGTTTTGCACAGTTGCTAACTTAATAATGTTTTTCAACTATTACAGCTAAAAACCATAATTGGAAATATTTTATGTTTCTTTTGAAAGAATGATGGTGAACATTCACCATTTCATCTTGGAAGGACAGACCTATTTTTCTTGGGGAATAGTAGCTGAATTGTGAAGCCAAAACTCTTTCTACCAATGCTGTTGTCAGCTCTCTTATTTTCTCTTTAGTCCTTTTGCCGTTTTTCCATTTCTCTGAGTCATGCACATCCATTGCTTTAGCTACTTTAAATAAGCCCTTTCCTCCCCCAAGAAAGCTTGCTAATTTTTGCATGTTTTCTTAAGCTGATTTAACAGTCATTTTGCCAACTCTTCCCAGCTGCTGCTACTGCTGAATTGATTCATTTTGAACTTGACATGTTGCAGGCAAATGTGAAGCAAAGTTTACTTGACCAATAGTCCTCCCTTTAACTGAAGGAAGGATGTGATTTGAACAAGGACTTGTTCAAAATGTGGACAGAATTTTTTTTCCCTGAATCTGCCTACTGTAGACACCAAGGTTATTTGCTTCTTATCTGTTAAATTCTTATCTAGAAAGTGAAAAATGTCTTAGCCCTAAATAGTAACCAAGGAATTCATTTTTTCCTAGTGCAATAAGTCAATCTATGGAGGCTTTTTTTGATGGATTATGAGTTCCTAAGAGGTGTTGTCTGTCTTGGAGTGCTTCCAGAAACTGTTGCTCAGCCTATAAACTGATGATATTTCACAGACTCGCAGAGCAGCCGAGGCTGGAAGATGCCTCTGGAGATCATCTACTCTAATTACCTGCTCAAAGCAGGGTCAGTGAGAGCAGGTTGCTCAGGGTAATGTCAACTTGGGTTTTAAATATCTCCAAGGATGGAGACTCCACAGCCTGTCCCAGCAACTGACTATCCTCACAAAAACCTATTTTTCTTAAGTATCTATGGAATTTCCTCTATTTCAGTTTATGCCTACTGTCTCTCATTCTGCCAGTGGGCACTGAAGAGAAGAGTCTGACTCTGTCTGCTCTGCTCCCTCCCATCAAATGTTTAGTTACTGATAAAATCCCCCTGAACCTTCACAGCTCCTGGCTGAGCAGTCCCAGTTTTCTCAGCCTCTGCTCATCTGAAAGGTGTTCCAATCACTTAATCATTTCTTTGTGGCCTTTCGACAGACTCCTCCATTAAGTCCATACTGGGGAACCCAGCCCTGGACTCAGTGTTCCGGTTTTATCCGACCAAGGTTGAGCAGAGAGGAAGGATCATCTCCCTTGACCTGCTGGGAGCAGTCTGCCTGGTGCAGCCCACAATAACATTTGCCTTCTCTGCTGCAAGGGCACATTGCTGGCTCATGCCCAGCTTGGTGTCCATCAGAACCATTTTTGGAAAGCTTTTGTTTTCCAGCTGTTTGGCCCCCAGCTTCTACTGGTTCATGCAGTTGTTCCTCCCTCTGTGCATGAGTTTGTCCTTCCCCTTCCCGAACTGCACAAGGCTCCTGTCAGATTCCTCGACAGACTTTTTACAACCAGCTCCAAACTTGAGTCCAGCAGTTCAGCTAGTTTTCACTACACCCCACTGGCCACTTAGTCCATTACTAAACCCCAAATCAGGGCTTTTTAACCATTTGTTATGGTTTTAAGTCTTGGTAAAGTCAGGATAAACAGAATCAAATGCCATTCCCCCCTCACTGAGCCAGTCACCTCTTCATGAAATGCTGTCAGGTTGGTCAGACATCACTTTCCTTCGTAGAACCATGCTGTCTACACTCCCAGTCAGCTTCTTTTCCTTTCTTTCATATGTTAGGACATGGTTTCAAGGATGATTTGCAGAATTTTCAGTGGATTGAATTCACTGCCTTCCCAGGTTACCCAAATATTCTTTGCTTTATTTGAAAATGAGTGGCATTTGCTTTCTTCCCCTTCCTCCAGAGCCTCCCACAATCACAAAGGCCTCTCTCAAATAATCAATAGTCACCTTGCTGTGACTTCGACCAGCTCTTTCAGTGCTTTTGTTTGCCAGCAGCCTGTCTGACTAGTGTGGAAGGTGGCTTTAAAGACAAATTTGGGGTCTCTCATGTTCTGTTGATGCCAGGCTTCTGCAGGGTGTGCACACAAGCATCAAAACTGTCCATACTTACCTGTGTGCCATATTAGAAACCAGCTGCAAACCAATTTAGGGCTAGTCTTTCAGGATGTATTCATCTGAATTCTAGCTTATTGGAACATGCCTTTGCTGTTCCAATTTTAATTTAACCTAGTTAAATTAACATATAGTATAGAAAGTCCATTATTTTTTTTAAGTCTGTTCAAGTTAAAAGCTCTTTAAATATATGCATCAAACACCTGCAGTAGTATCAGCATATTTTTGAAAGTTATTTAAAAATTAGAAATTATGAAACTGTCTAAGGTGGTGCTTTAATTTGATTAATATTCTGTGCAAATGTGGTTATTATTTTGAAGACTTGCTGTAAATTTACTCTGACTGCAAAAATTTAAAAAAAGCCTGAGAGACCTTTAGTTTATATAGATTTAAACATGTTGAGATTTTAGTCTTGATGTCTTTAATTCAAAATCAAAGAAATAAGAACTGTTCCAAATGAGTGCAGTTATTGAGTGTACAGTCAGTGTGTCTCTCATGGAAGTACTGTGGTTAACTTTGCCACTTTAATCCTTTAGATGAAGATAAACTCTGTTTGTTCCATCTTTCTCTGTGTCTGTCTTATGTTTGGGTCATTTTTGTCATCATCTGCTATTATAGTAAGTATCAGTGTTTTTAATAACTAATAAGAGGTGTTAATTATTTTTCCAGGCCATGTTTGTTTATGTCATCTGAGTTATAAGCCCTATTTTTACTGTTATTTTCATTTTTTAAAGTGCAGCAAAGAAAGAATTAGCTTCTTTTTGAACTGTTAAGTAGCATGTATCCTGTGATTACATGAATGTGTAGCTCAGTTAAATCCTAAAATTTAGCATAAGGTATTTGGAGGGAGATATTGGAAATATTTACTTATAAGCAGAAGTCATTCAGTTCTATTCTAATGAGAAAATCTCCCAGTTGGGAACCTTTTAGAAACCTCAGGACTCTTTTTGGAAACTTATAAGATGTACTTCTATATAACAGCTTTTCATGAAGACAGAATATCTTTGAGCCAGAAAGAAAATGTATTGTGCATGTCAAAGCTTCCAGGACTCCTTCAGTCAATACCACTTCTTTGAAAGTTATATTCTGTTTCAGTTTTGCATCATATATGTTTGCATCCTCTCTATTTTGTTTTATTGTAATGCTTTGTATTGTAACTAGCATCCACTGAAACCTGTTTTTTGGTCTACAGATAAACCTACAGCTGTGACTAGCCATGGAAATTTAGTTTTATTTCTTTCTCACATTATTTCTTTCTCACACTATTTCTTTCTCACACAGAAGCAGCACACCTCTCTGCAGTTGCCTGAGTTCTTTTCCAAATAAATCACAGGAATTACATTTTATCTATGAGGATTCAATTCTGTGTTTTCTACACAGTAAAATTCCCTGGATTTTTTTTTCCCACAAGGATTTTTGATTTTAGTTTTGTTTTTTTCTTGTGGGGTTGATTTTTTTGATTTGTTGTTTATTTTTGGTTGCTTGGCTGATCGTTTTTGTGAGAATATGTTTCTGGGTAGTTGTACCTGAGTCTGGAATACTCCTCTAAGAGTTTTCAATGTACTCCCTGTACAATACAGCCTGCAGTGTGCTGTTTGAAATATAAATGAATGTGTCAGCAATCTGCTTTGTAGATACGTAATACAGTGGGTCTAGAAGCATTAATTGGATACTAATTGCCAATATGCTGTGCAAAATTCTGAGGCCCATTCGGGATTATGAATTTGTAATCACTGTAAACAAAAGCCGGGTTAGTTTTTAGTCAATGAATTTGAATACTGAAATTAGGTTGGCAGAAGACAGCAAGAATGTATTTTCTGTATGAAAAGAGAAGTTGTCATGGTGTAGCCAGGGCTGCAATCATAGCTGAAAATGATCAAAGATATTGCAGGAAAGAATCCTAGAGGTGAGTTTATGAAGCTTCAAGCACCTCGTGTGATGGTAGTGACAGTTATTAGCTATTACAGCTGTTGTCAAAAGATCTAGTTATTCTGAAGGATATTGCACATGATCTGAGTGGAATGAATGTATAAATCGTTCTAATTATTATTGATATGGTATAACAGCTGAAAGTAGTATTTGTGGGAAATCGTATGCGCACTTCAATTAAGCGATAATATAAATGCAATTTAAAATGTAACTGCAGATTAAGTGTAACACTCAAGCCTGACTTCACACAGAGAATCCCTCTTATGGGGCCCTGACTGTTAACAATATCATCATTTTTAACAGACAAAAATGTCAGTGCTGCAACCCAGTCAGAATTGCACCAGAAAATCAGTGAATTCCTTTGTTTCTGGGGCTAAGGCAGTCAGTACCCCAGGTTTCCTTATGCACAGAGCCTTTCTGCCTCAAGACTTCTTTATGGAGGCCAGAGCTGGCCTTCAGTGCCATTCAAACATTAATGGGACAACTTGTACCTCCAGTTTGTATGGTTATTTATTCATGCATTCATGTCTTCTCATATTTCCAATAAAAGAAATGCATTTAAATAGTTACAAAATATTGTGGTAAGTGTAGTCTGCCTGAAGAGGAGGGGATGTCTGGGACAGTAAGAACTGATGGAAAAGCAGAATCAGGAAGGCTGTTTGGAAGATGAACCAGAATGTGGGGCAAAGGGAGGGAAGAATTCAGCCAGAACACAGCCACAAAGGTTTGAAGGAAAGATCTGAGATGCATATCAGCCACAGAGCTCTGCCATGATAATGTATGCCCAGTCAAGAGTTTGCATGAGAATGTAAGGTGAAGAAAACCCTAAAGAAATATGAGCAGGAATAGCAGATATGGGACTCCCTTTTTTTAACTCCCTTTACTTCTCATTTGCATCCTTGTGTCACCATGTCTTCTCAGGCTGGTTGGCAGGTAGATTTGCAAGACCTCACTGCTGGAGTTCCAGCTTTCACAAAAGGGAGTGTGGTAGCAAGGCTGAGAAAGCACAGGTTTCTCACTCAGAGCTGTTTCTAGTTCTCCCTTTCCCTCCCTGACAGGTCTGCTGTATGTCGCTTCACCACATCCCCTTATAATCTAAATCATCTTGTTCTGTGTGTACAATAACCCACATGCTTCCTTGATGCAGCATGGTATAAATTACAGATTATGCATAAATTGGGATGGGTTCAATTAGTCACAGACTAACTTAGTTTAGACCTCACACTGGAATATCTGTATTACACATCTGTGATTTGAGCCTCATTTGTGGACAGGAAGGACTTGTTATGATCTTGTTTGTTCTCACTGAAGCTCAGTCACCAGCACTGGTGCTCTTCCAGCTGCTGCCTTCAGGTCTCTGTGGGGTTGGACACGTTCACCTCGAGCACCAGAGTCTGAAAGCCACCGAGGGAGGGCTGCTGGGGTGAGGCCAAAGCCTGACAGGCCCACACACTTCTGAAACAGAGATGTATTCACTGGAGGCTTGAGGGAGAGAGAAGAAATGTCTCAGTTGTGTGGGGCCAGGGCTGCTGGAGGTTCTTCAGGGCTGCTCCCATTATCCATTGTTTGAGTAGTATTGCCCATAAACTGCTTTGCCAACTGCAGGGCACTGGTCCTCTTTTGCCAGTTGATTTGTCATGATTGTCCTTTTGCCCTCCTCCTCCCAGTTCCCTGTAAAAAGAATTAGAATCAATTTTTACATATTTTTAGTAAAACTGTTATGGGACCTGTTATGGCTTGGCATAAAAATTGGGAAAATTGGATGGGCCTTGGTTGCTTTATCCACAGGTAATGGGACTGCTGATAAATGTCTTACTAAGTCTTTTTCTTCTCTTTTTTTTTTTTTTTTTTTTTTTTTTATTGTCAGGAACTGGAGCTTTTGAAGTAGTAACATGGTTTACTCTGGCTACTGATATTAAATCCCTCTTTTCATTTTTCAGACAGCCACCTCATTACTGCTGAGAAATGTCCCAGCAGTTACAATGCCAGTTTTGATCCCAAATCACCAGCATGATACACTAATCCCTTCACCCTGCCTGAAAAGATCTTAGTCCCTTACTGCTTTCGAAAAACTAACACCTCAAGAGAGCAAAACAGAAAGAGATCCTCTCTGGTGGGCTTAGTCATCAGGCAACAAACAGGAATTACTGATGATTTTATTTCCATGGTATTGGTAATATTGCCTCTTGATCTGCTAAAAGACTGTTGTCACCTATATTACTTTACCATTTATCTCATAAGAACATAAATCTCATTGTATGGCTCATTCTTTGAGCCAAGAAAAATCAGCAAAGTGCTTCTCATAACAGGGTGGGAAAATCTGATGGCTCCTCAGTATTAGCTTTGCAGTCTATCTAGTGTCTTCAACAGAGAGCCAATTTTGTTTTACAGTAAATCTTGTCTCCCAGAATAATTCCTTAACTGACCATATGTATTTAATCCCCTTTTGATCCTTGACAAAAACTCCTATCTCTTTTCCTTCAGGATTTTAAATTTCTTTTACTGTGTTTTTATTCTTCCTTTTTGCTATTTACTTGGACACTGAAGAAACAGGTGATAGAGAAAAACAAATTTCTCCTGTGTACCTAATCCACATTCTCAAGTGGGAGAAGATATTAGGATAGTAGATATTTCAAAGATATTAGGAAAAAAATGCTAGGATTTCCCAGTGTTTTGAAAACATTATGTAGTGTACTTTCCTAGAAAAAGTGGAAAATTCAGTATGGCTTTCATATTTAATGAAAGCTATCTTTATTGTTAAAATTCTATAAAATATTTATAAACTTACAAGCCTTTTCTCTCAGCCTTTTACTGTTAAACTTCATTGAGTGCAGCTTCTCTGGTTTATTCATATGCCTAAGATGAGTACAACAATCCTGTGTTCAAAGACTTTTGATATCAACTTTGACTTACATCATACTGTGGAGAGTGTCTGTGATGATTCTCTCTCCTTGTCTTGAAGCTTGTGGAGGGAGCGATCTCACTGCCCGTTCAAAAATGTCTATTATTTGCCCCCCATTAGATCCTTGAAACTGCATGGCAGTTCCCTTAAAATCTTGAGAGCCCACAAGTCTGCTGGCAGCAAGATGTTGTGGGAATCCACAAATTTACCCATGGTTGATAATTTTTCATTCAATATCACTGCTAGAGCATGAGGCTTACTGGCCTTTCCAGCCCACTTCAGGGTTTGCCATGCCTTGAAGAACTATTCACACTCAGGTCTTTAGAGGTGACTTCTGGAGGCATCTCAGATGAAGAAATGATGATGAGAGATGATGAGATGAAGAGAACAAAGAAATTCTTTTTTGCTTTCTCCTTGGTCTGTGGAATTTGACTCTGCAATATCCATGGTATATAATTTCTTTAGCCTTTTTTCCTCTTACTAATTAGTCCATTTTCTATTACATGCTTTGATAACATAGAGCATTCTGGATCTAAAATAAAATCCCTTTTCTCTTCTTTCTAGCTGCCCTAGAAATGACTCAAAAGGTATTTGCATGCTTAATAATCTTCCTGATTTAAAACATCAAACTTGAAGGATATTTGCACTGAGGTTGTATGAGCTAAATCAGGAACTGATTCAAACATGCATTTGATAATCATGGATTCACCCTTTTCCTGCTAACACAGACAGGCTTCATTCAAAATTTGAGGAGTGGTTTCAGGAACTATGTCACAAATGTATTATTCTCAATATTGTAGAAGCATGCTACCTAACTCAGTTTTTGTATAAGCATTCTACTTAGCTTAACTTTGCCTCTCATGGTTTCCCTGACCAATATTTGAGTTTGTTTTAGGCATCTTTAGAGAACTTAGGTAATTCCACACAGGTTTAAGAATTTAATATACTGTGGACATGTATATATTTTGTGAAAAAGAGAAATTATTTGAATTTAGGATGCTCTCCTTTTACTTAAAACTAGTCCATAGTTAATTACAAATTGAGAAAGGCCTAAAAACCCATTGTTAGAAAACTGAAGGAACTGTACTGAGTGCAAAATTGTATTCTGCCTAGTGATGAAAGTTATAACTACTGTACTATATAGACATGAAAAGGGTAAGAAGGGATCTAATTCCTGTCCAATAGATAGTTATGAAGAAAATTAAGTCAGACTCTTCTCAGGGGTGCACAGAGAAAGGATGAAACAGGTTTCTGAAATTAAAATGTTGACAAGATACTAAGAATACTGTTTTTTACTATGTGTGTTATCAGTGAAACAGATGGGTTGTAGAATCTCCAAACTCAGTTGGACACAGCCCTGAAATTCTTGAGTTCTGGAGGAGGCCCTGCCTTGAGAACAGTGTTGGACTAGATGGCCTTACTTGTCCTGTGTTATTCTGTAATTATATGTTTGCTTTACAAAGAATGTCCTAAGCATATTTAATTTAGAATAGAGTTATAGCACCACAAATTTTCTAAAAAAAACTTACTGAAAACTCTAACTTGGAAAATAATTTTTATTATTTTATTTTATTTTATTTTATTTTATTTTATTTTATTTTATTTTATTTTATTTTATTTTATTTTATTTTATTTTATTTTATTTTATTTTATTTATTTTATTTTTATTTTGTTTCAGCATTGTGGGGTTTTCTCCTCAACATCTCCCTTGGTACTACTTTTTTAATTGCATTTTGTGTTTGACTTTATTTTAGTGAGCCACCATTCTAGCTGGGTATTTCCTCAGCGTAAGTGTCCCAGATTGTAGTCCCCAGTAATCACTAGAACTGTTTTTCAATGATACATAAAGATAACAATAATAATAATAATAATTTCTGAACACAACAATGTAATCAAGAATGATCCTTGACAAGTTTAGATCTATTATTTCGTGGCACATAGGGCAGGAGGCTCTTTATTTTTCTTGTTGCACATAAATTGTGCTCAAAGTTCTACATAATGGTTTGTCTCAATCTGTGGGCACTGCTCAGAACTTCTCACAATAGTTTCCACTTCACAGAAGTAAAACAGCTTTGACCTGGATTAACTGGAGCATACACTCCTAATGAGGCCGATGGATCAACATTCCTGTTCGGCAGAAGTGATAGTTACAATGTTTTCCACAATAACCCAGCACTTGCCTTGTTTTTCTCCTGGATAAAAGAAACAATGCTGTATCTTGGTCCATAATGGTTAAGCAGTGGCTGCTGCCAGGCCCTTCCTTTGTAAAAACCTTATATTACATAATTACAAATTTCCCCCCGAGGAGCCAAAGCTGGGATGCCGAATGAGGTTTCTCCCTGTGACTCTGACTGGGGACAATGTCTGCCAGCCAGCTCTAAACTGGATAAAGCATCTAAAGAAGAACACTGTCATAACACTTTGATTTCAGGAGTACAGAAGGTTTTATTTTGTTCACATCCCCTGTGCAGAAAGCAGGCAAAGGTCAGAGAAACTGCTCTTGGGAGTGCATCAAGTTGTAGAATTCAACACTGAAGGTCCCAACACTTCAGAGTCCAAGTGTAGGGAAACTTTCTCTGGGGATGTATGAGATCTGCAGGCTCCTCAGTCTGTGCAGAAGGGAAGTGCAGCAGTCCTTGCCCAGCCAGCACAGTGAAACCCTATCTCAGTGATGTGCCTTAGACAAAATGTCCAGGCTTTGAGTGCAGCCTCAACTGATGACATTCTCAGTGCAGCTCCTTCATCACCGCCCCTCCCACCATCTCATTCAGCTTCAGAGCTTTCCCATGGACTGACAGCGCTTCCGCAAAGCGCGTAAGGATTGGGATGGCTACTGCTCGTCAGCTGCCCTAACCCAGCTCTGCTGTGAGCCTGCACTTGTGCCAGCTCCTGCCTTGCAAGAGGAGCAGGGAAGTGCTTATGAAAAAGACTTGTGTTCATTTTGAATAGGTACAGAAATGTTAAAGACCAGGGAAATATGCTGGGAAGATTGTGTGTGTTGGGGAGGGAGAGTTATATGCCAAAGGGATTGGGTTCTCCTACTTAAATGCTAAAAGGGAACAAGCCCTATCTCTGTTCTCCAACATGGAGTTTCCTGTAAACTCACTGACAAACTGTGAACGATACATAAAGACCATGTAACTTAATAGCTGGTCTTCCATATTCTCTTTTGACCTTTCAGCTGTAAAAGACAATTCCTTAGAGTTTCCAAAAGTACAGTTCATTGCTCTTTGGTTTAGTGTTACAGAGCAAGTATAGTAAGTAACAGACCTTATTACAGAGACTTTTTTTTTCTCTTTGCAAAACCATTATATACCTCTTTGACCTTTAAAAGAAAAAGTGCAAATATGGTTCAGCAAATGTTTCCAGCATTAATTTCTGTTTTTCAGAATTATAAATATGTGGGTCTTAATCCATATGGACTGTATAAAGCCTGTTTTATTCCTTTTTGCTTTACTCTTGTTTTGATAGTTTTTCTCAGTTCCCCTCGTAGTTCTTTTCTCAGATTTTCCTCTATTTGTACCAAAGAGTGCAGAAAAAACTTCTCTTTGTAACTTTTTTTTTTTTTTAAAATAGCAGAATGTGGGATTATTTGTCAAGAAAACCCAACCCTTATTGTGAATCACAATAAGATAACCATGTAGAATTGGTAAGATATTTTCAGTTTTCTACTGCCTTGGGCAACCTAGTATCTTTTCCTTTCACTCACAAACTTAAAACCTGAAGGTTTTTTTGTTAAGCCTTTTTCCCCTGTTTGATACTGTTTGTTTAAAAAGGAACTTATTACTGTGCAGCATATGTATATGAAAACCAAAGTATTACCAAATTAATAATGGCAGCAGAAAGAATCATATTTTTTCTTCATTGTTAAGGAAATGAAATAATTTTCTCCTCAGGGTTGTGACCTTAGCATAGCTATTTTACTTTTTTATATTTAAAAAACACCAAACCAATCTTTTCCAAGATACTCAAATATCTTGTCCCAAAACCATGGGAATTGCTAACCACAAATGTTGCATATTACTGTACTCTCACCCACAGGTTTTTTTTGCTGCTTGTGAGTGAAGTTGTTTGTGGGGATACATAGATCAGTTTTAAAGGTGGGAGCAGATTACACATTGCTGTCATAATCTATTATTTGCAAAATTTCATTTTTCTGAAGCCAAAAAGAGCATACATTTTATAAGCAAGTGAGATGGCACACAAAATCAACACTGGGGGTTGTTTTTTATTTTTGTGTTCAGCTCAGTTCTTGAATATTTGGACAAGAAAATTTAGAATTGTGGTCACACCAGTAGTGGTTTGTCATTTAACTCTTGCTCTGATACAAAGTCTTCTGCACTCTGTAAAATATCCTCTGCTGGCATGCATGAATATAATTCATTTGACTTTAATTGAGGATCTGGCCTGGGCTTTGATCTCTATTTAGAACCTGTCCAACTTTTCCCTTTATGGCCAACAATGTAGTACCAGATTTCTGCTAGCTGAATACATGCACTATATATATATATAAAGTAACTAATGACCTTTAAATAGCTACCAGTGGACAATTTTTAACTTGTTATAATAGTTTGATGCTATTTGGATGCCCTGTCCTCACTGCAGCATGCACCACACTAACATTCCAAAGCCCTCAAGGACATTTACTATGAATTGTGGCAGTGTTTTCCTCTGTGTCAGCTTTCAAGCCTTTCACGTAGTAGCAGAGTCCTGGTCTGAGGAACTCCAATGCCCAGTGACAGTAAGGAGAGCTGGCAAAGCATTTTTGTGGGCAGTATACCACCAGAAATCATATTTCAGCCCCCCCTCCACAGAAGAAAAGCCCAAAGCACCTTGGCATCTATGCAGTTCCCATTGTCAGCTGGTGAAATACACTGTAAATGGCAACAGCTGCTTTAAATTTTGCCACTTATACGGTCTACATATAAACACGAAATAAAGGTTACAGACTAACATTTGAGGGAATGCGAGGGGGAAGCCCATTTCCTGGCGTAATAGTGTTGGAAACAGCGTCGTGCAGAACGGAGATTCTGTTCTGCAAATACAAAGTTGTTAAACCATTGTGAGGAATGACAGGCTTGTTAAGTGGGAGTCTAAAAAAAAGCAGTGTAGAAATTGAGTATAGTGGTGTTTAGGTTTTGTGTGTACACATTTTGCTGAGCCTGTGGAATGGCAGAGCAGTGAATATGTTGCTTCTTTCCAGTTTTAATTATGTCTCTATTTACTGCATACATTGGAGCATAAATGGAGCCGTATTCTAGAATACAGCATAAAAGGAGATATCTTGAATAAGGAATAAAGGAATAAATAGTTACTCCCCTCAAAATGTTCAAAATCTAACCTAGACTTTTCAGAGAGAAAAAGATGTTCTAAAACTTGCTTGAATTTATTGAGGAAATAATATCAATAGAAGGCCATAATTCTAGAGTTTGATATTATTAAAAAAACAACAAAAAACCAAGCTCCCCAAAGCCCCCCTCCTCAAAATCAACTAAATGCTAGTTAATTATTTTGTTAGTCTTTCAAGAAGACTCATTGAGGAAGAGAAGAGTTTATTTTGTGAAGGGGATAAATTTTGTTTCATTTGTTGAATTGTACATTTTAGGTTTGGATTTCAAATACACCTCAGCTCTGAAAAGCAGAGTTGGCATTCATCAGACAAGTGACTGCATGTTGGGGGACAATAGAAAAAAATTTCTTGACATTACGGTGTAAGAATAACATCTGAACTTGAAATGGACATAAATAGTTCATATATCAGCTTCTCTAGCAGGATGAAGTGTTCAAGTTTTCAGGATTGATATTCCTGGTTGAACAAAAGCTGTGGATACTTATGAGCCTGTATGACATGGCCTGGATTGATCAGGGAGATGACCTTTTCCATGTGAGTTTTTTGCAGGTATCAGGGCTAAATTACTTCTGATTCCTTCTGTCTAAATCTTTCTTTCTGGTTCTTGTACCTCAGAGATGCTTTTGACAGGTGCTGTGATGCTCAGTAAATGTGACAGAATTGAAAAGATTTCAATATGTCTCTTTAGACTCGAGGCCAGACACTTGGTGATGACTGAGGACCGTGAAATCTCCTTCCCCTTGTCAGGGGCAGTCATTGCCTGGGAGAGCGTGCTGGCTCTGTGACATGGGGCCATCATGTACCATCTCTTCGTGTGATGTGCTGCACTGTGGCCACTGTATTTTTTTGTTGAAACTTGTGATTGTTTATAGAAAATGTGAAATGGCTGTAAACTGTAGCAGGGCTTTTCAAAAATAATCTCTGAATCAGGAAGTGGTTTATTCTGTTTTCCCCTGTGTGCTGACTGTACAATGTGCAGGTGAAGCTGCCACTAGTGCTGCTTAGGCTCTTGTTCACAAGGAAAGTGAAACTTGTGTGAGCTCCTCTGCCAGGGAAGGTTCATGTCACTCTTCTGGCCCTGGGAGACAGATCAGCAGTAGCTGAAACTGCAGCAGAGAAACCTGCTCACAGACATTATCTGAACAAATGCATGACTATTTGAGGGTTAGTTTGAGCTTTAACATGTGCTTCAAACAGTGCTTCTCCAGAGAATTCAAGCCAAAATTGAAGCTGATGGCCAAGTCTGGTGAATTGTATCAAAGTGTTATTGCTGTTTTGAGATGTGTAAAAATAGACACAGGGATCAGAGAGCCTGGTTCCCTGTAGATGAAAGATTAGCCCACTAACAGTAATTTAGTTCATAGAATCACAATATTCCATGTGGCCCCTTTGTGTTGCTTTCACAGTAGATTGACTTCTTCCTTGAAAGGTTTCTGTGCAGTACTGAAAGAGAACAAAGTTCAGTAATTTTTTTGTGTCCCTTTCTTGTCAAAAAGGGTGACTGGAGAAGTGACCTTTTAGCAGTGCAGAATAGAAGAACTGTATTTTGTATGATTTTTCTTGTTCCTAATAAAGCAGCTCTGTCCTGTAGGAGACACAAAAAGGCAAACACTATTGAGAACATTGCAGCACAGCAGGAAATTCCACCAAAATAATGTTTTTATACACACCTGTAGGAATACATTGATTTGGGTTTTTTTTTAAGTACTAAAGGTAGATTGTTTCTCTTCAGATTATTACTTAATAGTCAGGTTGAGATGAGCTTGTTTGTAATGTGTGTTTTGGTGGAAACTATGCAAAACTGGTATCAGGGAAAGCTTGGCTGTTTCCGTTTAGATCAGGTGAGTTTTATCACTTTTCAAATAATAACACCTATAAACTCAAAGTCCACCTGGCTCCAAATCCAAATCTGATGCCTGCTGCTTGTGGAGTTAGGGAGGAGCAGTGGACCAAGCTGAATTCATACAATTCTCTCCAGTTTAATTTCCCGGTATCCAAAAATTGAAGGAAATCCTCCTTTGGGGTTTCGTTTATTTGTTTTTTCTTGGAATAAACCTGCAAACCTTAATGAACCCTGTTATCAAATTGCTTTCAGTAGAGCTCAAGCTGTAAATGTGATTATGCTTTGGTGTTGTCTCATATATCTAGTTTAATGTACACAAAAGTGATGAAAAATCCATAAGGCCATGTAATAATTGTATCATGTATAAAATTGGCTTGAGCAATGACATTGCACCAGTGCCAACATGACATTGAAACCAAATAATTTGGTCTATATTACTATAACTTAACCGTAGTTTTTTAGAGCTGAGATCAATATCTTAGTGGTTAACTACTTTTTTCGTAAAAAAGTCTTAAAGTTTTTCACAAAGCAGTGATTAGTTTGTTAGTAATAGTGTTACTTACATTTCAATGTTCATCTCTTAGCTGTTTTAAGTAGTGTGTAAAAATTAAGCCATGTTATTTCCTCTGAAAATGTATTATGAACCTAATATTTGAACTTTACTAAGAAAAAAGGATTTTAAAAATGAAGCTGATCAATTGGAAATCTGAAATATACACAAAGACAACAACAGGTCATAGTAAAGTTTTAACTTTGACCAATTTTAATGTTTCTGTGCAGCATTTCTGTATAGCTTGGAAACTGGGTGAAGGATGAATAAAACAGCCTAATGAAAAATAAGCTTCATAACAGTTTCTATTAGGATTATTATTGCTTTCTGTGTTGAAGTCAGTAAGGATTAAAGCCACAGTAAAGCATCAATTAAAAAAAAAATCTGCTTTAGAATAGAATATTAGGGAAGAAACTTAAATGAAATTGTAATCTTGAGTTATGATTGATAGCAAACTAGAGTTAGAATCTCTGCAGCTTTCAGGATGACAGTAGCTGACTTTCCTTTGAATTAAGTCTGTTATGAAGGATTTTTTTGACACAGCTCTGAGGCTTTCTGGTATCTGACATGTACCTAATAGATGATTTCTTTCTGTCCAAGAAATAATCTGCACCAGGGATAAAATCCTAAGTAAACAGAGTCCAAAAATGAGTGGCATAATGTTTTCCTGGTGTGGATTCTGTCCTAACTGTTCTTCACAACTGAAATGTACAGGTGTGTGGAACATTGAGGTACAGGCTTCCAGATGTGAGCAAAAAATTAAAGCACCATTAGCTTGACATAAAAAAGAGCTTTAGAAAAGCCTGAATAGAAAAGAACAACAATGAGCTTTAGTTTGACAAGTGCAAAGGTGATGCATTTCAGGATACAAAGACTGGATGTTCCAAGCCTTACAGGTCCTCAGTGGAGGGAGAAAATCTAACACTACTGATAGATTTTTAAAACTCTAACAAAAAAAGCACATACAAATAAAACCCCTGAATACAGCATGAATAAAGCTACAGAGGTTGTTTTTTTCCTCAGAATTAAAACTCAGTAAAATTTCAATGTATGTGTGTAAGGTCTGGTTTGTGAACAACCAGGTAAGTTTGATTATAAAAATTATAGACTTCATTGAGTTAATAAGTCTTTTTCATATGTGTGGTTTGTCTTTTAGCTGTTGCTGATAAGGAGGGCTTGGCCTAATCATCTTGCCTGTTAGACATGTGTAAATCCATGACTTGAGGGTAAATGAGAACAGAACCTGTCTGCTTTCCCCATCTCTTTTTTTCCCCCTCACACTCAGCTTCTCCAACTTGTTTTAATTTATTTATTTATTTTTAATTTTTTTTCTTTTTCTTTCTGGTCATTCCCTTTGCATTTCTCTTGCTTTGGTTTGCAAGATATTTTACAGATGGCCTGCCTTGTTACCGGCCTCCACATTACAGATCTGTACTGCTCTGCTTTCCCTTGAATCCTGAAAGTTAAGCAAATGCATAGGGAAGGCAGAATAATATCTTAATCTGTCAAAAACCACTCTTCATCTTTTGACATTTGTGTACATGTACTTTCATTGTTCATAGTAATTTTTGATAGTTGCTCCTGATTGACAGTAGCCACAAGGAAGAGATGCCAGGACTTTATCACAATAGTCAGCTGAAGTCTGTCTCGCTGTCTTGGAACACTGTCTCCTTCCCTGGGTATCCTGCCTTGTTGGGTTGGGTTTCTTCACTTTTTTTTTTTTTTTTTTTTAATTTTTTTTATTATTTATTTATTTATTTATTTATTTTCTAATTTTTCATAACACTCCTCGTTTGCTCTTTCCAGGTTTTTCCTTTCTGTTCTTAAGCTACCTGCTTTTACATCTTTTCCTCTATGTGTACTGCTCTAGGAAAAAAGTTCTTGCACTCACCAATCTTGTTTGCACTTTCTTTTCTTGTACTTGGTTTTCCTTAGGCTATGGCTTTTTCTGCCTTCATATTAGAGAAAGGTGTTTTGGGAAGTCACATACTGTCCCTTCATGACCCCTGTGTAGAACAGCAGTGAAAACTGCTTTGTCCTTCTTTCTTCTATTTCTGCACACCTGTTTCTGAATCATCCCTGACATGCACATGGACAGGCTGTGGGGAGCAGGACACGGCAGCTGCTCCTGCCCAAGAGCCTGGCACATCCTGGCCATCCCAGCTCAGGTCCCACAGTAGTCAAGCACCAAAGGAAAGCCAGCACCTCTGCCCTTGGTGAGCGCCAGGTCCCAGCTCTAGTGCTCTTTGAGGAGAGTGAATAAATGTTTTGCTCAGGAACTTCATTTAATAGTTTAACTATTCTTTTAGCTTTTTGTAAATAGGGTAAGGAATGAAAATAAGACCTTCAGTGCAAGTGCCTTGCACACTAATGAGATCTGCAAGGTGAAAAGAGATAGTACAGTAGTTTCTCAGTACTTTGTAAGATACCCAAAGGTTCTACCTAAGCAATAAATTAAATTTATCTGTTAAATTAAAGTCTTTTTTTAAAAATTAAATGCAAAGGACATTTTTAGTAGCTGTTTTATTATCACAGAGAAATTTTTATAGTGCTCTGTGAATGATTTTTTTCTTTTTCTTCAATGTCACTGAAACTTCATTTGATTCAAACTAGATTTGGTAAAATTTAATTCCTTTTCAGATTGGCATACTGTACACTGAGATCTAGCTTAAAGTTATTTCAAGCAGATATTTTGTATTAGTACATTTAGATCAATTTCACCCAACTTTGTCTACAAAAAAATAAAAAATAAAAAATCTGCATTTCTACTGGAGTCAGAGGAAGAAGAATGGCAAGTCTGAGGAGTGATCCACAGTGCCTGTGTTTTAAATTACAAGGAAGAAAGAAATCCTCCTCTAAAGGTGTCTTTCCTCCTTGCCTGAATGTACAAGGGGCTTAAACAACTATTTTGAAATACAGTTATAATTTTGAGCTGGCTAATTTATCCCTAAGTGCTCGTGTACGGCACATTCTGTAAGGTGTGAGGAGAAGGACAAGGAGTGTGGTAGACAGGGGAGTGGTGGAAAGATCCCCAAAGGGCCCAGGGTCAGACTCAGTAACCTCAGGTATGCTGCCTTTCCTTACCTTTAAGACCATTCCTGTTGCACAATTTTAAATTATTGCTAAGAACAGTATAAGATGGTGGAAATCACTTGTGATTGATTTTTGCCTTTTCTAAAGTTTTTTTCTACGCTTTTATCTTGTTTGGCTTCCATAATGTGTGTGGGAAAAAATGCCAACTTATTTTTATTATTAATGCAGAGAGTGTAGGTAGAGTGTAGCTATATTTTTGTGAGAGGCAGTTAGTCTCCATTACACATAATTGACCAATTACTGTGTCAACACACAAAGCAAAAACATGACCCACGCTGATGTCTCCTATTGGTATGACACACATTTACTACATGTGCTAAATGAATTACTTATTTTCCATCAGTGCAGGAGACTAGAGAGGATGAAGAATTCTCTTTTAGCTCAGAGAATCTTGTGTATATGTTTATTTATAAAGGTGAAATACCACTTTAGTATATTTGTCTTATATCTCTTTAGCAAATTTAAAATTTTAGTTTCTTAGTGATGGATTTCTTACCCTCAGACAACTATGATTTTGCCACTTGTTTTAGATTGTCCAGGATGATAAGTAGGAGGAGGGTTTGATAAAGCATTTGGTTTTTTTCATATTCCCATGAAAAATCTAAGAGAAATGTCATCTCAACACATTTTTGAAGGCTGTCATTCCACCTTACGTGAAAACCCCATGTTCCAGATGATAATTTTATTTTCATGGACAGTTTTAAACTGACACCACTTTAGGGCATTGTATCCCTGCAATTAAAACACTTCTTTATCTTTTATTTTAAAAAATCAGTACGTGAATAGAAACAGGAGTTCATTCATAGGAATGGCTTTGATTTTTTTGATTGAAATTACAAATGTGAGTTCTGACATCATTCGAGATAGTGCCTCAATAACTGCATTTGTATAAACATTTCTACTATTTCAGTTGGATGATTTTATTAGGATAAAACATAAACAAACAAATATAGATAGAACCTTGAATTCATAACTTACAAGATGCCTTATTTCACAGACAGAATACAACATGTAAAAGAAAATGTAATTACTTATCTTTGAAATAGATTGTAGATGATTTTTCTTAAATTTGTGTAAGAAAATAAACTCTACACTTTTCATCTAAGATTTATGTGACAATTCAAGTCCAGTTATTTGTTGTTTTTGTATGGACCTAAATATGCAAATTCAGATTTTACTCATGCAAATGACATATCCGGCCAACTGCAGTGACAAAGATCTTGTTTTGAGGCTGGATAGGCTTATTCCTCTCTGGAATGTTTGTTGGCTTCAGGCAATTCCCTTGCATACCAAAGTTTTGACTGAACCATGGATTAGAATTGGTGCTCGGTCTAGGCTGTGCAAAAAAATATCAATAACATTTCTAAAAATTCTCAATATTAGTTAATATTAATCCTCAATATTAGTAAAGAGAATGTTTAAACTTTTTTCTCCTTTAAGAGCTGTTCATAAATATTCTTATTTAAAGATAAAATTGTGGCTTTTCCTGTTCTCTTGTGTGAGGAATTAGTGCCTTTTTTTGCTTATGGCTAGAGGGACAAAGAAGTCTGTTGAATATGCTCATAAACTTTCTATTGAAAACAACATTTTTGATGTAAAATATTTTAGAAGTCCGTAGGACATACAGACAATGGGACTTATTGTATTGCTATAATTGGACACGAATGAGGAATTTGACTTTGTTTTCACCCTGTTAACTCTAAAAGCCAGAGTGGAAAAACAAGTTCTCAGAGTCCAGCACTCAACTCTGGCATCTGAGCATAGCCAGCATCCATGACTGCCTGTTTCCTTCTTCACATGGCAGTGTAGGTAGCAGCACTCAGAGATGTTCCCCAGGCACATCACCAGTACTCTGGGGGTTTTTGAAGAGATCCTCCCAGAAATGCCCTTCATGCCATTATGGTGAGTGGACCATAAACAGCAGCTTTTGTGAGGACCTGAAGCAGTGGACAATCACACACTACTTTCCATCTCCTACCCCAAGCTTCTCACCAACTTTACCTGAAACAGGTCATCTGGGTTAAACAGGGGTTTGAAAACTTTCTGAAAGAGTTTGTTGTCTCTGTCCTTGTGTTTCTGTCTTATTTTCTTACAAACATCCCTGATGCTGAGTGTCTGTGGCACTCAGGTGGCCTCCCCTAATAAGACCATACGCATTTTGCAGGTGTTTATCTTTCTTTAAACACCACATAATATACCTGGCACAGCATGGCCTCATTATGCTTTCAATCTAAACTATTACTTTTCTTGAACTGAGGTTTATGTGTAGTAAAAAAATCTCCATTTTCCCAGTTTGTGTAACCAGACTCTGCTTCCTCCTGGGATTAACCAGGGTGCTTTCTGACAGTGAGCAGCACAGAAAGGGTGGCATGAGGATGGAGCCAGAGCTTTCCTTGTCCTCACAGGTGCCACACTGAAGTCAGGCTTGACAGAAATCGGATACCAGTGCAGGGGACTCACATGGCCTCTCTATTTGGTTGCTGTCATCAGCCTGGTATTTCTTCTAAAGACAATTTTACCCAGACAAGACGTTGGCTTCCTTTCAGATGATACTGCAGAATATTTAGTAACTCTGTTTTCATGAGGCTGATCTCGCACATGTCTTTTCAAATCTGGCTGCGTGTGACTGGAGTTTCCTGGATCAGGGAAAGGATGGTGGCACTGAATATGTGGAGTACCAACAAAAACTAGAAAAAACAGCCCTCCTTGAAGTCAGTTTCAAATTTCAGGAAGTGAGTAGTGAGGTAGTCACTAAATTGCCAAAATTTACATTATTTTTTAATACAGTAAAACAGCCAGACAAGCCCTAATTTAAATTCAAATTCTTTGTTTTATTAATCTGATACCAATGCAAACTTTTAGCCATTTATCAAAATGAATCATTTGCCTAACTCCAAATGGGAAAAGAGAGGAAAATACATGTATCAGAAGAATATTTTTTTACTTTAAAAGTTTCCTGAAGTGCCTCTTGCTTATAGTCACTGCCTGTGGTTTGATTTCAGTTTTCACATTAACAACAAACCTGGTCTAAAGAATAATAAATGTCTAAAGAACTTTATTAAGAAAATGTTTTAGAAACACTTAATAAATTATTTAAATATGTTTTTCAAAACAAAGCAGAACTCTCTACATTGTGTAAATGTTATGATAAACTCATGCTTTATTGATACATTGGGAAGCATCATTTTCCATTGCTAGACAACGTGAAATACTTAGGTGCTAGCAATTGAAACAGTATGATATAATAAACTCCATGATAAGTATTTCCTTTAAGTAGTAGGTTTGTTGAGTAAGAAATTATTTTGATATTGCACCTCTCTTTGGATTATTTTGAATTTTAATATGCAGTTTAGGTAGCATGAGGTCATAATAAGGACAAAGAAACCTTTAAGCATTGTGTTCATCTGACCTAGCATTGCCTTCTGCTCCCTGCAGTAATAATGGCAAACAGATATTCTTTTTATTCTAAATAAAGCAAACCACGTCACTTAATAAATTTTTCATGCACAGACATTTAGGTCAAATGGGAACTCCCTCTTGAGAGAGAATTAGAGGAGAAGAATTGAACTTTCATGGAGTGTATTTTTTAATAAAGAAAAGTAAGATGAAAATCACTTGCTTTTTTATTACTGTTTGGATGATGATTGGGTAGTGTTTTTCTTTTTGCTTTTGTACTTTCAGACCACTACTTAATTTGCTATAATTATTGTGTATAACATTACTTTCTGCACACTGGGAACCAGAACACAAATTAAGGTAAATAGGAAGTGATTTTTTGGTAATGGTCTCTTCTGTTGATAGCTTTTATATAATGGACACCGAGCCTGTATGTGATAACTATCATTGCTTGCTGTGTAAGATTTTTGTACACAAAAGCCTGTGCAGGATGAAGATGCCTGTGCAGGATTCAGTGTGGCATCTCCCGCAGTCTTGGTTACGATTCCGTATGCGGGTGCTGCGGTCGATGAGGCTGATGAACAATAACTGCATATGCAAGTGTTCTGGGAACTGCAAAATGTCTGTGCAATTTACACTCTCGTGCTCTCTTTGGAAACTTGACTCTAGAATTACAGCTAATGAGCAACAATGAGTGCATTTGGGGGAATGAATAAAGGGATCAGAGAGGAATTTGCATCAACCAGCTTCAAACATTATTTGAATGCTTAGCTTGCGATACTGGGCTCCATGTGCAGTTAATAGAGGGACTTTTCATCCCAAACTGATATCTAAAAGTTGCAACAGGTATGTGAGATGGATGACACAGTAGGATATAATCTTTGGAGTTCCAGCTGTGCAGGCCAGGCATCCAGCTGCCTTGTGTGCATGGTGGTCCCTAGAAGGTCAGATATCTTGCTCTTCTCTCCTGGAAGGATGGATGTGTTGCAGGAAAAAGAGAGAGGAAAAATGCTCTTGGGTCTTATTTGCAGACAGAGTTGAGATCTACTCAAGATCCTCAAAAGTACTTCAGGCTTGAGAAATGTCTCTTAATCCCCATGGTTGACTTCTAGTTTCAATTATAGCCATTATACTCTATTTAGCATGAAGCTGAGTTCGGCTACTAATCAATGTGTCCAGGCTGGACAACCAGATTATTCTCAAAAAAGTCATATGTGGAAATCATAAACTGAAACCAAATAAAAAAATATAATATAGCATGGTGTGGTATATTCTTGAAAATTATTTTTGATACTTGGTTTTCCAAACAGTGTGTATAAAAACAGCTGGTTGCTCAGCTTCTGTGTATCTTCACTTGTACCAGTGTTTGACCACCTTCACACTGAAAAGATAAGCTGGAATCCTATGGGTTCCAACATGTGTCTACTGGCTCTTAATTTCAGATTTTTTGGTATGCAACTCCCTTCTTTCTTGTTCTTCTTTTGGCCAAGTAAAACTGGTTGATCTGTGTCATACAGAGTAATTTTCAAAGAGAACAGTTGCTACAACTGAAGGGAAAGTGGGCAGCCAGGAAAGTAAAATTTATATTTATATTTATATTTATATTTATATTTATATTTATATTTATATTTATATTTATATTTATTTCATAATTTTGGTGTGTTTTTGGCACCAGATCTCTTAACAGCACATAGTATTTTGTGTAGTGGCATTATTTTAAATCACAGACATGCAAGTTTAACTTCCACATCCCCATGATGTTGTGGCTGTAGGCTTATGGGGAGCTAAGACAGCATGAGCCACCATCCATCCCTGTTTTTCCTTTCCTTACAAAAAGGTTTGTCTGTCTGGGACTGACCCCAGCCAGCTTGGGGCCAGAACTGGCTGAGACCAGAGGATTTCTGCTCAACAGAGTCCTCCATCTGAGGCCAAATCATGTGGACAACCACAGAGCAAAGTGGAAAAGTGGTTTTGGCACATGCAGAAATGCCTGCACAGTCTCTGCTTGACAGGGGTGGTGATAGGAAAGAAGGTGTGCCAGCACTTGCAGGTAGCCCAAGAGCAGGCTTGCTGGGCATAGAGCAGAGACAAAAATTCATATATTTTAGTTGTTTTTCGTTCCTCTCTGATGGCTTGGTGCAAGAAATAGGACCTTGGTTACTGCACAGTGCTGTCTGATCAGACTTAATTGATAAATGGGGCAATGAAAAGAACTACTTTTTAATAAATCTGAGCATTCATCACCAGTTATAATGATGTCTTTTGCTGTAAATCTGGAAAGACTGGACTGGTTCAGAGCATATTTTACAGACATCTGTTCTTTCAAGGTTAATTAGATAAAAAAGGTCAAAAGGCCAGTTGATATAATATTTTTTAGTTAAGTATTGCTAATAATGAGCTAAATAAAATAATGGCAAAGAGTTGGGGGATTTTTAGCTTGTGTATATATGTGTGTGTCTATTTATTAGCTATGGATATGTGTGTGTGTGCATAAAGAACGCATATCTGTAAAATATCCAATCACATTGACCATATAAATCTGTAAGTGAACAATTTACTTGAATTAGTGCTTTTTCCCTGCTCTTTCTTATGTGCCTTTTTACAAAAGAGTTGGATTGTTTGTGTCTTTAAGTCTCCAGAAGCATCAAGTTTTGAGTGGAATCTAAAGCATGTCCATTTGTTTCAACTGGTTAGGCTGTAAAATACCTCATGGAGTGCTTGAAATTATACAGAAAAGTATAAGACAAGAAACAAGCATTTATGTGTAACCAAAAATAATCCCTCCCAACCCCCCCAGAAATTCACAGTAATAATTACATGCTCTCCTATCTTCAGACTTAATTTACCAACAGAATCTGCTTTCATACTAAAGTGTTAGTTTTGTTCATTTTAAGGGCTTGGCATATGCTGTACTAATGCTCGAATATTTCCAAGCATAAAAATGTCTTCAAAGAGATGAAAATGAGTCCTGTTAGCTGTGGAGTTTAGATTCTTCCCTGGCTTATGTGCTCAGGAGCTGGCAAAACCATGAGTTGTTTTAGAGAGGCAAGTGGGAGGGAAGGGGAAATCATTCAGGGTGGACACCCTGAGAGAGGCTGAACACTGGGCAGGTTCAAGATTTGAAGATTTACACTGTTATCTGACTGTTACCTCAGGACTGCAAAGCTGGGATACAACCTGCAAGGCACAGATGCATTTTGAGCTTTACACCTGGCTGTCAGGTGTATCACCTGGAACATACTATGGCATGTTAGTACTTCCCATTAAAAGTGATCTCAGAATCTCTGTAAGCTTCAATTGCATTCTTTTCTATAGGAACCAAATTTATACTTAAACCCTGACAATAAGGAACATCAACCAAGCAATGTAGCAAAGATGATTCTTTTCCTCATGAGAGAGTTACTACCACGCTTTTGAACAATAAGACACTGAAGGTACATATCAGGGGAGGGAAGGGAGGAGCAAATGTAGCAAGATACACGAAATTGAAGAAGCAAGGGTAGTTATGATTTAGGTTGTTTTTTTATTTCTAAGCAGACAAACACTTTTAAGGTCAATTCTAATATATGCTGGAGCCAGGGAGCATTTTCTGTTCTGTGAATGTTTAAAGCATTTTATTAGCTCTAGTCCCCTTCTCTGGGCTTTTCAATCTTTTGATGTTAAAACATGAACACATCTTTTGTGTTTTGGAATCTTTTTGGAAGCCATTTCACAGTGTGTCCTGGTGGGATGGAGATGAGCCTATGCTTCTCTCCAGCAGATTTACACTGTGCTCATGTCACTGCACTTGACAGGAGCACACCTGGATACCTCGTTTTTCTGGGATCATCTGTCTCATGTGTGCTTCAGAAGCCATGAATTATTCATGTCCTCTTAGAATAGTCCTCTGGATTTTCTGTGCTAGACTCTCAATATTGTGGCTTTTAAAGTTTGAAATGTAATTTTAGGGATTTTGTCATGTCACGTCTACAAATATTTTTCTGTGGGATAGTTTAACCCTTTATATGCATGAACTGATTTTTTTAATTTTTTGTTTTCCCTGGAACCTCTTGGTTATTATCATTTCCACTGAATTTATTTGAAGGATGTTGACTGATAACAGTGGGATCATTTAGAATTTAGTCTACATAAAAACATATGCTTATCATTTGTACAACATCTGTGCTGTATGAGTGTGATGGGGTTTTATGACTACTTTTAAAGAATTGTTACTTTTTATTTGTGCTTTGCTATTTTTCCACTACTCATACATTTCCAATAAGTCCATTTTTAGATTTTCTGTGTGATAAGATATGTAATAATACAAAATCTCTCTGAAAGACAGCCCTTAATCTTCATGTCCCTTTATTCCAAAGCTATATGTATTAATGTAACTCAGCAGCAAGAACAATTCAGCTGGCCTACTGCTCTCAGTCTCAAATCCCCCTGCCTCACATGACACTGAGATATCATTTTAATCCCTGTTGTAATGAATCACACACAGGGTGAATTTCATGATACTGTAAAAGTGGTTTGAAATATTTCAGTAGAACAGTTTTCTGCTGAAAATGGCTTGGGTTCCTTGAAAGTTTCAGAGAAACTTTTCAGTTTTTAATGAAGGACTTGCTTGCAATAATTTCTGTTATGAAGAAGTTTCTCTGGAGTACTTTGCTGGATATTGTATTGGACTGGAGAACTTCTGTCCATCCAAGCAATGCAAAAAGGCTGAATTTCATCTGGCCTCACAAACTCAGGGGAAGGTGGGAAGCCAAAGAAATCCTGAGAAAAATTCCTATGAAACAAGAATATAGTCACTGGCTGTCTGTGCTGAAGGAATACATGTATCATACACATCATATTCTCACCCCCTTGACTGAGTTGTGGAGACATGATCAGGATGTTCATTTAATGAAGTGTGAGTAATGGAGGTAATTTTTATAATTTAGTGCTGGAAATTCTGTCTGGTTTAGTCCATCTTTCATTCTATTTATTTCTATCTTTCACTTTTCATCCAATTTTATATGCTTTCAGGTGCTGCTGCCTTCAGGACATAGTGACTCAATACTACAAATTAGGTGTTTAAAAAGAGAACCTAATTTACGGTGTAGAGCAGCATTTAATGGAGAATTCCCAAATTAAATTTCATTATCATTCTGCACAGAGACCTGATGAAGTATTCCTACCTCTGGGAAAGCAGCAGAGTGTGTGCACACAGAGAAGCCTTCCCTGCCTTTAGAGCACAAGGATTTGTAGAGTCTGCTTTTCCCATCACACTAGAATGGCAAGACTTTAAAAAGCAATAATTGAGCAACAGGTGGAGAACAGTGGGAAGTGAGTTTTTGCTTTTTCATTTCCCACACGACTAAGATGTGGGATTTATTGCCATGGAAGGCTTCAGAAGACAAATTATAGATGGAATTAAAAAGTAACTGAGAGGAGTCACACAGACAACACAAAGGTTATTGGTACACAGTACCAAGGGTGCAGGAAGTCCTTTCACTGCAGGCACTGGAAGCATTTAGATCGAAGGGAAAGGTTGTTTAAGTATACTCTGCTCTTAAATCCTTTTGATAATCTTTGCTGCTATCCAGTAGGTGAAGTGGAATGGCCTTTGTCTAACTGTAGATGTCTATAATACACATCCATATCTCCAAGGTAGATGCATCAGGCTCCCATTTATTGAAGAGAAATAAGCCTTTCAAAGCCACTTCCAGGAAATGATTCATTTTATGTCTGGCCATTCATGTAAGAGATGGACTTGATGATCCCTGTGGGTCCTTTCCAACTCAGAATGTGCAATCCTGAGATATCCTGTGATGCTAGGCTGAAATTATGAAGGCTTGTGTGTGAAGGAGACTCAGATGACTACGTCAAACATAGAGTTACAAAGTGTGATTTGCCCTCAGCTAGCTGTGCTTGTTCCTCTCCATTGGCTAAAAAGGGAGCTCTAAGTGACTAGTCAGAAATGGATGCTGGTCTGCATTTAGTCACATCACTCCCAGTGTTTGTGCAACTCTGTATTTGAAAGAGTTTGGATTGGGATTTATTTCTAACTAGACCTTGTTTCCCATTATATATATAAAAAAAAACCCAAAAACAAAACAAAAAAACACAGCAAAGTATTTGGTCCTTTGTTCAAAAGAGAGTGAAGAACGAGGTTTAATATAGGGGGAAAAGAGAACCTGCTTATCATTTGCTCTCATGAATGAGAGATGACAGGTCCACAACAGATAAAGCCATTTATGACTGTGTATGATTTTATGCTTATTTCAACTGTCAAAATTCAACATGCAAAAGGAGAAGGCTCAAGGACATACAGACTATGTATATGTCCCTGGAGTATATTGTGTTCATAAAACAATTAATGCTTTGCATTCAAACTCAAAAACGTATACAATCCAGGCTTTTTTGTCTCTCACATATGATGTATCTAAGCATTGAAGAGAAGCTACTAAACATAATCAGTTCTTCCAGTAGAAACTCTTACACACAGCACAGTTCCCTGCATCCAGAACAGGTGGATCTTTAAAACATTGTTGGTGAGGGAAAGGACTGTAGCAAATAGGAATGATTCAGAGAATTCTGTTCCAGCAGCATTAGGAAGCCTAACATTCAACTTAGAACAGCAGATTAATTAAGCAAGAAAGCTAGGATGGTAAAAGCAAACATTGTTAGCAGTTTATGTAGCAGTGAAGACAAACCTCATGAACTTCACTGTTAATGTCACCAGATTGCAGTATGGTAGGGAAAAATGTATTTAAGAACTTCATAAAACGTGTTGACAAAATTTAAGCAATAAAGTAGTGATTCTGTCTTAGATTTAACATAGTAATACTTGACAAGAGGAGTAGGAAAAATCAAAGTATATATAGAACCAAAGAGTGCATATGGAAAAAGTAAAAATTTTCAATTTATACTAAAATTAAAAATACTGCACAGAATAGCAAGTTAAGGCACTTATTCTCAATAGGAATTGAGGTTGATGGCAGAGCAACTTTAGAACTCACACAAACCTTTATGCATAAGGTGACTATCAACCTAAGGCAAGTAAGTTCATTCTTTATTCAGCTCTTATGTCAGCCTTCCCTAGTGTGATCTTAGACCAGCAAAAAATGCCTTCCTAATCTCACAAAAACGTTAACTCCTAAAATTTCCAGTAAAAATTTTGACCAAGCATAAGCAATTTTAAGGCAGCATCATTAATTTTTATTTTCCTCAAACCAAATTCCAAAGTTAGCTGAAACTAGCAGTTAATGTTTATATATTTCTGCCAAATATAAAAAACAGCCCAGTGTATAATGGGAAGATAGACATTGAATAGAAATCTAGCCATTTTCATAATACAATTAGTCTTGGAAGATGTATATAATAAATCACAGGAGAAAGTCAGTGCAAAATGGGCAAAAACATAGAGTATGATTTGAAATAAATCCAGTTTTATGATATTTGTTATCTGGGGAAATTCTACATTCTGATGTACCAAAAAAATTAATTAGAAGTAATCCTTTCAATCATCTGCAGACTACAACATGACCTTTAGCAATGGCTATGACTTATCCACACCTGAGTTTGTTTAAGCCAAAAAAAGAGTTTTGCTGACTTGAATTAGCTCTGGGCCAGGCCTCAGCTGCTTCTGGTAGAGAACAGCCCTGTGCCACAGGTGGAGGTAAACATGGAAAGTTTAGTGCTTGATGGAACTTTCTGTAGCTGAAGCCCAGACCGAATCCCACGTTAAACTTCATTTACAGATTTTATTTTCTGAACCTGAGCTCAAGCTGCATAAATCAGTTTTTTGTTCTTCAAATAGGAAACCTTCTTGCCAACAATTAAATTGACTACAGAGTACGAGATTTTACAGCTGGATTGGACAACTGACCAAGAATGGAACTGGATGGACTTCACAATTTATTAATTATTTAGTTCTTTCCAATTCCAGCGTTTTACAAAATTGTGTGCCTCACAATTCAGAGCTCCAGGATGGCAGTGTAATGTGGGATTTCTTCATAGTTTATTTTTAAAACAAATCTTTATTCAAGAAAGGGAATGGTGATTGTCTTGAGGAAGAATTAATTCAGCACTGTGGAGAGTGGTTGCTTCACCAGCTTTTGTCAATTTTTCCTGAATTTAATTCTTGCTACCCTATACATCCTTAACTAGTGCTGATTTTTGTTACTGTAACAAGAAAAATAAAGGTTTTTGCTTACAATGATAAATAAATATTAGGATATAAAAGGAAATGTAAGCCTTGTGGTTTTAAATTATAGCTTGAGAAATTATTTTGTATTTTATTTATTTTTCAAAGTTGTAATAAATTGATATATATATATTTAGCAGTAAGGACCAAATTGAAAGGAAATACGTATTTAGGATTTCAAGGAAAAGAATGAAAGACTGAAAAAAAAAAAGGAAAAAACCCATTATGATCAATTATTGGTTGTACAGTGGAAGAGAAAGCAGAAGGTGCAGGTTTATATGTTTCAGTGGTATAGAACATATTGTAACAGATCTTTTTGCATGGGTAAAGGTTTGAGAGCACTCTGCAGACAGCCTTTCTTATTTTTGTTCTGCAAGAAGCTGATGATGCAGCCTTTGTAAAGTGTTTTCCATAACATCAAGGGGAGTTGTTCCTGGGTAAAGATGGAATGATCATTTATTGTGCTAAGTGGTATATTTTAAACTGAGTTATCTTCAACATTTTTTAAACACTGACTTTTAAATCTTTTGTGCTCAAGAGGTAAAACAACTGATGTAAGAAGTTGCTCTGCACAGCTGCCTTTCAGAGAGTCAGTGTTACTTGTGAATGTTTTATGGAACTTTACTTTCTATTTCATTACTAATAAAAGCATTGTGTAGATTAATTTCCAGGTGGATCTGAAAGGACTGGGTGAACTTAGCAGTTACCACCAAAAAACCAGTCTGATTGTTGAAAGAGGGTCTCATAGGTTTGGCTGTTACTTAATCACATTTGTGGTATAATACAGCTATCCCAGGTATGTTCCAACAAGGAGAAACAAAGTGAAAAATTGAAAAAAAATAAATCTTAAGTTAAACTTCTGGTGAGCTCCTTACTCTCTTCATGAGTCTATTTGACTGCAATGAATATCTTTGTGTCACTCCTGTGTGTTTCTCACCCTTGGAAGTGAAGGTTTTACTTAATGAAATTGGCAACAGGTTGAAAAGCTAACTTTTGCCTTCCCAAAATTTTTAAAAACCAGTTGTTTATGTAAAAAAAATCCTAGTTAAATGAAATTGAATCCAACTTTTTACTAACTTTTTAATCTTTCATAAAATCAATTGAAGTAATTGGACTAAGTAATAATGACACATTTAATTTGAAATATTTTTAGATTACCCATCATTGATTTCAAGACATTGACTGATTACTGTAAAAGCTTGGTTTTTACCAGCTGACAAGCAGATGACAAGCATTAATGGATTTTGCAATAAAGAATTTGAATTGGAGAAGGAATTTTGTCAGAAGAAAATGCGTGTTTCTGTTATAAAAATGCATGACAGAGAAGATGGATGCTACATCACTGGAAACACCCTGAAAACTAAGTTTGAAACTTTTTGGTAGAAAGCATAAGTCCCTATAAATGCAACCATTTTTTATTGGCATATTTTTCTTAGGCTTGACTTCCATTAAACTTGCCTCTTTTTGTAGCTACCTTCAGCTGGTGAATTCCAGGCAGAAGGGGCTTAGGTACTTGAGGAACTGTCAAATCCTGACATTCAGAGAGACTAAATCCATTTCACATCTTTGTCTAGAAGTTCGGTTATCCTCTCAGAGGAGGATATCAGGTTAATCTAGTGCAATCTTCTTTTCACAACCTCATGATTCCTTTTGTGCCATTTTCCATTTACCTCTATATTTGAAAGCCTCTAACTGAGGCTACATGATAAAACAAATTCAATGAGAAAAATGAAGTGGAGAAATAACTTCAGATAATACTGTATCTGCAACCAATATATTATATAATCAGCTGTTGTAAATTCAGACTTTTTTTTAGATGTATGTCACATCTGATATGCACTTTAATGTAATAGTTTAAGGTATAACTTTAATCTCACATTTTCTACAATTACTGTGATATACAGACCAGACAGACAAGCTGAGTTCACTGAATAACAGAACTGTTAGAGTTGTAAGGGAACTCTGGAGATCACCCCATCCAGCCCCACTGCAAAGGCAAGGTGAACTGGAGCAGGTGACACAGGAATGCATCCAGGTGGGTTTGGAATGTCTCTAGAGAGGGAGACTCCATGACTTCCCTGGGCAGCCTGTTCCAGTGCCCTGCCACCATCAATACAAAGAAGTTCTTCCTCATTTTGAGGTAGAACTCCTTGTGTTTTATTTTATGGCCATTGCTCCTCATTCTGTCACTGGGCCACTATAAAGAGTCTGGCAGATCTTCTTGGCACCTGCTTTTGAGATATTTACATGCATTAATGACATCCCCTCTCAGTCTTCTCCTCCCCATACCGAACATGCGCAGCTCCTGTAGCGTCTCCTCACAAGAGAGACCTCCAGACCCTTCCTCATCGTTGTGGCCTCTGCTGGGCCATCTCCAATAGCTCCGTGTCTCTCCTGTGCCGAGGAGCTCAGACCTGGACACAGCACCCCAGGTATGAGCAGAGGAAAGGATCCCCTCCCTGACCTGCTGCCCACGCTCCTCCCAGTGCACTCTGTGATCCCACTGGTGCTCCTGCCTGCAAGGACACCCTGGCAGTTCATGGTCAATTTGTCACCCACCAAGACTTGCTGGTCCTTCTCTGCAGAGCTGCTCTCCCACAGGTCAGCCCCCAATCTGTGTTGGTACTTGGGGCTATTCTTCCCAGGTGTAGGACCCTACTCGTGTTGAACCTCATTAGGTTTCTCTCCACCCATCTCTGTAGCCTATGATGATTCCACTAAATGGCAGCACAGTTAATGCTGTTATTTCTCTTCTCAGTAGGTAGTGCGTGAGAGGTTTTAAAGATTTTGCGTTAGTTTCTATCTCAAGCAGGTAAATCTGCAGGTAAATCTGCTATATAGTAACTTGTCCATCTTTATTTTTATCACTCACACAGTGCCAATAATATTTTTTTTTATAGTAAGTGTAGTCCTAGAATATTTGTAATACCAGTGATCAGTAAGTCACTCCCAATGTGACTCCTATCAAGTGGATATCAAGCAAATATAATTAAATACAAAATATTAAGAATGTTTAGAAAGATACAAGTTAAGCAATCAAAAAATGTTTCACAGTTTTTTAACAGTGATGCAAATTACAAAATCATTTATGCTGGAAAACACCCTGTTCTGGCTTTGGTTGGGGTAAAGTTAGTTTTCTTCAGAGTGGCTCGTATGGGGCTGTGGTTTGTATTTGTACTGAAAATAGAGCTGATCATACAGAGATGTGTTTATTATGGGCCTCTTGCTTCAAGAAAGACATTGAGTTGCTGGATCATGTCCAGAGAATGGCAGTGAACCTGGTGAAAGGTCTAGAGAGTAAGTCACACAAGGAGCATCTGAGGAAATTTGGGGTTTTTGGCAAGAGAAGAGGAGGCTCAAGGAAGACCACTTGTGTCCATCCAGCAGCAGGAGATGACTCCATTCCTCAGTCCTTCTGGGACTTCCTTACCCTTCAGGACTGCCTCCCAAGGCACTCTGTCAACCCAGCTCCTAAACAGCTGAAGTCTGCTCTCTCTAAGGTATCAGTTCTGCTGACCCTGTGATTTCCTGTTTGCTGTTTCCAAACCAGCCACCACACCACCCAGCAGTCCCTCTCTGTTCCCAAACATGTCCCACAGAGCATCTTCCCTAGCTGACTCCCTCACTGGCTGTATCAGGAAGTTCTCTTCCACACAGCCTGGGAAACTTCTAGACTGCTTCCTCTCTGCTGTATTTCTGTATTTTCATCAGATGGATAGGAAATTTAAGTTCCTCATGAGAACAAAGGTTAGTGGTTCTGAGACTTCTCTCAGCTGCTTGTAGCATAGTTCATCTGCCTATTCATCCCATGTGGGTGGTCTATAACAGGTCTATCACACCAGGATATCTGCCTTGGTGGCCTTCTCCTGATTCTCACCCATGAACACTCAACCCTGTTGTCACCATCCTCAAGCACTAGACAGTGACAACAGTGTCACTTTTGTTTAAAAAATATTGATGCAGATATTTGCTGATTTAAAAATAAAAAAAAAGACATTATGGAAAAATTAGCCCAAGGAAAGTGTTTTGTGGAAGAAACCAAACCAAAACAAAAACCAACACCAAAGATTGTAGAGGTGCAACTGTTTCAACGAGGCTTCGGAGATAGGATGGCTCCCAAGTTCCAAGGGGATCCACAAGGAGAAAATTCTCTACTCGCAAGGAGAAAGCAAACTATGCTTGAACTAACCAAACCTTTTCATTTTGGTATTTCTACATATTGTTGTTTTGCAAAAATTAATTAGGAAGAGAATGGTTTAATTCCAAGGAAAATGTAAATGCTATGCATCTGTATTCTTCAGCACTAAGCAGTCAGGTTATGCAGAGAGGAAGAGGTTTTCCCCCTGTCTTGTACTTTAGGGAAAGTTGTTGAAAGTCAGTTAATGCTCAGAGTCTGCCAAAGGCACTTAAAAAAACCTGTAATATATGCCTTAGTTTGATGAAGAAACTGAGCTGTATGTGCCTATTTTATTTTTTTTTTGTAAATTTTTTTTTGTAATTTTCTTCCCTGGTCAGTACTTGATAGCTATTGGGAAAAGAGAAGCTCTTAGATGCTAATATTCTTCAATGCTTGGTGTATTTTTTTCAGTAAGAGCTGTCTTGAAATGGGTGGGATTTTTTGACAGCTACAGTACACTAAGCATTGATCTACTTAAAAGGGCATCATTTGGTATTCTCAGAGATCTTTGAAGAAGTTTGTTTCTAGTTAAAATGACATTCTCCTTCCATTTGCCATTCAATATAAGTATAGCACAAAGTGCTGTGTCCAGAGTACAAGTACAATAGCTGAGCCTTTGTTTTATGGAGAGTGATAACCTGCAGTTCATGTACAAATTGGAAGGCAAGGGATATACTGAAAAGCATGAGAGACCAAAAAAATCCTGTTTCTTGAGTGAGGGGAAGCTGTGCAATTATGCAATTCATTAGTTTGCCTGGATGCTCTGATGCTGTTATAATTTAGGTAAGAAAACAAGTGTGTGAGTGGATGTGAGTGCAATAATGATCAATTCCTGTCCCCACTGAAACAGAACATTCCCCCATTCCCCTGAAATCACCAATGTCTATGCTGCCTGTGCCAGCACAGCACAGGTGTGACATAGGGAAGCATGGAATGGTTCACAGCTGGCAGGGCCATGGACTCACCCCCTGCTCCCAGGTTGTTCCCCCTCTCCCCAGCACCTGCCTGCTGAGCGGGCAGCCATACGCCATCCCTCCCCAGCCAGGGAAAAAAAGAGATGCTCAAGAGTGGAACGGAGAGGCGGAGAGCAAAAGGAAGATAAGAGAAAGAGCTTCATTTTATTAATTCTCAGTGCAGTTTTCAAGCAGAAAGTTCAACCCAAGGAGCTGGTTGGAGCAGTCTGTCAGCATTGCAGCAGCTGTGATTGGAAACTTTCTTCACACCTTTTGACCTGCTCACTAGCGAAGATTTATGTGTCCATTCACAGCTACAATCTCATCTTGCTTTTAAGGAATAAAATGCAAGATTACCCTCTTTACTTTTAGACATTCTTGTTATTGTCGATCAATGAAAAAGCTAAAAAAGAAGTTCTGAGATATTTGTGTATGATTAACAATTTATCAAGTTGTCGTATAGCTACCTCTGTTTGTTTTCTACTTGCTTAAGGGTTTGCAGAGCTGCCCGTAGGGCTGGAGGGAGAAGTATTAGCAGTTTCTACCTTCAAAAAACCAGCTGTAGCCATGTCTTAAATCCCAAGAGTATAATTATGTGCACATATATTCTAGTTTGAGCTCAAAATGGCAATGAAACTGAAGCTCCTTCTGTTAGTTGTTTGTTTTGCTGTATTTTAATTGTACAGTGTGTGCAGAAGTTATCTCAGCAGTCACATTTGGTGAGACACTACCACATTTCATAGAGGATTGATAAAGATACATCCAAGAGTAGATACATTTGACAATTACAATATTATCAGAAAAACTCTATAAAAAAATAATATCTCATAACAAAGTTTTAGGCTTATGATGTTTGACTATCTATTTTTAAATGTGCTAACTCCAGTTGGTCAACTCCAAAATTCTATTTCTCAGTCTATGCTTGTGTCAAAAAAAGTGAGACTTCGTTAATTAGAGTAAAATTCAACTGAAAGATTAAACAGACCTCTGACAATCTTAGGCTACTCAGAAATTATATAATAACTATTCTGTTAATTCACTGAATATGCAGAGAAGTAAAGACAAGAAGCAAGGTCAAGTGAAAACTGCAATGGAGCTGATTCCTCAGGGCTCAAAGACACCATTAAGATAGTTTTGACATAACTTTTCTTTCAGGAATCTGTCAGATCATGCCTTAAAGATCTGGAGAGAACACCAGAAACAGAAATATTTCTTTGGAATTATTCACACTGAAAAAGTTATAATTGTTATTCTGAACAAGTCCAGCTTCCTCTTGCTATCATTATACACTTTCTTTTGCTGTATTGATGGATGACCATTATTACTGATTTCTTTCTACATGGATCTTTTGAGACAGTAATTTCCTGTTTACTCTGTCTTATCCTGGATAAAATAGTAAGCAATCAAAAATGGTCAAAATTAGACACATTTTCACTTTGTCTTTTGCTGTTGAGGAGGTCCAGCTAAACCAGAGGGGTCACAACATAGGATCAAAGTCTCAATGATAGTGAAAATGATAGAATTCATTACTATATCCATAATTCCAGAGATTTGATTTATTATTAAAGATAAGTGGTATTCAACAAATTGAAAGTAATCACTCCTAGAGTCATAGAATGGTTAAGGGTGGGAAAGATATTCAAGATTACCAAGTCCAGTCTTCAAACTAGGACCACCACCACGTTTACCATTAAACCATGTCTGTAAGTGCCATATCCACACATTATATGAACAGCTCCATGGATGGTGACTCTACCACTCCCCTGGACAGTCAAATCCAATTCTTGACAAAACTTTCTGTGAAGAAATTTTTCCTAACATCCAACCTGAATCCTCCCTGGAAATCCTCCCTGGCTGAGGCTGTTTCCTCTTGTCCTCTCACTTTTGCTTGAGAGAAAAGACCAAACCCAACCTCACTACAGGCCCCTGAGCCTCCTTTTCTCCAGGCTAAACAACCTCAGCTGCTCCTCATCAGATGTGTGCTTCAGACCCTTCCCCAGCTCCACTGCCATTCTCTGGACAGCCTTCAGTGCCTCAGTGTCTTTCTTGTAGTGAGAGGCTCAAACCTGGGCACAGTATTGAAGTTGCAGCCCATGCAGTATAAAAATAACTGCTCTTATCCTTTGGATAGGGAAAAAAAACCACCAAAAACCAGAACCACAAACAAAAAGAAAAAAGCCCTTCCTAATACAGATGGCCTTCTGGTTGTGTTCTTTCATGAATTCTTCTGAACATGGATTCAGGTCTAGTGTCTGCATTACTTTTTATGTAATTGCAACTGAAGTGATGAATGTTTTGTGTATTTTTTAGTCCATGTCTTAGATGTTATGTCAGTTTGTGTTATCATTCTGAACATTTGCTACTTTCTTTCTGCATGCAGACTCAGGAATGTTTAATTAATTTGGATCAAAGCAACAGAACTCTCATTGCATTCTAGAGCAAATTATTGTGTAATTCCTGTGACATTTTGAAGGCTGGGAATAAGAGAGGGGAGCAGTAACTAGGGACAGTATTGAGCACCATAACTCACTGTTTGGAAACCCCATATTTATTGGTCTGTCAAGCAATTATCAGCAAGTCCAAGAGAGCAATTTAATTTACACCGATCTTAATGGTCAATTTAATTGAATTAGGTCTTATCAGCGAGATGTATATTAAGCAGGTTTTGGTTTACTGCAGAATAGAACTATTGCTGCAAATTTGACCATATAAAGTTTCACAAGATGAGCAAACTGGGGCTTCATACCTGAGAGAGACAACATGGAAAAAAATGGTCAAGACAAACTGTGATTTAGTACCAAATGAGTGCTCCAGAATAGGTCAGTAATGTGCTGCTGGAGATGTCCTACTCACTACTTTTTGTGCATCTGTAATTTTGCTTTTCTGGATATTTTTTGTTTTATTTTGGTTTTGTTTTTTATGTTTTGGTTGTGGTTTCATTTTTCTTTTCTACACTCTTGGCACAGTTATGGGACCAGTTGTGGCAGTAGTTAAAGAAAACCAGAATATATACTGAAGCAAACACATTTCCTGGATACAAATGCTATTTTCTGTTAAGGTAGTACCTTTTTCCTTCTCTAATAAGTGAGTTTGACCAAATAAGCCTTACTAAAAACTGAATATAAATGTTAGCTCTAATTGTCTTGTAGACAGGATCATTTTTATTAAGGTAAAAGCACATCATACAATGGGAATATAAAATAAACAGGACTTTCAGGCAAATGAATACAATAAGACTAAGAAGAAACAAAGACCAAAACTCAGGAAGGAAATTATGGCTCTGTATTTCCAAAGATACAGAAAAAAAAAGTTATATGCTGAATTTTAGAGTGAAAACAATGGGCTTTTCTTGATCCAATTGTACTGTATTTACAACTTGCTTCTCTTTCCTGAGAGATGTGGGGGGTTCTGGAAAAGGAGGCCCAGCCATCAAGGCTTCCCAAAGAGGTGTGCAGCACAAGCCCATCTTCGTGAGGGGTCTGGCTTTACACTTACCTTGCCAAAGCCATTCTGTTGAAATCAAATCCTGACAGTCTGAGACTGAGAGCTCTCAAAAAACCCTGTTCCTGACTGCTGCTACAAGGCACTGGATAGGGGAAAGCAGCGGAGGGGCAGCGTGTGAAGGACCAAGCAGCACAGACTCCCCAAGGCATGCAGAGGCCGAGGTGTTGGCTTCACTTGGAAGCTGCCCCAGATGCTTCCCTACAGTGCTGAAAGGGAAAAGTAAATGTAACTGGATCAAAAGTTATGGGAGGAAATGATGTGTATGAGAAAAGAGTGACAATAGGGACTGCCCTGCTGATTCAGAGATCTGGGGATCTCTGCCAGATGTGGCAACAGAAAAGCATTACAAGAGAAAGCAGGAGCTGGAATACTTTTGTGTAATTCTTACCATATAACTTGCCTAATTATGACAAACTCCACAGAAACATCATTTTCCAGAAAATCGTGATTACAAATCTCAGTGAAACTGTAGTTTATAAAATTATCAGAAATCATCACATCCAGCAAATGGCATCTGGATCTCAAGATTTTTCTTACTGTTTTCTGTAGATAAGGTTGACTTCTTTGGTAGTTCAGTACCCTGGGAAGTCTGATTGGTCTTTAAGAGAGGGTTTGCATAAAGATAAGGGTTTAATAATGTTTCTTTTACTTTATCACAATGCTGGCTGAAAATTGGACAAGCTTCAGTACATTATGCTATATCTGATAATATCTTCAGTGCCTATGTGTGCAGTTTAAATTCTGTATGTATAGTCTTCCAGGGCAGAAACTGCTTTTTATCTCCATTCAAGCAAGTAGTCATCATACTGCTACAGTAACAGCAGTCCTTGAATAATTCTGAGAAACTGAGTCAGAATGCATATAATTATAATGGTGAAGTAATTTTGGAAGGAATTAGCATCTAACACATCTTAATTGCATCTTAAATATTATTTATATTACTTGGGGAAATATCCCTGATTCCACAGATTTATTTCTCATGCATCTATAAGTTACTTTTCGGACAGATTATAGTGGGCAGCACAGTAATGGCTCACTGACACATAACACCTGTCATCATCCAAATCAAGACGGATAAAAACCTTACCAACAGATAGGTTATATTTTTATGCTTTATTAAAACTCTGTGGCAAAACTTACACCTTTGATTTCCTTACCTAATGAGGCAGTCCTTTACTATCTCAAACAAGACATTAGACTGAATAGACACATTTGGGTTACTCTTACATAGAGTACCATTAGGTAGTCCAAGCTGTGAATGCATAAAGGAATTGAAAATGGAAAAATTACATCCACTTGATGTAAGGAGATACATATTTTTGCCTCATTTGAGATGTTTCCAGGCCTTCAAGTATGATACAGCCATAATGATCTTCTTTTTCTTCTCTCATATCTTCCTTTTTGGAAAAAAAGTTAAAATATCATTATAACTAGTAACTTTTAAGAAAACACTGTTTTAAAAGCTGTGTGATTGCTTGGTAGGCTGTTATCACTTGATAACACTGGCAAAAAAATAGGTGAGACAGAAGTTCAAAAATGGGGGGGCAGGTTAATGAAAAATTTGTGGGTCAAAAGTATATACACACCCACTTCAAACCTTGAAATATAGGAATACATTAAAATTCTATATACCTACATAGGCACACACACACTATATGTATATATTTGAAGTATACAAAGATGTGAGAAAATACGTGACAATACAGAATAGTTTTATGTGTCTACATTTATAGGAAAATAAAGGGACATGCTTTGAATGTTCAGGTAGGCATCTCGAGCCTAGCATGAATTAACAGCTATGTTCCTTCATAATGTGACATTAAATAGAGCAGATGTTGACTTCAGATCTTGAAGCAAAATCAATTTCTAGTGAAGTTTTGCCTTTGACCTCAGTAAAACAGTAAAATCAGGATTTTTGCCTGTTGTTTTATGAAATTATTCTTTCTGAAAGCCTTTTTGGTTTTGTTTGAGGTGGGTTTTTTTTGTTTATTTGTAGTTTTTTTGTTTTGTTTTTGTTTGTTTGGGGTTTTTTTAATTTTATTTTTGGTTATTTTCTGTCTTTCTAGCTATTATTTTTCTAATCCCAGATTATCAAATATCATTCCAGTCAGGAAAACATATATCACTCTGCATAAAGCTCATTCAGTAGTAACAGCTTTCAGGTGCAGAAGAGCATAGCAGGTTTCCTCATAGAAGGCTCCTTCTCAACCAGCAGTTTGTAAGGACTACTTATACTCTGTGTATAAACTCTGGGTTTTTTTGGTCTTTCAAAAACATGAAAGTATCTCTCTTGTGTTCCAAATTATTTATGCAGACAAAGATAAACAAGGTCTGTGCTCTGATACCAAACCACCCACATGGCATTTGTGTTTCATTGGCTGAATTCCCAGCTTCTGGCTCCGCAGTGGATATATAGCACAGCTGCTCCATATAACACTCTCCTTCCCCATGTCAATCCCTTTGGGTTGTGGTGGATATAGAAGCTTCAGCAACGTGGGAAGAGACTGTGGTGGGCAGGGTGAGAAGCTGGTGAAGGCATTTAAGTAGGGTAGGAGGGATGGTCCTTGAGAGCCCTGGGCAGTTCTTCCTGGGTGTTGGAGAATGAGAGTTGGTGTCCCTAAAATATGACTCTCCATAGCAACCTGTCACTAGTGGGGTTCTGCAGGGCTCCATCCTCGGCCCTGTGCTCTCCAATATCTTCATAAAGGACTTGAACACAGCCCTGGGAGGGACACTGAGCAAATCTGCAGGTGATACAAAACTGGGAGGAGCTGTTGACTCCCTCGAAGGCAGGGAGGCCCTGCAGAGAGACCTCTAGAGATGAGAGGCCGGGGCAGTCACCAACCATGTGAAATTCAACAAGGGAAAGTGCTGGATTCTGCATCTGGGATAGGGCAACCCTGGATGTAGGAACAGACTGGGGAATGAGAGGCTGGAAAGCAGCACCATGGAAAGGGGCCTGGGGGTCCTGGTGGATGGAAAGCTGAATCTGAGCCAGCAGTGCCCTGGCAGCCAGGAGGGCCAAGCGTGTCCTGGGGACATCAGGCCCAGCATGGCCAGCCGGGCAAGGAGGGGATTGTCCCGCTCTGCTCTGGGCTGGGGCGGCCTCACCTCCAGTGCTGGGGGCACTTCTGGGTGCCACAGCACGAAAAAGACATGAAGCTGCTAAAGAACATCCAAAGGAGGGCAGTGAGGGTGGTGAAGGGTCTGGAGGTGAAGCTGTGTGAGGAGGGGCTGAGGGCACTGGGTCTGTTCAGCCTGGAGGAGACTGAGGGGAGACCTCACTGCAGTTACAGCTTCATCGTGTGGGGAACAGGAGGGGCAGGCACTGATCTCTGCTCTGTGGTGACAGTGACAGATCCCAGGGAAGGGCCTGAAGTTGTGTCAGGGGAGGTTTGGGTTGGATATGGGAGAAGTTTCTTTCCCCAGAGGGTGGCTGGGCACTGGAACAGGCTCCCCAGGGCAGTGGTGACAGCACCAGCCTGACAGAGCTCAAAGAGCATTTGGACAATGCTGTAAGGCAGATGATGTGATTATTGGGGCTTTCCCGTGCAGGGCCAGGAGCTGGACTCAGTGAATTTTGTGGGTCCCTTGCAACTCAGAATATTGTGTGATTCTAAAAGTCCCATATCGGGAAAGAGTCTGAAGCGAAGCTGTGGGGTATGATTTTAGATTTGTTCCTCTCACAAGATGAAGAACATTTCATGCATGACATGAATGGTTGTGGGTGACAGAGTTGTTTTATACTCCTTTTCCTTTTTAAAAGAAAATTGTGGACTTTCCTGGAGTTAGTTCGAGTAGAATTACAATCTGTAAGCAATCTTTAAAAATAAATTACCTCCTTTCACAGAAAGCACTTAAGTTTTGAATAGCAATAATTTTGTCTAGGTTTAAGGGTACCTAAGCAGTAATGCTTGGATATTTAGAGATATTTTTTCTCACATAACCTAAGAATACCCCTTGTGCAGAGCTTAGGAAAAAAAATAACAAATTATTTTAATAAATGCCAAACAAACATAGAAGATGAAAAATAACTTTCTATTGAGTTAGTATTTTGACAAGGTCTTTGCTACAAGAGGCCTGTCCTTACATGGCAGAGTGATGGAATACAGTTAAGAAATAAAGCAGCATTCTCTGGCTCATGCTAAACTACTTTATGCTCTCTAACCATTATTTTGTTGTTTTTTATTAATTTATGTAACTGAGTGTGTTTGCACTGTTATTTCTTGATTGCTCTTCATGCTTACGTCACATTTGTCAAAGTTTTTAAGGTGTTGGGAATAGACATTGTGGTCCTGTATTTCTAGACTACCTGTTTCTCCAAGACATGGTTGCAACAGAGGTTTCCCTGTTATCAGTTACAATGAGTAAATACCTATAATGTGGAGGTGATTATAGCAACCCTGTTTCTAATTCCTTATTAACTTTACTGTGTTATGCTAGTGCTTGCTATCATATGCATGGTCAAACATGCACAGTTTCTGATGAATTTTGTTTGAATAATAAGAGAAAAAAAACATGTGACCTGTTTTGCTCATAAAGGAGGCTTGAAATAGCATTTCTGAGCCTTCCAGAAATGTGGCAACTCCATATTCTGGTGTAAGGTGTGCTCAGCTCTGCTGTAGGCATTGAGGCATTCCCCATGCTGTAAATAGCAAGGAGAACACATCTAGATGCTCTATTGTGCATTCATTTAAAAAAGTTTTAGCTGTTGTCCTCCCATAACTGATTCAGTAGTTCTAAAATGGTTTAATCCAATAAGTTTAACTGAAAATTACTTTCAAGTAACCTTCTAGTCTGTTGTCATTGAAGATGGTAAGTCTTGAATCAGCGTACAACCCTGAAAAAGGCCAAGAAATTACCTTAAGTTTCAGTTGAATGGATTTTGTTACAATGAAAGGAGATACCGTTTGTATGACAAATGCAAAGCTTTAGCTTTTGTTAGGAGACTGCTGTGTAGTTTGTGATAATTTGTTTTAAATTGGGTGTGATGTTAAAGGAATATTAATTCATATTATTTTTTTGAATACAGATTCCACAGTATATCAAAACTCTATTTACACTGCCTACAAGAGACACTTCTGTTTAGCTATTAAATCACCAGACTTTAGAGATATTCACAGTGTTTAAATATTTACCGCACTGTCCTGGAATGGAGTGGTCCTGTGCATTTCCTATCTCCACATCTCCTGCCTCTTTGCTGCCATGGTTTTATGTGGCTGTGTCTGACAGACCACAGCGTAACTGCTCTACAGCCCGCTTAAAACTCTGGTGTAACTTGTCCCCTGATCCGTGCTTTGTCCGTAGCTTTCTCTCCACAAATGTTTTTAGACTAACCAGTTAACACTAAAGGAAATTTTTGATATGGTCTCTAAACTGGGATTAGAAGAGATTTATAGGAAAATAACAGTTAATAATGTAATAATCAGGTTAACTGGAATAATCAGGACAAAAAGAGGAAGATTCTTTTGTTTGTATCATCCTCCCCACCCATCAAAATTAAAAAAATAAAAATAAAAATCAACAAACAAAACCCAAAGAACCCTTTCAGGCTTACAGCAAGCATGCTCGTTGAATGACATACTATGTTGAAGTTGGTTGTGGTAGTATGCATTGTACTTATCCTTACTGTCTTTTAATTTAAAAAAGAGCAAACAGGAGGGGAAGGAAATTGTACCTTTTCCACTTTATTTGCTGACTAGAGCTAGGGAAGAATATACTGCAGATGCATATATACTATTACATTTGAAAGAGATACTTTCTCTTTCAAAGCTGGTTTTAGAGAAAGGATACACAAAAAAAAGACTGCATTGAAAAGCAGTTCCTGCTTGATGAAGTAGGTAGCCTTTTTTTCTTAGGGACTTTAAGCTTATTTGAATAGGATTGTAAAAGCAGGAAGCATAATCTCTCCCTCAGACAGGCGAAGGCTGTACTCCAGTGTTCAAACAAAAAGCAGACAGAAACACAAGCGCTTCCAAAATGTTTCTACCTTGCCCTGTGTCCCAGGAGTGCCGCTGCCCTGCTTCTGCAGCTTGCCCTCCAGAAATCCTGGGGGTGGGCGAGGAGGGCCGCTAGTGCTGGGAAAACTAAGATTACTGATTAGGAGAGAACATAATCAGGTAGATTGAGCCTGTGGAGGGAGAAACCATTTCAACGAGGAGGGAGGGAGCTCAGCACACGCTGGCTATGTACCTTGGGAGAGTACCTCTCTGCTGTTTAGGAAAACAAAATTGGCTGTAATTCTCCCGTCGGCTTCTGAGAAGGGGGTGCTCTTTTTGTGCCTGTGAAACTGGAGCGTGATTGCAGGCGTGCCTTACCTGCACCTGGCAATGAGTCTCCCTCCAGGTTTCTCCTACTTTGGAGAATGTGTTAGAGAGAAGTACCCGCGGGGAAATCCACTGACCGCTTCCCCACGAAGGTAGCAGGACACGGCAGTGCCGGCAATGCCTGGGGATGCCTCGGGTGAGTACCGGCTCTAAATGAATGCAAGGAGTATTCAAATCGCAACCCTAAAGACGGCATTTAGGTCAGTCGGCTGTCTGCCGGGGTTCTGGGGCTGCTGGGCTCTGCCTGCTGCGCGCAGGGGCTCGGGGAAGTTCCCCTGCCAGGGCTGCGCAGCTCAGAGCGAGTGGGGCGAGCGGGAGGCCACTGACCCCGACCCCGCCGGAGCATCCGCTCCCTTCTGCCAGATATCCCTGCCTTGCATAACTTGTATTTTTAAATCTGGTCCAGCCCCGGGTGGAGAGTATCAACAGGGTGCTAACAAAGAAAGGGAAACAAACAAACTTTTGTATGTAGTAAGTCTCTGATTAGGTTAAACAGATTTATTGGGGTTTTTTTCCCTGCCGATGGGAGGGAAAAGTGCAACGTGTTCAATGACAATACAAGAGGGTTGGCACAGTTATGGGTAATAGATGTTGCCTGATCAAAGAGGATTTAATTGTTTTGCTAAATGAGCTTCTTATTATAAAGACAGCAGAAAGATGCAAAGTTTACTGCAAACAAATTTGGACATGGTCAAATGAATTACTCAACTGATGATATAGAAATAGCTTGGAAACTGGGCCATCGGGCAAAAACAACCTTACATTCAGTCTAGGATAATTGCATGGACATGTCTACAGAGGATTGCTACTGAAAAGTAGCTAAAGTAACTTCATATCCTTTAACACTTTTGGAAATAGATCTTGAGAGAATATTTGCCTGTGTATATGTAATACAATGCTTCACTTGAGTGAAAAAAATTAATCTTGTTTTCTGTTATAAATAGGTACCTTGATGCATTGTAACAAGTTATATTCTATTCTTCCTCCTAAAAATGAAGGGGTAAACATGCATTTTCTCTGAAGCAAACAATATTCTTTATGTGTCATGCAGGAAAAAAAAGATTTTTGCAACGGTTGAAAGTTGAAATATCTTCAGGGTATTTCAAAATTAATTTTGTTTTCTGTTTCTATGTTTTGCATCCTTCCCTAACTTGAAGGCACAAAATAATGGTTGCTCAATTATAAAAAGGAGTAGCATTTTCATATTGTCTGTTTTTATAAACCTGTCTTTGTTGGGGTGGTTAAAGCAGCATTTCCTGCTAATAAAAACCTTTAATTAATCTTGTCCCTTAAAGAAAAAAATAGTTTTGTTTTTATTTCTATTTAAACATTTGTGCTTTATTCATAACACACATTTCTTTGGAAACTACAGAGGCCAGTTAATGGTTTATGAGTTCAAGCTGAGCTGAATATAGCTAAGCTCTGTCTTGCTTGACATTTCATCAAAAGCTTTGTTGATTTGCAATGTTTACGGACCTATTTATTGAACCTTCACAGCTTGAACTATGCCACCGAGCTTGTTGACATTGCTGAGTTTATCTCTTGGTACTTTTGCAATCTCAGAAGAAAAGTTTAGAGCAAATGAGTTATAGCAAACTTGTCACAGTTCATAAAATATGCAGTTAGGACAATCAAGTTGATCTTCTTGTTCATTGATCATGCTACATTAGAGAAATCTGAGTAGGTGAACAATCTCATCTGGGTAGGTGAGTGTGTGTCCTTTTCCTTTATACTAAGATTTGACTGTAACCTCTTAAGAGCTTTGAAAAAATAGCTCATAAAAAACCAAATATTTTCTGTCCATGAAACTACTTGTATTTCAAAATGAACTCCGGCTGTTTTGCAGCACAAAATAACATGTTTATTGTTCTTCCATATAGATCTTATTTTGTGAGGAGTGATACATCAAATAAGCAAACAGCAAATTGAATCAGAGGCTCATAAATACCATAAAAATCATTCAGCTTTTGACAGAGAGAGCATCCCATGCTCTGTGCTACTCTTCAGAACATACTGTTTGCACAACCTCTATTTTTAGCCCACAAGATACATCTTGCTATATAATCTACTACTGTTCCTGGATCAACAGTGCACATTATCATGGCTTCAGACACTTTTCTATGTAACTTGAACAGAAATTGATCAAAGGTAATGTGGCTGCCTGGTGCCTCAGCAAAAGCAACAGAAAACTATGCACTATTTATTCAACAACAGTGGATGGTTTGAGAAGTTATGGATTGGTCTTTACTTTTCTTTTTTGGCTGCATGGGAAGTATTTTTCCCATGTGAGTATTTCCATAGCTGCCATTAACTGCGTTGACATAGCTGTTTTTTCTCCTTTTAGAACCGTGGGTATGCAACCACTTATAAACATCCAAAATGGAAACTGGATATTAAAAAATAAGATAATTTTTCCATGTAGTTGGATGGACTTTTGTCGGGCTCTTGGTTCCTTTTTAACAATGAATGCATAAAGACTTTATGTTTTCCAAATAAAAAGTAATTGCTAATTGATTTTGGAATGCAAATTGTATTCTAAGGTTTAAAAAAGGAAATATAGAAATATGCTTGGGGGAATATATGCTCTGCTTAACTACTGCTGTGCTATGCAGGCTGCTGCTATTACCTGGGTAGACTTACTAGGCTCAAATATCTAGGCAATAGAGAGCAATAAGCTCTTTTGGCAGCAAGTCCAAGCAAGAAATCAACATTGATATCTTGTTTCCTGAACTCAGGTGCATTAGTAGATTAGCCTCCTAACTTGAATAATTGAATTGGGAAGGTGAGAAAAGCCCCTGTATATTTATTAGAATATTTGTATGAATAAATTTGAGGTGTTTCCATCTGATGGAAACATGCTTGTGTAACTAGTTACAGAAAATACCAATCGGCTCTTATAGTCACATACAACTCCTTAACTCTGGGGAAAATAAAACATACTTTGTAGAGAGCATTTAAATTAGTGAGAATTCGTCATCAGTAATTCTAAAGTTGATTGTGTGCTGTGTGCATGGAAGGGTCAGTTGGGAGAATCTACAAAAACCCAGAACTGTATGAAATATCTCAAAGTATTTGAATATATGTAGTAGGATTGTATCTTTTATAATGATATTTCTTATTTTCTTTCTATTTATCAGACTTCTCTATTCTTATGCCATTTGTCAGCCTGACTTGTGGTTGTTTTTTTTTTACTTTTTGTTAGAGTAGCAGCATCCTTTGGTCTAATTTCCTTTCCGTGTAAGAATTCACCAAGAAGAAGGTCAAGCACATGCTCCAAGTGTTGTCTGAGCTGACTCTTGTACAGTACAGTACATTGGCCACTGTTGTCTATGTAAAAGGTTCTTAGTTTAGGGCTTGTTATACTGTAGGACCAGTACCTTTCCTACCTGAAGCTGTCTTGTGATCATATTGGAAAGTACTAGAATTCAGGGCAATATTAGATTCCCAATAAAATACCCAACAATCTTCTCTAAAAATTGGCTGTCAAGCACACATATATATCATATGTGGAACATTGAACACAGTAAGTCTAGATAGGCTTGAGAGGTAATTTAAAAGGACCAAAAAAAAAATAAATTCTACATTACTTTAGTTTTATTAAGCCAGTCTTAAGCAATTATTCTTTAAATTACCATATATGTATAATTCTCAAATGCACTGTTCAGCTTTGCTCACAACTCAGCCCTGAATTTTTAAGGTACTTGATGTGTTCAACAACCACTTATTTTGTGACAGATGGAGAGTATCCCTTTGAATACTCATCACAGGAATAACTGTTCCTACCAAATGAAAATTAATTTGCTGTGAGCCTTCCAAGATGTGTTTTACTCCAGTTTAATAGCTAAATATAGTGATGAGAGATGCAAGCAGAGTTTCAGGACAAAATATTGTGTGTTTTGAAGTCTAAACCTCATGAAGAGAGTAGTATGCCCATTCCAAGAGGAAAATTTTAAAGAAAAGATTATGCAGCATGTTAGAAAGCATCAGTTGAGATAGTCATGTCATAAATACAAGCACAGTCAGTGCAAAGCTTGGGTAAAAGCTTTTGTGTCACTACTGAACTAGCTTCTTCAAGATTATGATGGAAAGGTCAAACTACCATTTTGTAATTGAAAAGTAATAGAAAGTCAAGGGTACACCTCAGCACTTGGCTTCTTTTCACCTTCCTGAAATTTTTATACACACAGAAACATATTTAGAAAAATTTTTTCCATTAAAAAAAAAAAAAAAAAGTGTAATTTCATGGACATATTTAAGGGGATATAGAGTGATGCTGATAATGGATAATGACTTTAGTCTTAGTCAAAGGAAATAAAGGCACTTTCTGCAATCTTTTATTTCTTGCAGATAAAACTTAACCAGCCTAACAGTATCAGTGGAGTATTGTCTGCCTTTTTCAGAGGAAGCTATGGGATTATGGGAAGCAAGCAAGATTCTTGAAGCAAATGTGCAATAAAATTATCGAAACAAATAACTGGAGTTTGATTTTTTCAACTATCTCCATGTTATAGAAAGCACAGAAAGGACAAGAAACCTCAAAACTAAACCAATAGTTTCTCTAACTTTTTTTGACAGAGATAACTATGTTCAGTCGATTTACCATCATGCCAGTTTAATACTATTGTAGTGAATAGAGGTACAAGTTCTGTTTTGTGCAGTATTTAAAATATAAATGCTTCAGGCAGAGGCTATTCTTTATACTTGTTTTGTGCTGTACGGATCAGGAGACATCAAGCTCCCTAAGTGCTAGTAGGGAGTGAAAACATTGTGAATAATACAACATACAATTTGAAAAAGAATAGCTTCTCGAAATTCTGCTTCAGGTAAACTGATAGGGACAGAATGGACTGCGAAAGCTTGACTATAATAGGTAAAATGAGTATATCATTTGCTAGTGTGGTAACGAGACAACTTGGTTGTGAATATGCTGCTGACTAGCCCAAGCATTTATTTGATATTAAGATTAATTTATTTGCTTAATGAGAATTTTTATGAAGCTTTTTTTTTTCCAATTTGATCATTACATTTTGCTAACCTTTGTCATGTATGTCTTTAAATAAAGACTTTCTTGTCCTTTAAAACATTCTGCTTATAGACTTTACATAACTGTGCTAAATTAATATCAGCGGTTTGAGATGTTTATTTTTTTTCAGTGCTAAGAGCCATGGTTGGTGGAAAATGTCTTGTGCTTCAAGATGAGACTGTATTCCAAGATACAGTCTAGAAGTATGCTCTTCATTTTTAAAAGGTCTCATTTTTTTGCCAGGTCTGGCAAAACCTGTTGATTTTGAGTACGCGAACATGAAGCCTCTCTGTTCATTTGGGATTTTGTTCTGACAAGGTAGTACTGGGTCACAGGATACTATGTTTAGAGGCAGGTTTCAGGGTTAATCTCTACATTTATCATGTCAGTTAGTTTTGTTTATCTTTTTTTATACATGTTTCTGGACTGAAACAAACTAACAGGAAAATATCTGTACATCAGTGAAGAGATAAAAGCCCATGCCTGTTAGGAATATTTTAATTTTTTTTTGCAGTTTGGGGTTGTCCAAAGATATTTAGAATTAAAGTAAAATGCTCCTTGGTAGAATTAATTGTGTTCTGAATAAGACTGAAGGCACTCACATGTTTCAGGAAGAAGGTCTGTTTGCTTGATGAAGTATTTGATTGATGAAGTGTTGCCTGTAAAGAGGAGTGTCAGTAATTAGTGGAGGTAGGATACAGCCCTTTGCCCCGATCACTGGTGACTTTCATCCATGGCTAGAATTCCTATATTTTTGAATTATTCAGATAATTCAGACACTTTGCTTTTACCATTTGCCTATGCACAATGTATTGTGTATATGCTGGCTCTTCTAGATTCAAAGCTTTAAGCAAAATTATTAATCTGAGTAATTCCTAGTTAAAATAGTCTGTCTGATGCCCCTAACCAGACTGTGATATCCTCTGACATATCACAGCCCAGGACTCAGGCAGGCTCTGGCAATTGCTCTGAACAGCTGTAAATTGGATCATCATGTCAGTGGCTGGTCCAGTCTTTTCCTCTCCAGTCTGTCCTCCCCCTGCCCCTTTCCTCAACAAGGGTCTGCTCTGACTTGGTATCGATGTCTGAGGATGCTCCTCCATTGCCAGCAAGTTACAGCTGCCTTCATCCCTCCAGTCTGTGGTTTGGGACGGGTCTTTGCTGCCTGGCATGATTGAATTGGAGGGGTGAGAGTGGCTGTGGCAGACTAAGAGCTTCCCAGAAGTTCCTTGAGTCATTTGAGTACTCCCAACTTTTCCAGTGTTGGCCACAAAGCTTCATGATCCTCTCATAATCTTCAGGAACAAAACTAGATTTTGTATTAGTATGTGGAGAAAATAATTTACTTTTTCCTTCACCTTCTGAAAGGGAAAACTAAAGCTTGGTTGTAATTCTGAGAATCTTTTGAGTCAGCTTGCTCGGCTCTCAGAGCATTGAATACTTTGAAGCCATATCTAGTTACTTTATTTCTTCTGGCTTTTCCTTTGCCTACAGGGTTGATTTTTCTGAGCAGTGAGTTCCCTAACTTAGTGGAGTCATATTTTATCATCTTGATGAAATTTCCACAATCTTAGAGAGCTTTGCTGCATGCTTAATTCAAACCTTGTTAGTGTGCTGCATTGCACTTAGATCTATGAGTGTCAGCAGAGGTCTGTGATGAAAGGAGATCCAAGGAACAATGTTCTCAAAGATGTCATTGAGATTGCTGTGGGGTATGTTTGCTGTAAAGTGACAATACAGTCCTTTTAGATTTTCATTCTTAACTATTTATGAAGTTAAGATGGCAAAATTTTGTAACATTTTGTACTGGAGCAATGTTACTTGAAATATAATCCTGGGAAATTCTGAGCAAGCTCTTCAGGGTCGAACAACTGAAGTTTTCTATATTTTCAGCTTGTTTTCTCTTTCAAATGGATTTACACAATAGATTCTCATTTTTTGACTCATAACAAAAGGAAATGGAGAGAAATGCCATTTGTGGTAAACGTCCTCTTGAGATCATTTGAATTATTAAAATACTTGTCAGTACTAATCCTTCATAAGTAGAAAGCTTCATCTCCCTTTAACAACACAGTATATGTTCTGGTGATGTGAAGTGAGAGTTGTCAAGTCCTCAGAAGTATTTTACAGAAGCAGTTTAAAGTACTTTAAAGAATGGTAAAATATTTTTGGCTATAAGTGATATTTTTCCATCATTATTTGGAAATTAATAAAAATAATTTATTGACAGAGTCAAGAAAAAAAGTGGATAAAATTTAGTTTTAGTAGCGTGGAAGAATTGTGTTATGAATGTGGATACACATCACACCATCAGAAAGCTATGTCTCCTCTCAAATCAGCTCTCCTGAGAGTCCCCAGGGATGCAGTCTCTACTTTTGGGTTTCCACTTAGATGTGCTGGACTAAGTCCAGAGCAGCGCTGCCTGAGGCTTGGGTGCTGGAGGACTTGGCATGGAGGAGCTGGCTTTACTCACCCTTCAGAATAAGGATGAGGGATTGCCATCTACAACTTCCTGGCCAGAGGTTTGTAGAGAAAAGAGAGGCTTCTCAGAGCTGTACGGCAATAGGACAAGAAGAAAAGTATATGGCTTGGAAAGAGGGAAATTCAGATCTGGTATGATGAAAACTTGTCCTCAGTTGTTGGTCACTGGAATGGATTGTACAGAAACACTGTGGGATCTCCATAGCTGGAAATGATCAAAACCCAACTGAACACAGCACTGAAAAATCTGCCCTTGCTGACCCCCCTGTGGTGATGGAACTTGGACACTGGGAGGTTCCTGCTGGACTCTGTAGTTCTACCTACTGTGCTTATATTGAGACTTCAATATTGCACAGGACTCTTTAAATGACACTTGGTTTTGATTTTGCTTTTTTTCTTTTATGAATGCAAATTCTTAGAAAAAGAACTGTCTTTTTATGAATCAGATCTATTCCTGGGCTGAATTAAGAAAATTATGATAGAAAAATCAAATTAAATGTGAATATTTCTGACTAAATCTTTTTATGAGAGTGTAACGATTGTTAATTGATTTGTTTGCTTATTTTTTGAAGTCAAGAACATTAACATTAATGACAAATTTTGAAGCAAAGTTTTTACAGCTGTTGAAAAGTGGAGAAAGAGTTATGAACTGTTTTTCACATTCCATGGTTGCCTACTGTGTCCAGTTTACACAAGTAGCAAGTCTAAATTTCGTTGGAGTTTATATAACAGAGATGTGTATATATTGTATATATATTGTGGAGGTGTGTAGTAAATCTTTATGTGCAGGGTCAGTCATCATTGATCTGTTTTATGTTGAACCTTGGGAGCTTAACCCAGATAAGTGACCTGAGCAGAGCAAAATGCAAACATTTTTGTTAAGAAACATGTTTTGAAAGAAATCTATTACTAAAGTCTTCATCTTTTAGTTGCTTAGCAGCTGCTCCTTAGTCTACCTAATTGCAGTATAATGGCTTTATGCTGCACCAGATGTTAAAGGCATAACATTTTTCTTTCTTGCATAGCAATGCAGTCTCTACGTTTGGAATTCTGTTCTGTGGTTATGTTGGTGTCAGGCTATGGCACAGGAAAACCTCAGGTACTGGTATATGATTTTAAAGAAAACCAAATCAACTTAAACTTCCTCAAGGAATAAAAATAAAACATGACTCTAATTGACAGAATTTTGTAAGTCAATTTATAAGTATTTCAGTCTTCGTTCTAAGAGCCAGAATAATGATTTATGTCCTGTTATTACCAGTGTTTGCTAAAATGCATGAACTTGTTTCCTTTACTGTTTATTAGTCTTTATTACACTGTTTTTTCTGTGTGCTTGGCTAGACCTGTGTAGTGGTCTAATTTGTTATTTGTGTGGAACAAGGGCTTTATGAGAAGGAAGCAATCTATCTTTATGCCTAGTTACAGGGGCAATCATCACTTACGGAGGCTATAATCAAAATTGTGAGTTCCTTCAGTAATTTCTGCCAGGATCATATTTAAAGAAAAAAAAAATAAAAGAAAAAGAGTTAGGAAAAGAGTTTAGAGAGCTGTTGCACTTTCAATCAATGCAGATTTACTGTTTAAGAGGGTTTCTTCCTTTCATATGTGATTGTTCTAAATGCTCTGTTTAGGAGCAAAGTAACATCAAAGCAGCTCTTTTGAAAAGCTTAAAAGCAATCCTTAAATTTGAAAATGAGAAACTAACTTTTATGGAATGTAATTCTTAAATTAATAATCACCTGCTATTAAAATAGTATAATTAGATAGCATCTCGGCCATCTGATTGTTTTATAACTTATTACATAGATCATGCGAAGTGTAATTTATTATTCTTTGTATCACTTTCTTTGGTGTAGGAAGAATGCATTAGAATAATTTGTAATTAGAATATGACTGTATTACAAAGAAAAAAAAATAAACATTACTACTGAAGTAGTTTTGTCCATTCCCTGATAGGGTAAATTGGAGCTATCAGCCTCAATATTACATAGAATTTTAATTTATTCCTGTAACCCTAACCTTAAAACCTTTCAAAGGGCATCATGTATTTTCTGTAAAATGTTATGGGTTTTTTTAAATGTTTTCTTTTAAATTACTTGCTTACTAAAGTGAGTGTGGGGGTTTTTACCTTGCTTTTGAGACTAGTGCATCTTAAATGCGTATTGAACATTTACAGAATATATTTTCTGTCAGTGGAGAAGAAGAGGGTAAAAAAGGCAAGGTAGGAGCAAGTGAACAAAGATAGATAGATAGATAGATAGATAGATAGATAGATAGATAGATAGATAGATAGATAGATAGACTTGGTAATGTGTTTTTTTTGGGGAAAAAATATCTCCCTGGAAAGATAACCTGAAAAGAAAATTTCAATATGCCTCATGTCTTACCTTCCTTGTGACCAGTAAAATGGTTTAATTATCACTTCTCCCCATGAAGTGACTAGCCTACAGTTAGATGATATGAATAGTCCTCATCCTTCATGACTGAGAATTCCCACCTGCTATTAGTAACTGTCAGCATGGATGATTGTTTCTGCTCTGAAAGTCTTGGTAGAGTTCCTCATTAATTAGTTTGTGTACAAACATGACTACCTCTGCCAGTGGGAATAATGAGATGCCATTAAAGGTAAGGCCAGAGAAAAGCTGACTAAAGTAGATGAATCTTCATTACAGTCTCACCATATGACCTTTATCAACATCTCAAGCTTCATTACACACACAAGGTTGTTGCCTCAGATTGGTAGTGATTGTTTCAAATGCTCATTTTTTAGTTATATGGATATGCAGATTATTTTGTTCCTCTTGGATTTTGCTTTTCACCAGAATATTTTCTGTGTTTTAAAAGTTCTTTGCATAAACAAGGAGTGAGAAGTAACACTGATACATAAATGTGGGTGATAATGTGCACATAGCCTTTGAAATTCCAAGTGGATAAATAATGTAATAACCAATGGGGTTTTTTTATAATCACTTCTTAAATTTTAAAAGTACCATGCCTTTTCTTTATATGGACTCTGAGAGACATTCTCCTTGGTGCAATACAAAAGAGAAAGAAAACTATTTCCTTCAGGAAGTGTAAACAGTGTTACTGAAGCAAGTGTCAATGTAATGTCACGGTTGTTATGTTGGTATTTCCTTCAAGTAATGGGTGTCCATCATTGTTATTTAAAAGGTTAGCTTGATAACCCCAAGGAGAAGTTGCCTGGTAGGTTTTGGCTGACCTGTATTAAGCTGTAAGGGTAACCAAGAAATTGGATTCCACTCAGACCTGAGAGTGCCTGTCCCTATGTGATTTTTCCAAAAGTCATTTTCCACCCAAATTGAAAGACAGGTGACTTCTGTCCCATGTCACCTGAAAAGTCTTGGTTTCTGGATGTTTTTAACTTAGCAGCATAGCACGTGTTGTTTAAATGATGATAGTACTCAAGTAATTATTTTAACTGAGTTTTTCCTGTATCTGAGGTGAAGACCTGAGTGTCAACACTCCTAATTTGATCTTTCTTTGGAACCTAGGATTCCTGGTCCTATGAGATCCACTTTTGTTGGCCAGAGTCACCTCCCACTTCTCTGTGCTTGTGTGGTAGCAGCATGATACCTGCAGCTTCCAGTGACCTGCCCACACACAATGAGCTAATTCTTTTGTTTATCTCCATTGCAATAATACTTGCAATAATACTCTGGGGTTCACATAAGTGCTTGTCCTAATTAACTGCATTGTTGGAATAAGGAAGCAGCTCAGAATAAATCCCAGACAGATTGAGGCAGAGGAACTATGGGAATTTCCAGGTTGGTTCAAATTTGTAAAGTCAGGTGTCCTTCCATCCTTCTCAGTTAGGGAGAGGAGTGACAACTCACACCAAAGCCAAGAATCTGTTAGAAAGATTGGATCATAACGGGATGGGAAAAAGGTTCTTGTTTGGTTGTCTGGGGAGATTTTGTTGCTGTTTTGTTTTGTTTTGTTTTGTTTTTTGGGTAGTTGCTGTTGTTTTATAAAGGGTGAGGGTGTGTTCTTTGATGTGGTGGTTTTTTGTGTATGCAACTGGAAGGGAAAGAGGAATGCCAGAATGTATAAGTTGCATTGCAGGAGGACTCAGGTCCTTTCTTTCGTGGAAGGGTTGGCAACTGCAGGGATGCCACACTCCACTCTGCTGAGCTTGGCAGTGTGAGTGTCAGGGCACACAAAGAAGATTGAGGCCCCGCAGGTTCCTGCCAGGATATTTGGGCTTGTGGTCAGGAAGAGCCCAGTGATCTGGGATCACAAACACTCCTTTTCTTTCATTTTAAAGCAAGAGTTTGTAATCTACTAATTGTTTCTAGAAAAAGCTAATGGACAATATTTAGTGGGAAACTCTTCTGTTAAACTGAATAGTTGTACATAATTCCTTTTGTTATTCCCTTCAAGAGTTTCTCTTCATTCCAGTATTAGACAAGCTTGTATGATTGGTCCTCAGTCAAATCTCTTTGTAAAAATTGTGTGTTTCAGAATGTGCAGATTTGTTCAAAAGTACCATGAGAAGCTCAGTAAAAACATCCTGCTCTTCACAGTGGAGTTATCCATATGAGTGCCATCATGCACTCATTGTGCTTTGAGCATCAGTTCCTTACTGGGAGCAAGTAATTTCACATAATTGAATTTTATCTTGTTAGGCACATTTTTGCTGTTGTTGGGGTTTTCTTTGCTTATGTGGACACTGTAAAGAAGAGGTATGAAGAGTTGGTCTCTTTCTGGACTGTGTTTCTTTAACTGAAGACTTAGTTGCAATGTTTAAAAATTTATAACTCCATTAATAACCAGCCATTTTATTTTAACATCTAAAATTATCATGACTTATCTATTGAGTTGGATCGATTTACATTCAAATGTATTTCCATTCTACACTTGTATCTATCTGCATTGTATTAGAAGCTTCACTCTGTCAAGGAACCCTTTTAGTGTTTGAAGAAATAACTATTAAAATGGGTTAGCAACTTTTCACTGACATCTTCAGGAAGTGTTAAGTCATTGATTCTTTTTCTCAAATTGTTATTTCATTAGGAAAAAAACTGTTAAGGTCTCTTATTTTTGTTATTTTCAAAATACCAGTATTGTCTGGGTTTTTCTCCCTTTGGATTTTGGATTCACCTTAGTAAATAGTATCTTAAATTCATAAATTTAAAAAAAAAACCCAATAAAAAAAAAAAATCACAGCCCACATTTTGCCCTAATTTGGGAAGAAAGAAGAGCACTTAAAAATGCCATAATATGGGAAATTAGATTTTCTTTCCTACCTAAGTGATAGCATTTTATATGTGTTCCTGTCTTTTTCCAGTTGTGCACACATTTCCTTCATCTTACTTTTCTGTCAAAAGTTATCCTTATTGCTTTTGTTTGTTTAGAAATACCCCTACTCTAATAGTTTGATTCCTCAAATATGTTGTGAAATAATATTAAAATATATGATATGAAGGCCTTGTAAGAAGCTATAGTTAGTTTTTGCTGATTAGATTCCTCAGGTGGTATCTGGTTTATATGAAGAAGTTGATGCATGAGCAGTAGAGCTTCTGAGTTTGACCATAAGGAGTTAAGAACGTGAAGCACTTTTGTGCAGATTGCAAATTGGCTGTTGCTAATTCTCCTGTCTTCACCAGTTGATGTAGTATCAATTAGCAAATATAGGTTTTAATGCTGCCTTTAATATTCATGACTCTTAATCGTCTTTGTTAATTGAGAAGAAACACTCTGGTGCACAATGCTTGACAGGTAAGAATTATGATCTGCTGCTTGTGTTGGCAGTTGTCCAGAGAAAAGTAGGTTACTGATACACAGGTATGTGCAAGCATCTTACCCACAGGTTTGTTCCTTTCATGGTGAATTTCCCTGCTTTTGATAGACCATCTGAAAAAGGGAACAGCTGAGGGTTATAGGTAGAATTGAATCACCTGTTTCAAGGAATCAGTTTGCAGGTTCATTTACATCAGAGAGCAGGCACAAAAGAGAGAAGGTTTTAGGAGCTGTTACCTTAAATGATTACAGGTACTGCAGAAATCATTGACACTGAAACAGTGGAGTTTCATACATGGTGAAATTATCTGGTCACATTTTGTTTGTTTGTGTGTTTTTCAAATATGTCATGTTTGATTTGAATATTCTTGTGTTTGTACTTAATATACTTTCTTTATGATGTTATATAATTGGCTTTGTTTGGAATATTCTTATAACAAGTAAACTATACTAATTTATATGTTTCCCAAGACTTTTTTTTTTATTTTCAAACAGAACTATTGCTTTAAATAAGTATTAGAGATGACTCTAAAGACTATGAAAGATATAATCTAACATTAAAAAAACACAATTAAAAAAAAAGGAAAAGCAGAAACTCTTGAAGTTAGCTGGAAAAGTGACTTAGAGGTGCTCGCTAAAACTGATTTAAGTTGGTGCTTGCTTTCGAAAGAGACTTTAGAGCTTGGCTTATTTAATTGCTTTCCAAAATTTTGGCTCAACTCAATAATGCTAAAAATTCAAGGAAACTAATCATATAGCAAGTCTGGTAAAGTATGATTGATGCTTTCTATAAGAAATGTTTCTAAATGAGGCGTTCAGTCATTTATATTCAAAGGATAGATGCTTAACTGGAAAAGGTGGTCATTCTGTGTTCCATTAGGAACAGAAATGGCTTGATTTTTAAATGTTAATTAAAATTAAAATCTTAATTTTTCATGAGAGCTGTAAAATAAATTGTACTGGAAGCAGCTTACACAGAAAATGAGACTTATCAGTTAATTTTATTGTCAAAGATTTGGCATCATGGCTGATACCAGAAGTGAGTCTCACAATTTCACTTTTGTTTTTGTCAGGGTTCGGCAGTAGAAATTACAGCAGCATTTTGTGGCATGAGCTGCTCTGTACCAGATGGACTTCAGAGAGATAATGGAAGCAATATTGCTCCCAGCTTGGCAAGTGTTGCATGGACTAAGCTGCCCAGCTGTACACCATGAGCTTCTGTGGAGGATATTGGAGTAGGAATCTCATGCTTTGTAGGGTTCATGAATTGTTGCAGTGAGAGTGGGGATAAAAGCTTCCTTCTCCACTCCTGTACAGCAACTTTTTGTGAGGTACAGATAGCCATGTTTCTGGCTGGGACTGCCTCTTCAGCTGATGTTTTGTTGTTGTAGCACTTTACACTTTTGTGGTTGCACAACAATTCTGTTGTATTCTCAGAACAATTGAAAGCATCCAGAATGAAGGATTGTGTGGAAAAGAAATTTAGAATAGGGTGCTGGTTAATAAAGATGAATAGGAGCAGGAAGTAATGCTTCCCCAGAGACACTCCAAATATAACTATGCTCAAATTGCTGCCAACAGTAGCCCAATTATTAAGGGGGTACCTGTCCACCAGTGTTAGAAGGACATTTGGAAAGATTTGGGTTCGTGGCTGCTCCTTCTGACATATCCATGATCTGCACAATAACACAGCCAATCTGGAGATCCGTGTGTATGAGGAAAATAAGTAGGGAGGGGAATGGTGGGGGGAAGTTGGTTTAAAGCATGACATTATGAATTTACTAGGGAAAAAAATACAGGAAGGTTGGAGGGCTGAGCAATAGTTACAAGCCTGGAGCTATATAAAAGTGTTAGTTTCTTATGGTTGGAGTATTTCTATTTTAATTTGTTTTTTGCAGGACTGCATACATTTCTTTACTGAAGCTCACCTCTTACGTTAGTGATCATGCAGTGTGAAGTGATGTATCAGCCTAGGGAGATTATGGTTGTACTTCCAGTGGAAGATTGCCCTGTGTGTGTGGAAATATCAGACTGCCAGCTCTACACCATATGTATTCTCAGCTGGTTACAGTGTTTTGGATCATCAGTAATTGAAAATATCTGACTGCTACAGAAACAGGATATCAAGCACATCACAGTATCTGGCTTACCTGGAACCTCTTCAACCCTGGAAAATAGGCCTGTTCTTCACCACCTTGGGAATTTCTGTGTATCCTGAGTTTTTACAAAATCAGTGTGTTTTTGTCTATTTCCAGTGCCAGACTATAACAAATACATACATAACAAAATAACCTCAGTATCCCTCATGGAGAAATCCACTGAACTTTTCCTCTTTATTTAGGGAAGAGAAAAATTACTGTTTGGTTAATTTACTGAGAATTCAGATTTTCTGGTTCATATATATCTAATCTGATTGTGTCTGATGGAGGGATGTTTCCCTCTCTGTCTCTGTCTTTTTTTTTTATTTTATTTTTTTTTTTTATATTGGCCAAGTTCTTTCTACTTATTAATACTATTTTCTCAGGAGATTTCAAATCAGAGGAGACAATTTTTTTCCATTGCATTTTTTATGAGCAGAAAACTGTTGAAACCAGCTGCACTTCAAAATTTCTATCAGTGAGTCAGATAAGTCATGACTGTTTCATCTAAACCTGTTGTTTAGAGTACAGGTTTTTAGCAGGGCTTGGTGTTGGCTGTGCATTGATACACTCTGTAACAATGTGAGGTACATTTGGAAGTAGCTTATTAGAGATATTTCTTCACTTTATCTTAATTGTAATTGAAAGGCAGTGATACCTGAAGGGCCATATTTTTTAATATGGCAGTGAGCTTATAGTTTAAACTGTGAGGAATAAGTTTTACAATACCATTTAGGAATTGTCCTTAGTTTCTCCAGGATTCTTTGAATCCCTGTAATACCTTTAATATGTTCAAATTTGTATACTAATCTTATGGTTAGGCTGAAATTATCATGGCTCCTTTAACACTTGCTGCTTCTGTGAACTTTGAATTGATGTAAAAGAAATGTGAAGTCAGAAGTCACCTTAGCAGGAAGCAAAAGGTGACATTTCTCCTAAACTCTGAAAGGAAAGTCTTGTTAGTAATCTGCTATCACTTTAATCATTGCAACTTCATGTCTTGGCGAGATGTGATGACTCAGGGTTATTATAGTTGTCAGTTCAGTACTAGAGCAGAACAGCTTCAAAAATGTCCTATTAACCTATCTCATAACCCAGTGCCAAAACACTTTCATCATCTAATCTACTCCAACACGTTAATATAGCTAAAGATTTATTGTTTTATTACTCAGTGCACAAAAGTCAAATGACTTCCTTGGTGTCAAAATAAATTTCCCAGAAATCATTACCCAAATCGCCTCTTCCTGTTTCTGTGCCTCCTACTAACTAGGGTTTCTAACCAGTCTGATTTTGGAAGGATCCTGTTCCTTTTTATTGACATATGTACAATTTCCAGTGGACTTTCTCTGGTCAATGATTTTTATTTTTTTTTAATCTAATGACATATTAAAAATGTAATGGTTTCCCATAGGTCTCTCCTGGGTAATTATTCTTATGTGTTTCTATAATTTCTGTAACACTATTATATTAAAAAGAAGTTGAGATAATCTTTCTTTTTTTCCTATAGGTAAATGAATATAAAAGTTAACAATTTAGTTTAATGCTCAGTTGTTACCAAAAAAAATTAAAAAGCCATGTGGTTTTTATAAAAACCTTAGATTTTATAAAAAATCTTTTTTAATAAAGATATTCCTGTTTGTAATTTTTGGTTGCTAATTCACTTGGAAGTAAAGACAGACCAGCTTATACTAGAACTAATAATTGAAGAAACATCCATGAATGTAGAACACAGATAAGTAATAAGATGTCACAGAAGGTGGTTAGATTTAGAGGTGACCTGAAAGGGTCAGGTAGAATAGGCAGATTGGTTTTTTGGATACCAGTTGCTTTTGTCTTCTCACTGACCCTGAGAACTGGTGATTAGGAGCATGCATATAGAAGAAATTTCAATAATGATTTAATAAATTTAGCATTACTTATACACTACTGCACATCTAGTTTGAGATGGAATTGCATTACTAAAATATTGTAGCATGAACTGATACTACAACATCTGTTATTGCTGTTCACAACACATTTAGAGGTAGAAATTACTCTTTGTTTTCTAAAAGCAAAAATAGCTAACTATGTATACTTTATAATGATTCATTGTCTTAAAAGCATTCCATATGGAATGTTGTTATTTTTCTTACTTAAGCAATAATACCTCTGAATACATGTATTTTTGTAAGGCTTTTGAATCACACTAGAATGCATTAATTAGTATGAATGGAAATTATTTTCTTTATAGTAGAGAATATTGGCTACATGTTTTATGAAGTGGCATGAATTAAGACATTGAGACAGGAAATCCTCTAAAAGAGAACACATAAGAATTTGGATATAGCAATGGTCAAAATGTAATTTCTTTATCTCAAAAAATGTTATTACAATCTGTATTTTGTTCATTTCTCATAAGGACAGAGCTAAGGATTTCTGGAACTTTATTTGATAACTGAGGGAGATCTACTTTGTGCAGACTTCCTGGTAGCTCACCCAGCTTCACTTCCCAGCTTTGCCTCATCTGAACCACGGTCTCATGCTTCAACCTTGTCTGGCCAATTAGGAATCTTATCTCCTAGGAAAAAAACAAAGATTTGCTCAGAGTGAGAGACAGACAGGCTCTCTTGCCCAAAGCTGAAGAATCTCCTGAGAGACAAGGCTGGCTGAGGTTCAGGTGCCTGCCCAGAATTCAGAGGGCAGTCTTGATGGCCCTGTCCTTAAGCACAGAATTACCGTCTTGTAATAGAAAAGCTGTCAAAACTATCTGGCCCTAGAGCATTTCTGTAAGTGAGTAAATCGTTGTGTTCTGACATGCAAACATCAAAACTGTGGACTTAGGTTTCTAATTGGCTCCAGACAGGGATCACAGTGAATCAGCAATTAAACACAAGCTGTCAGTGCAGTCCTGTAGGTTGAAAGCGTAATCCCCGTGTGTACAGACGGGAAATTGTCAGAAGAGGCTGGGAGATGGCTGCTGCTGTGAGTAACAGGGATGAGAGGAGATCACCCATCATCTGCTCTGCCAGTACATCTCGTCCTGGTCCTTGCTGAGGCTGGCACAGAACACACGCTGCCTGTCAGGTTTCCAAGGGATGTTAGGGAAGGCAAGTGGCAAAATAATGAACTGAAGAAACTTCAGACAAAGGTCCCTGGCTACTTTCATTTCAGCATAGGAGAGGCTCTACATAGTTCATACAACACAAAGGGATATTATGAACAATAATTGGATTTTTCCCTTTAAAAAGTTAAGTGTAAAAGGAAGGAAAGGAATTAATTTTAAACATTGGATATATAAAATATTTTTATTTTATTACGCAGCAAAAAAGATAATTAACCACTGAAAAAATGATGAAGAGTTGTTTTAAATTTTTTGCCTTTATTAACTGTTAATTTATTAACAACTCTTCTCTGAATGTTATATTTTAGCCAAGCATGAATTATTTGGCTCATTTCGTGGATAAGTCGTTGAAACCTAATGACCTGTGTGCAGGTTTTATTAAATGATCAAAAGGTCACATCTGGCTTAAAGCTCTCAGTCCACTTAATGAGTGAATTACGTAATTATACCAACAGTTGAATGTTGGTTCTTCTGAGAAGAGCTGTTCATGTTTTGGATAGAAGGTGGCAACCCATCTTCTCATCTATGTTTCACCCTTCTTTAACGTGACTTCAATGCTGTATATTAACTTTAATACTGCTCCTTGTGTCATTGGTAGCACAATATTACTGCATTTCTGTCAGATTCTAATTCCTTATATTGATAAGCACACTTTCACCCTGGTTGATTGTATAGATTTCCAATTTGTATGTTGATGTTTGCAAAACAGCTCCAGTCAAGGCAACAGTTTCTAGACTGACTACTTCAGGCTCATTACTTTTGCTTGCTTATTTTCAAGTGTTTAAAGTTCTGCATCTAAAACATCTGAGCCATTTCACAGAACATTGTGATGAAGTAAGATTTATTTATATTTTTATACCCTCCCTTTCCCTTGGTGACAGAAAGTATTTCCAGTCAAGTTCCAGTACTCCCTGAGAAAAAGTAATGCTCTGGATAATAGGTTTGGTGTTGAAAGTCTGCATCTGCTCAGTAAGGATTTGTTAGTATTCACCAATGATTTGGGCTGCAGGAGTCAGGCTGTGCTTTCCTTGTCACTTTTCTGAAGCAGCAGGCACTGCTGTGCTGTTGTCTCTAGGTAGAAAATGAGGGTTTTTCCTGCAGATCCCTCAGCTGCAGTCTGTGTTATGGGAGGAGTGACAGTGGTTTTGGTGAAAAAGACAGGTGTGATGCAAGGGGGAGCTGGTGACTACTGAGAAAGAAAAAGTGTTTTGGGCAAAGGCGATCACCAGAGCACAGCCTTTCCTTTCCAGAAAAGCAGGACACTGCAGTGAGAAGACAGACATAGGAATTGCTCTTCAGTTTTGACATAGCTTAGCTTTCTCATGTTTTAATACTAAAACCTGCTTCAATGTGACCTTTGTAACAGATATCTATCAATGGTTTGAATTTCAATTAGCAGATGAGAACCGCTGCTTTAAAATAGCAAATCAGAACAAGATTTACTGTGTTACAATAAATATCAGTCACTGTCAGGGATACCTGGAGTTAGGTACCTGTATTTATTAGCCACACAGGGAGTGGCTGAACAGCGGGTCTGTTCAGCCTGAGGAGGCTGAGGGGAGACCTCACTGCAGTTACAGCTTCATCATGTGGGGAACAGGAGGAGCAGGCACTGATCTCTGCTCTGTGGTGACAGTGACAGAGCCCAGGGAATGGCCTGAAGTTGTGTCAGGGGAGGTTTGGGTTGGATATCAGGAGAAAAAGAGTCTTCATCTGAAGGGTGATTGGGTACTGGAACAGGCTCGCCAGGACAGTGTTTGCAGGACGAAGCCTGACAGAGTTCAAGAAGCGTTTGGACAATGTTCTCAGGCACACTCAATGTTCTCAGGTGTGACTCTTGGGCTGGTGTTGTTCAGGACTGGGAGCTGAACTCGATGATTTTTGTTGGTCCCTTCCTGCGGGAGCTCAGGACTGCTGAACAACGAATCAGTATGATTTTGCAGAAGCCATTTATTGTTTACACTACACACTTATTTATACATTCTAAATCTACTGTTCACATAATCACACATCTTTTCATTGGTTCCCCTATCCTGTCCATGCGATCTGCACGCACCCCACAGAGCACAGGATTGGTCACAGTCCAGGTGTTCAACCACCCTCTGGTATCTGGCTCTTGTGGTCCTGTTTTCTTGCTTTTCAGCCTCGTCTTTCTCATTTTTAGAATAGCTTATGTCTCAGCAACCTTGAGAAATTCCAGAGGGTCTGAAATATGAAACTCTAAATACAGTTTGGCTGGAGCACATCATGGCCCAAGCTGTTCAGATGCATTACTGCACCTTCCAATGCAGAATGTCCCATGATTCTGTGATTGCCCTGTAATGTCTGTTCTCCATGTTCAGGGCGTGCCATGGTTTGGTAGTGCCAGTGTGGGGAAGAGCGGTGGATTCTGTCAGTTCCCTGAAACAAGAAGGTGTTTGTTACCTCTGACCCTGAGGTAGCGAGGGAGGAAAGGAAACTTTGGAGGAAATGGTGTGGGACATTAGAAGACTTAATACATGTTGAAGTGGAGGAGGTTAGAGATTTTTTCCATATTGTCTACTTTATGTCTTTATCAGGAGAGACAATGGGTGGTCAGAAGGGTTAGGTGTGTGTATTGCCTGGCTGTATATGACCTCTGGTTGGGAAACCACTTATACACCAGAAAATGAACTTTAAACATAGAGCAATTAGGTGTGTTCATTGTCTCTTTTAGAACAATGGTTGACATTATTCAGCAGCCTGTACTGAAAGAATAAGTTACTTTTGAATAAATACTTCCTTTATATTAGTTTAGGTCTTGTAATTACCTGTAAAAGAGTCAGGCAATGTGACCAGACCTAAGTCTTTTGTATTTATTTGGTTTGCACCTAGCTCTAGATTCGACAACTTTTGCTTCAAAGATACTCATTGTAAGCTGTTTATTACAAATAGAACTTATCTCCTAGTTCTCCAGCACTGCACAGCCACTTCACCTTTCCAGGTTACCTTAAGTAGTTGCTTTGATGCACTTTAAAATATAATTTATGTGCTAAGTATGTTTGCTTTTATAGCTCCTAAAATTCCATGTGTATTATCATATTTGTGCCATTTATCATCAAGAATATTGTGGAGGTGTGCCAGTTTTGCTGAGTTCAGGTCAGTGGTTTGTTACTGTGGGGTCTGCATGTGTCAGTTTTGGACTTTTTTTGTTTGATCAAATTTATGAAGGTGATGCTAACTATATAGATAAGGACTGATGCAGTTTCTGATCCTTCTCTACTGCCATATCTTTCTCTGAAAGTAAGAGTGTATGTAAAGTGGAATTTGTACCTGATTTAGGAGGGTGAAAAATATGGAGGATCAATTAATAATGTGATTATTCCAGGGTAGCATAGAAACATCATGCTTAAATCCACCTTGATTCTAAAAAGCATAAAAGTGTGTTGTAGTTTAGTATTCTCTTCCCCTTTCCATTCTGATTTTCCTTCTTAAATTATAAGGGGAAAATGGTATGATGCCATTTTTGTCAATAATTTTTCCTTACATTTTGTATGAATTGATGCAGGTTAGCAGTTTGACTGTAAACATACTCCATCTACAAAGTTCCTCAGCTTTATCTCTTTGTATTTCTGATGAAGCTGTAGTTGGGAATAAAAGTCATTGTTTTAGTGGCTTCTCAGTCATTTACATAAGGCATTGCAACCAAATTCTAGTATTTATATTACTCAAATTTTCTGTGCTCTTTTATCCTTGACTCTGAACAGATTAAATGAACTTTAAGTATTTATTTTTTAAATGGAAGCAGACGTAAAGTCACTGAACATGTAAATATACATGCAAATATTAATGCTCTATAAAGCACTTTATACTTGTAAACATTAGATGTATAGTAAATATCCTATGTTAAATTTTATTACATCATTTAGAATAAGAAATTGCTAGAAAATAATCAAGATTACTTCCTGCTTTCAAATGTTCTTTGGAGTTTTGGTAGGAGTTAGGGGTGTTATCCTCAATTGCCTGGCAAAAAATCCTGCTGTGGTAACTGTACTGTCTGTTTAAATTTTGTCCATAGGCTTTTACCCAAGTTTCTCATGGCTTTGTAAAATTATAACATTATTGGCCCAGAATAAAGTTCAGTCCCAATGGGGTCTACATTGTAGTGGTGGGCAAGAGATCTCTTTATCAGATTACTTTGAAAATTTTGTGATTGATAAGGCTGTATAAATATAAGCTGTTGGTATCAAAAATAAATCAGTAATTAGACCTGACAGGAGTGAGGCAAAACCATGTGAAATTCAAAAGTTAATTTGATACATGAATATTTTAAGGCAATTTTGAACATGTGCTTACTTTGGACAGCATTAGCTCTGGGCATCAATTTGTTGTTGTGGTAGAGGAAAAGAAGGGTTTATAAAGAGCTGTCAAGACCATTTTTGCTTAAAATATCCCTGCACTTTCCACTGTACACCACTGAAGAGTATGATATAGATTGCTTTATACAAAGCTATATATTGAAGTTGACCCAATAATTTTCCTGGAACAAGATGCAGAAGAGTTTTATTTTACTTTTGTTTAAAAATTGTGTAACAACTTAATATGAAATTTCTGTCCTTTGTGCTGGGTATTTCAATCTGACAAAGATGCAGGGGAAGAACTGAGAACTGTAGCTCCAAAGGAGGCTTTGTGGGCTGCTGTTGGCACGACAGCTTCCTAGTCCTTGTCCTAAATGCATCGACTGCTTCTGTGCCAGCCACACAGAATGCTACTTATTCAACTGATTTACTGTGGTGCATTTTGCTTACATTATCTAAAAATGTATTTAGCATCTGCCAAAACTCCATCGATTGCATTATAGCATGTTTGTGGGGTGGGGGGGGGTGTAATTTTATCCACAAACTGAAGCTACTTTTCTTTTTGCTTTAAATTTTATTATCTGCCCAAATTATGTTTGTTTTTTTTTTTTTTATTTTTAGCAGGCAGTTGTGAATGGCAGCTGTTTACTGTGAGAACATCAGGGTATTTCAGGAATCCTAAAAGAGAGAAAGTGAGCTGTTTAATCCTTTAGTTTGCCAACAGTAACTGTTAGCTTGAGGCAAAATTTTGTGTGGGGACAGGTAGCAAAGCTAAGCTGTTTTTTAAATCGAGTAGGTTTTTTTTGTTTGTTTTTTTTTCCTGGAATGAGTTTATAGAAACTCATAATGTAAGTCTCATAAGTAGATGCATTTTGTATGCAACTTGCAAGCTGTTCACTATGAGATTTTAAAATGATATGATTTCCATTATCTGTGCTTGATTTCATTGATGGCATAGTTTTGAGCAGGCAAAATGATGCCTGTCTAAAATCGAATTTTTGTTTCTTTGTGGGTTACTTGATAAAAAACTACTTTGTGGTGGATGCCCTATCCATAGAAGCACTCAAGGTCAGGTTGGATGGGGCTTTAAGCAGCCTGATCTAGTTGGAGATGTCTGTTATTATTGACTGGGGATTGGATTAGATGACCTTTAAGAGTCCCTTCAACTTAAACTGTGCTGTGATTCCAGCAATGTTTCCTAGCCATGTAAGGAGCAACACTGCAGATCCCTGTTGCAGATTGGATAACCTGTATTCTGCTTCATCCTTTGCAATGCATTCATAGTACTTACAGAGGTTGGGATTTGGGATCAGGCTGAGGTTCATGATGGAAACATTCCTTTCCTGTCTTTAATACAAGTGATGCTTCTGCCTTCACATGGGACAATTAGTGCATTTGTGTCTCCATTATTTTAACCAAACTTACATCTTTTCATTCTGCTTCTCAGTTCTGCTTTACTACGAGAATTCAGGCTCAACACATAGAATATAAACTGTATCCAACCCTGTGTATATGCAGCCTGGCAAGGTGTTTATTGCAGCTGATCATTTTGATGCACTGCAACACAAAGCACATCATATCTAGAGTTAAGAGCTGGGGACATGTTACAGGTGTGCTCAATACAGCACTTCTGTTAAAACATTCAGATCTAGAAATGCTTTTTGTGAGCTGCAGGTAGGAAAGGCTCACTGAGAAGAGTGAGACAACCATGCTTAGAATGAGAAGAGCAAGGAGAAGTAGATAGCTTTGGCTCATTTATTATTGAAATTCTTCAGTAATTTTGAAATGAAGCAGTGGATTGTACCAATTCTGTCATCTGTAGGAATGGTTATACAAGATGTGTTAAAATACAAGGTACAGTATTGGAGCTCCCAAAACTCTACTTTACATTCAGGAATTATATATATTTATGTATTGCAGACATCTAGAAAAAGGAATTATTTTGTATCAGAAGAATTAGAAATCAAAATATCCTGAAATCTAAAGGCAGCAGCTAATAGTTGTTTCAGAGCTGAAGACTCTTGGCTTAGCCTTAACAGAATGCTCTGGTGTCTGAAAAGCTAAAGTATTGTAGGGCTTGAAGACATTTTTCAGGAGAATGTAAATATGTTTAAAAAGCAGGTAAACGCCTCTATTTGTGATTTCAGGCAATCAAGACTCCCATATGACTCAAGTCTTGAGATAGGTGGTTGCTTAGCTTCAGGTGAAAACTTCAGCAGTGGGTCTTATTCCTGTTATATCACTTACACAGGATTTTGTTTTGTGTACCAGTGTGAGACATCCTTCTGCATATCCCATGGAGGTGGTGTAGAAGGCCACAGTACAAAAAGTTGATTACAAAGATTTGACAAAAAGTTCTTACTCTCAAACCTGTTTCACAGCTGAGTGATGTTGGGGCTCCTCTTGAGGTTTGTGGGAGCAGCCACCAGCTGGCTGATGTGGAGAGATGATACCTGCTGTGTGCTGCCTAGGGGAGTTGACACCTGTACCAGATTTGCTGGGAGACTGGCCTGACTTGCAGAGCGTGTAGTGAGGAAATCAAGATGTTGTAGGGATAATCCATCTTGGAAGAAGCTGTCGCTGTCTCCCATGAAATTGCTGTGTGTGCAGCTGCCCGTGATGTATTTCGCTGTGCAAGGGCTATCGGAGCCATCGTTCACTTTTGTGCTGACACATCTGTATTTGGAAGTCTGCAATGTCTCAACTGACTTGGACTTAAAACATCATAGAATTGTCCAGCTTGAAATGATTTGGGGTTTTTTCACTTGCTTGTCTTTGCCCTTTCTCTTCCCTGTTTTTAGTGGGAATTCTTGTAAGGACAAGGATATTACACTTGAGAATAAGGCCAATGACCATTTTGAGCGCTGGGTTGGTGCTATGCCTTACTATTTTAACCAGCTTTTAATTGCAGACAAGGTAGTGTAAAGAAAATGTGCAGATGTGGTGCTCAGGTACATGGTTTAGTGGTGGACGTGTCAGTGTTAGGTCAGTGGTTGGGTTCAATGATCTTAAAGGTCTTTTCCAACCTGAATAGTTTTGTGATTCTGTAACATTATTAAAATACTTATATCACTTTATGTGAGAAGCATTCTGTGTTAGGCCTCTGTTAACCTTTTGGAAAAAAAATGGCTATAGAGTAAATTGAACCCAAAAGAATATAAACATGCAAACATATAATGGAAAAAAAAAATCCCAAATATTTGAACACAGCAAAAGAAATGGCAACATCCACAGTGACCTTATCCTTTAAAAATTATCTGCTTGTTAGGAGGAGCAATTTTTATTCTCCAAGAAGATAGTAAAATCCAAATTCTAATTCCAAAGAAAGAAAATTCAGACACTGCTGCTTATGCTTGAAAATAAGCTGGACTTTATATAGCTGGCTTTAATGAATCTCTCTCAGCAGGTACCCTACCATTGTGGCTTAAGAGCTAAGCAAATGTCACCTTTGCTGCTGAAGTCTTTCATTTGTCACGGAAACCAGTAGTTAGTGTAATGCAAGATAAGTAACTATTTCTTAAATAGTTTATGTGTTGTGTAAATACTGCTTGCAAAACTTTTTTTCTGAAGAGTAACTGTACTATAAAATGTCACAATTGCCTTAGTCCCCTGATACAGGCAAGGATGTGTTTTGATCTCGTTCCATGAGCAGATTAATAATGGTGCTTTGCTTCTGGTGAAAATCAGCATTCTTATTGCTGAAAGTCTGATGGTGAAACAAAAAATAAAAATTGTTCAGTGTTTACATACATATTAAAAATATGGGATGTGAAACAATCCTGGGAATCAAGGCAGAACTATCTCCTGAGGCTGTCATAATTTCAGTTCTTCTTGCACCAGAAGCCAAATTAGAAGTTTCTGTGAACACCTTGACCAATAATTCCTTTTATTTGGTTGCAAAATGAATTAAGCTGTTTTTCTGCAGTGCTTCTTGTCCGTATCTTTGCAGTTTACAGTGCTAATTGGCATTAAATCTGCCCCCATGTCACTAGAATATGATTGGCATTCTTAAAGGTAAACATTTAATGGTCTTTTTAAATCCAAAAGATGTTATTGCATAAAGAAGTTCTGTTGATGCAGAAAGAAGTTTCTCCTAGAGGGAATAATGGCTTGTGTGAATGTCAGTACAAAAAGAGAAGGCTACTACACAACAGAAGTGACTTCTCCTAGCAAAATGCATTTACAGAGAGCAATTAAAAACTTAGACTTTCCTGAATAAAATGGTGGTAATTTACTGTCAAACAGATTTCTCTGTAGGGAAAGTGTGTGGAAAATCATGGCCAGTGATTTTTTTTTTTTTAATGAATAAAACCAGAACATCTACTAAATAAGGGCTTCTAAATCTTTGACATTACTCTTCCTTGAAAGTTCCCAGATAAATCAACACTAAGCAATTGACATACCTTCAGGTAAGACATCAAGACTTCTGCTTATAAATCAAAAACTCTCCTGAAATTAATATGAATATTGAAAATAAAAAGAAATTATATTTTCAAGCTATAATGGATATTGTTGAAAACTCCAGATGGAGTTAATATCATGATCTTATTTCCCTCATGTATTTTCAGCAGCATGAGTAAATTTTTGTGGAAGCATACTGCTGGGAAGTCTAGTACAGTGTCTTGGTCCATACTTGACCCTGTGAAATAAAACTGAGTGTTTAAAAATGCTTATTCATCATGTAATAGCTTTTAAAATTTGGCCTTTCCAAGTAACAAGTCCATAATTCTGTGGGACCATCAATATGCCAAATTGCACTATGGGTCAGTATAGGTACTACAGACAATCAATTATTTAGAACATTTCAGTACTGCTTATGCTTTTAATGGGTTTCCTCAGGTGGACTCCTGTAGCCTTAAAAGACTATACTGACTATAAGCAAGGTTTCTGCAATTTGTTTTAAATATACCTTAACAGGAATATATTTTCTTGGGGTTTTGGGCTGGATTTTAGCCTTTGTTCTTCCCCATCAGTTTAAAACAAATTAACCAAATGTTGAAAAATAAAAACTATTTTTCTTTGAAGATACCCAATTAAAAGTGAAATCTGTCATTACTTTGACACTGTCCTTTCTCTTTCCAGCTTGTTGCCTTTTCACATTTGAGTCTTTCAGTGCATGATACTTGTTTAAACTGCATTGTTGGTTTTATAGATGATCTTCAAATTTTTTAGAGGTCTTATTTGAAGTCAGTGATAGAGCTGTAAAAGTAGAAATTTATGCTACATAATATGGAATAAGGTCATAATTTTTGCTCACTGTTGAACTTTTTTGCTGTGTTATTACAGCCATAGTGAGAATATACAAGCAAGTTGAGTTGATAAAATGGGGGTGTTCAAATGACAGTTGTTCACTACTCAGATCTGCTGTTCATCCTGGCAATGCTTGTTCTGGTTTCCTTGCTGATAGCACCTCATCCATCTCCTCTGCATCATCTCACTTTGCAAATTGTTGCTTACACATAAGGTTTGGAAACTAGTATGGCTTTTCTTTGGGTTTTTTGTTGTTGTTGGTTTTTTGGTTTTTTTTGTTAAATGTTTGCCAAATGAAATTTTAAGCTGCTGTATAAGGTAGAGACTATGTAGTCCCTTTTGAAGTATTTTCATATTCAACAGAACAATTTAAACTCATTTGGAGAAGAGACTAAATACCAGGATTTATGTGGGAATGTCACAAGTGACAAGCCTTCCCTAATGAATTGCTTCAAAAGAAAAGTACCACCTGTCTGACATTATTCCAGATTTAATTACCCTGTATCACTTCTGACAACTGCAGAAAAACCACACTGATGTTTCTGACCTAGAGGTTTGAAGAGATCTTTCCATCTTGATGTTGTTTTAATCAAATAGTGCAAGGTTTCAGTATTGCCAAGGCACAGCTGCCAGTCAAGAGGATTACATTCTGCATGACAGCTCCAGATTCTCTTCATCAGTGTTTTGTTGCTTTCACTCCTATTAAGAAGTGTTACAATATTAGTCTTTACTTTTATATTATCTCTTAAAGAGAAATTAGTATAACCTTTCAATAAGCATACATGAGAACCAGCACAGGGTTTTGTTCCTTGCAGACATGCAAAGTAAATGACAACTCATTTTCTTCCAAAATCTTCTGTATGTGTGAGAGTGAGAAGGAAATAGCAAATTACCTGGAACAGAACTGCTTGATATTTTATCTAATTTTTGAACAGAATTATTTCTGTTCGTAATTTTAACTTTTTCTTTTTCTTAGACCATTTTGAAGTTCTTTTTAAACAGACTTGAAAAATATCTCTCACCCTGGAATACTTAATAAAAGTATAAATGTTCTGTAGTGAGCTGAATAATTAATTGTGCCTAGCTATATTTGAGATGATTTGAAAGGAGTGTATGCATCTCTATGGCAACTTTATCTTCCGTAAAGTCCCTCCTTAATGTGAAAATTCAAGAAGATCTATACTTGAATAGCTGAGGTTAAATTAGGAAGATACTCCAAATGTAAAGTCTATTATGTATTGTGAGACATCTGGTATTTCTTGTAGAAATGAGCACAAAATTATCTCGAACTTGTGGTGTTGACAACTAGGAAATGCTACATTTGATGATACTCGTGCAACTGTTCATTTTTCCCATTGCTGTTGTGCCTTTCTATGTGGCTTTTAAGTGCACAGTGACATCCTGGTTCTCATTCCCATGTAATCTCAGAGTTTCACAAACGTGGGACAGCCTGTTTTTCATGCTCTCTACAAGGCATTAACATCTCCATTTGACAAATAAGAAGCTGCAGCATAGAACTACCAAAGTTAGAATTACATGTTAAATTTGAGTTCCATCTGAAAGGCGGCTGTAATCAGTTTTTCAGACCAATTACTGCTGTGACTTTGAATGTTTTTAGGGCATGATTTTGTGGTAGATGTGGTGCAGATATGTGTCTGTGTGTTATCATTAGTGCATGTAATCTTTGCCAGTGGGGTTAAATTCATAGAAAACTGGCATCCTTTCAACAGACTAATGGGCTGAAGAGAGCCCTGAGGGTGATTTTTTTGCAGACATTTGACAGTGCAGGAGCAGTGAAGTTTGGGGCATAAGGAGGTCTGTGATCTGTGCCTGACCTTGCTTCTTTCTCTGATTTTGCTTTGCTTCCCCATTCCACCCTCTGGCTCTTCCTGGTGGTCTGCCTTCATGTCCAACAGCTCACCAGTCTGAGTTCTGAGCTTCAGGTTCTTGCTCTAGGACATCTAGTTCCTCCTCCATCGATTTTCATCACGTATAAATTCAATTAATGTTAATGAAAACTTGTGTGGTTTTTTTGTGGGAAGGGCTTTTTTTTATGGTTTGTTCTTTTATTTAAGTATCTTCTTTTTTTTTTTTTTTTTCTTTTTAGTGTGTGATGGTGGCCTGGGCTCTGTGATGATGCCATTTGTTCTTCAGTTCTTCACTGGTTTTCATGGTATTTTTATTTTTAGGTCACCTTCCAGTACCATTCTTACTTCTTATTCCACACTAACTGAAGGAAATGCTGGATGAGGGATGTAACACAGGGACACTTTTTGTGCTCACTGCAACAGAAGTCAGTAGAAGTTAAGAAAAAGGGAAAAGTTCCTTTCTGACCTCTCCCTGGTGCACTGCCACATGCTTAGTACTGAAATACAGTTGCCAGCTTCTTGTAATGACTGCAACTTCTCCCATTACAGATATTTTCTTTCTCTCACTCATCTCACAGGGACTAGAATGGATATGTTCCAAACCAGGAATACTGAGTTTGCCTGCAACACCAAGGACATTGAGATACCTCCCAGGAAAATAGCTATATGATTAATATTTCTGATAGGAGAAAAACTTTTCTCTAGCCTAATTCTCAAAGCTATTCTTAACTATATTTTTTAATAGTAGAAATAAAACCACAATTATATAAATTGTAGCCTGACTGGACTGTGATAAAAGGGTAGAATGGAAACCTCATGACAGTGTCACTAATTTCTAAATAGGTCTTATATAATCAACCCTGTTCAAATCAGTCATAATTTGGATGCTTTTATGGCTTTACAAAGGAGAATCTTAATCTCTTTCATAATGACTAATAAATCAAGACTGAAACCATTGGCTTTGGGTTTGATACAGCTGCTGAAATACAGAAATTAAATGGCTTAACTTGTACTCTATTGTGGCAGAAAGAATTCAGATGTTATGACCTCTCTTTTTCAGTTTTTAGCATATAATAATATTCTCTTACAGTTATTCTTAGTTTTGCACCAGATGGGAGGATCCTTTAGGCTGCCTTTGGGTGCAAATTATTATATCCATACTTTTGGTCTTTTTAGTCTTTTGCATCCCTCTTTATCACCCCGTGATCATTTCCAGCATGAGAAGTGCATTGTCATGCAGGATATTGAAGAGGATGAGTGCAAAAAGATATTTGAACTGGAGACATCTGTTATATCTCATCAGTGGGACAGGTAGATAGTATTTGTATCATCTGTAGTCAAGCTTGCTGATAGAGGTTAAAACAGGAGTTGTAAACAGCTGCTCTATCTGAAATATTGCAAGCACTTTTTGCCTTATCTTTCTATATATTTCATGCACTCTTTGATAAAAAATACTTGTTATGTGGTGAACCTACTTTATTATTTGTACAACTAATACCCCTGGAATGTGCTAGTAAGACATCATGCTGGTGACATTAGCCTGTGTTTTCCAGTGCTGTGTGACTTTGCTGTGCATCCCTTCCTGTTCTTCACTCTGTTGTTTTCAAGAAACCAACCTCATTCAGTCTGGTTTTATAGTTAGTGTTATTTTATCCTGAGAGAAACTTACCGGAAATAAAAGTTCATTAAATCAATAGCCTACAGAAATACTCTATTTAATTTGGGTTTTGTCTTAATTTCTTTTCTAAATGTGTCTATTAGCATGCTGAGAATAAGAATTTTGAGAGAGTCTTTAGGCTGAGTGTATTCTGGATAACCAGAGGGAAGAGATGCTGGAACTGCTACTTCTGGTTTTGTGTAAAAAGTACAAAAATTTGGATTTCAGGCTTCTTTCCATAGATGGCAAAACAGTCATTCCTGTTTCCCTGAATTCTGTGGCCAATCCTGGAAAAGGCTTCCTGTGGGTTATCCCGCTTGGTGAAGTGGCTACTCAGCTATTCCTTATTTTTCAGAAAACATTAAGGTGGCTGTTCTTCAAATTAAGTATTAATGAGGTCCTCCTCCCAACAGCAGGTGTGGAGCTATAATTGGCCATTAGGATGTCATGTTTTGGTTGGAGACTTTGAGTGGATAACAAAGCTAATTTCTATCGCTACAAGTTCCCTTTTATTACAAGGGAGAGCTCCAAACCAGGTCAGGCCGGTCACAGAGGTAGTGCCTTATTTTGGTCAGTGAAACCAATTAACTTTCTCAGCTTCAGAGCTCATATTTCAGTGTAAAATTCTCAGTTGTTTAAAGGCACTGGAAACTTGATTAACTCATAAATAAATTAAAATTGCCCTAACAATTTAAAAAAAAAAAAAAAAAAGGCAAGCCAAAAACTCTAGAGCTCTTTTTTTTTTTTTTTCTGTAATTTGCAAACAAAGACAAACTGATCGTTTTTTTTTTCTTCATTATAAGTAATTTGGTGCTATCCTTGAAATCTGACATGTGCAGCTTTTTATTTTTTTGCCTATTTCAGATTATGTGAATTTATGCAAATGAATGCTTTTATTATGACCTGATATTTTACTCTCTTGGAAAAGTTGGATTTTACAGATGTTTAACCTAGCTCTTTGCAGGGTTCTTCCCCTTTCCAATAGAAATAAAGTAGATTGAATTGTATTCCACCCGGTTGTTTAATTTTTTGTTATTCTAATTTTTTAGAAATAGCTTTGGAAAAGTTCAAATATATTGATATTTAACCATCAGTGGAATTTTTTTCCCTGATATAAGCTGATGAGAAGCTGTAGAACAACCTTTTTTCATAGAAAATTTCTAAATTCAACTAATTACATTGAATATCAGAACTAATTAGGCCTGGAAAAGGAAGCACTTTGGAAATGGTGTAAAAAAGAGACCATAATTATTTAGCATAATCTGATAGAACCCTGCAAAAGAAAGCTAAGAACCAGAGAGAGGATGCTATGGTAATACACATGCTAAACATGCATAATTTTAGCATGTATAGTCATGAATTGCTGTAAAAAAGGGTTACAAACAGCAAAAGCAATTTGGTTTTCAATGACTTTATTTCCTCTCTTTTTAAATATTTTCCATTCCTTGACCTATGAGAAAAGAACATTCTAAGTTTTAGTGTAATGAGCAGCAGAAGACATCTGTGAAATCTTCCTGACTGGTTGTTCTTAATTTTCAGGGGTTCAGGGTTTGTGTTTCTCTATTGGGGAATAATGTAAGGTGGGCCAAATTACAGATTTATGAAATGATGTTAAATTGTGTGTGGAAACATAGCTCCCCCTAATCTTAGTTAGTCCCAAGCCATGGCTTTTGAAAAATTATAGTTTTGCCCTGGAAAAGACTTTAAGAAAGAATTTATGAAAATGCACAAAAACATCCTCACAGAAATATGGACGGTGTACGTGGGCTTATGTTATTCCTGAGCCAAACATGTGTTTTATTAGGGAGCAGTTCTTTAAAAACTGGCTTTGCTTTGAGGAGTCAGCTGACTCAGGGTCTTCTTCTGGGTCTGGAGTGAGGTGCCTGTGCCACTGCTGGGCTGATGTGGAGGCACTCGTGTCCTGGCTGAGCTCCAGCTTTCCCCTTGGCTCCTGCAGTTTCCTCCTGTCCAGGAGCACGATTGATTTGAAGTGAACAGAGAGCATTCACTGGCTCCTATAATGATCATCAGATCTGAGTGTCTTACCTGTATTTGTACAAGTGACACCAAATGAGGCTGCAATAAATCTGGGCCTTTTTTGCTGTTGAGCCTTTTTTTCCCTGTGTCTGGATTCCTGCAGGCATCTGGAGCTTGAGACCAGCTGAGGGCTCTCAGAATCTCCTTATGTATTTTCTAAGGAACCCTAAAGTCCACACAAGAACTGTTTTTACTGTAATTTTAAAACACTGACAAGAAATACATGTTATCTAGAGACTTAGACTAACAAGTTGACTGAATTACAGTCATTAAGTGTGGAAAAAAAATTTTTTAGGGATTTAAATCTTCCTGAAAATATATGTCCGAAAAAAGTATGATTTTCAGAGACACCAGTGACAATAAAAACTTTTCTATTTTGTATTTATTTCTAATACTCTAAATTATTCATTCAATTTTATCTGCAGATTTCTATTTGAAAAGTTATCTAAACCCTGACATTCTATCAAATAAACTGACTCATAAGTATTTATTGAAATTATATGAAGAAAGTTTAACCCTAATTCTTACCTTTTCGTGCTAATACTAATCTCAGTTATGAAAAGGCACTGAATAGACACAGAAATTTAACTAGCTTCAAATTCTTGAAGCTGAAAGCCATCACTCTGAGAGGTATAATAGATGCTGATGGGAAATACAAACCTGCTCAATAAATTAGAAGTTTCCAGAGATACTCCAACCAAGATTTTATTCTAAGATTTTCCTTTCAGTGTTTATCTTATATGTAAACTTAGATTATTTGGGTAAAATGGTTTTATTTTGTAAATGTAATTTAGAAGAATAGTTGCTTTTCGTGCAAAAACTTATTTAATAAAATAACATATTTTAGTCAAAGAAACCCCTCAAGCACCACTTTTAATTATATATAGGAATGTGTATTAGCTAGCCTGTTTTAAATATTGATGGCCTGCAGTCCTAACAGCACAGATGGCTGAGTAACTTCCTAATTCTCAGTCTTTTTTTTTAATGTCATTTTATTTATTGATGATGCAGCATGTAAGTGATCTGGTGGATTATATCTACATATTTGCTGTTGTAAATCAGCGTAGCAAATTAATCACCATAATAGTTGTTAATTTTTTAATGTATTGTATGACAGGTTTTAACATGGGAAGCCAAATTCTCTTGTCTTTCTGTACAGGTATGAACCAAATTTCTTCACTTGGGTTAACTGAGATGGTTTCAGATGTGTTGAAAACAAAGTTAGACAAAATAAGGCCAACAGCAAAGTCTGTATCCACTTCAAAAATGAGGTTTATATAGGCTGAAGTAATGGGATTGCTTTATGTTTAGGAAAAGTATCTATTTAGTAAGTGATTAGTTAAAAGGTTACTATTTTTGGCATGGTTAAATTGTATACATCTGCTTAAAATGCTGTATTTAGTTCTTGAAGGCCTTTGTTTATGAACAGACTACAAAATTTTTCAACACAGTCATCATTGACAATTACTGAAATTTCAGTGAATAATTATTAACACATTGAGGATTTACAAATATTTGTAGTTCTCAATTCATATTTGGAAATTGCAAGTATTAATTCCTCATCTCAAAGTATATTTTGAATTATCCAGCATTAATATGTATTTCCAATTATGTTTTCAGGGTTACATTTTAAGCTGTAGAATTCAGTTGGAGCTTTACACACACAGAATAAACAAAACAGAGGGGTTTACCTGACTCTCCATCAGGAGGCATTTGCATGGGTAAAGCTTGAGTGCCTAAATAAGAACAGTACAAATATTTCATCAAACTTGAGTTTTGAAATGGAATGAATAGTGACAGGACTTGTTTTCATATGACTGATACCTTTGCAATTAGCATTCAGCTCTTGATTGATATGTTATCTAGGGGTATTTCAGAGTAGTATTAGGCTGCTTACAGATCTTGGGCAGTTTTCTATTTGTTGATTGAGTATGAAAGGTCCTGGTTTACTTTTCTTTTCCCCTGATGTTACAAGCAAAACAAACTGTTGTGAACCAAAGACAAAGTTACTCCTGGCTGCTTAGGGAATGGTGTCCTCCCTGCAGCCACCTCAAGGGAAAAAAAGAAATCTTTGGAGAGCAAAGCAAGAGCTAAGTCACAGCTTTTGTGCTCTTCTTGCTTTCATCTTGGCTGTGCTGAAGGAAAATCCTCCTGTGAACAGAGTTTTGTCTCACCAGCACCCTTGATGCATGCAGGGATAAATTTGACTCGTCTGGACTAAGTGAAGTCTGGCACACACAGCTTAGGGAGGGTCTAGTTAGTGATATAGATGTGGCAAGCTGGATTAGACCCTGAGCTCTGATTTCTGTCTGGCCTGAAACATTTTTGTTTCTTTTTATGCTTATGTACACTCAAAGAAAATAAAAATAATTGCTTTCTTGCACATCTCATCAGTGAGTAAACCAACATGTTTTAAGTAGATGAAGTTTTGGTATCATTTATTTGTGCAGAATTTGAAAAAGAGGCCTTTGATGGTGGTAGTAATAGGTAATTTTTCATTTTGTAATAGGTAATTCATGTGCACATATACTTAACATACAGAAGTTTTGTTCTATTGGGCAGCGACTCTTGAGCCATACCAGTTTGCACTTATTGCAGAGTAAGCAAGAGTGCTCACACCTCATTAGAAAATCTTGTCCTGTTTTATGTGCTTTTTAGTAGGGAGACTAGTACAGTGATATTGGAAGTCTAGTTGTATCTGTTCTAATGGGATCAAGAAATAATAATTGCTGCCTTTGGTAACTGTTAGTATATGAAGTATTTCATAATTAAGTATGATGCTTCTCTGCTAGTTAGGAAGAGAAATATTACAGAAAAATGAAGTATTTAAAATAAATTAAAAAAAATGCTTTGTGATGTCAAGAAATGTCACTGCTGCTCAGTTTTCATTTTAAATTTTGTAAGGAGTAAAAACACTTATTTATCTTCATTCTAACTGTACTAAACAACTAATAAAATAGACTGGGAAATTTTGTTGTATTAATTAAATGTAACAATGGTACTCTAGCCAAACAAGAGATAACATTTGAATCAATAAATGGTTTTCTTACTTGTTATAAAGAACAAACTGTATTTTCAGCAATTTTTCTCCTTGATAGCAATTCTATAGATCAATTTGCCCTTTGACTTAGGGTATTTCCATCCATTTAATTATTTAACAACCACTGCCTTACACAGTCTTTTTAACAACTCTGTTAATAACTCTTCATGTAAGTTAAGATTAAAATGTCCTTTCCTTACCTATTGTTATTATATGTTATAAAAACAAAATGACAGCAAAAAAAGGCCATGGATAAAAAATAATTTATGTACATATCTCCCATCAATGCAAAAATATTTCTCACTTCTTCAGATGGGAATAAGTGGCTGTGATGAAACTCTGGAGCTGATAGCCAGGCTGCTGCTCTCTGCTTCATCTCAGCAGCAAGGGAGAAGACCTTACTCATTTGGGAGGAGGGGAATCATACCTAATCTAGAGTCTACGCCTTCCTCAAGCATTTTAGTTATCTCAACTTGCATGTAAATGCATTCTGAAGAGTGCTTAATGTCTTTCTGTCCATATTATCTTCTGTTGACTTGCTTGTAAATCTCTGTGCCATCATTGGTGCAATTTTGGAGCACTCTCTATTCTACTGGCATCTCTTCTAGGTAGGTGTAGGTTTATGCCAGTAGGGCAACAGAGAGGTCAGCATGCCAGCCCACCTTGTAGAGGAAAATTGGGTGGACTTGTTTTGGGCACTTGACTATTAGCTGTGGTGCAGAATATATCTGGAACAATTTTGTCTTGTGGAACTTTTTGTACCATTGTGCTTGCACACATGGAAGTGGCAGAGGTGGCAGTGCTTACCTGGTTTCTCACAGGAACAGCAGATTTTCAGTAATGTACAAAATACCGGGCAAGAGGCTTGTGTTGAACTGTTAAAGGTGGTGGAGGGTGAATATATAAAATGTATATAAAACACAATATATGCTTAACAAATTCAGGCACTTTCAGTCTTCAGATAAATTGTCAAGTTTTTAAAAGAATTTCTACTCTAATTATATTTGCAAAGTAACCCAAAAGTTCTGATTGGTTGGACTTATTACTTTAAATATTTGTTGGGAGATGACTATTTCATCAGAGGTCTACACCTTGTGTATACGTCTTGCAGAGAAATGTAGACGCAATACTTAATCTCAGTGGTTGAGGATAGTACTTTGCCAAAAAATAGTCAGGGATAGGAAGAACACACACAATCCATGGTCTTTGTTACATATAGCAGCTCTCAGAAATGTAGTTAGAGCATTTTAATCACCATCCCTAATTGCAGTTTGTAAAGTGAAGATGACAGCTAGTAATAGCACTGAAAAGAAAAACTCAGCTGCGCTCAAATACACACTGTAGAAGTTAAAAGGAAGTGCTTACACATATAGGTTAAAGTTTATGTTCCTGGAATAAATAATGAATTAAGGAACAAGAACCAGATTTAATGCTCACTTTAGTGCCATTAGAACTGAAAATGATCTCTAGGAATACTTAGAAACGAGGTGAACACTTGTTTGGACAGTTTAATAAATGTCATCAAACGGCACTGGATGTATGTGCTATCTTTCAGAATCACATGTGTTAAAGTACCAGTGCTGTAGAGATGTGGCTGCAGGAACACTTGCACAACTGAACATCACATGGGTGAATATTTTACTTCTAGCACAGCCAAGCAGTCACAGGTCTCTGATTTATCTGAAGGTCAGAACCCACTGCAACAACTGCAGTACTTTAACCATGCATACCCTTGCGCATGTGTGTGTACGTCTGTGTTTGAAATGGTGCTTTGGGTAGGCTTAAGATGCATTTAACTTCAATACAAATGCTGCAAAATTCAAATATGGATACATTTGAAAAGCCTCGTGATGATTTTTTTTGTTGTTTGCAAGTTGTTTCTGAATCACCCCATTGATGTCTTTGTCTTTATAGTCCTCTGAATGTGCATAGAAAGTCTACCCATCAGATTTCTAGCTAAATTTCAATGTTCTAGAATAAATATTAATTCATCTTTTTGTAAGTGTATGGTGTAAGTGCACAGAATTTTAATACCTTAAATGTTTTTTTCAGTATTAGTTAATTCTCTAAAAAAGCATTTAATATTAAAGTGATTAATTCTGTAAAGTAATATCTAATCTCAACTCTTGAATTTCTAGAATGTTTTCATTTCTGACAAGGCCTGTAGGAAAAATCAAAGCCAACTTTGGATGGTTTTGATCTGCTACTTTAACTGCAATCATAGTAACTGTGTTTTCCTTGGAATAGAAATATTTTTAAAGAAAAAAAAATCTGTGGAAACTGTAAATTAAAAGAAATAAAAGCTTGAGAAAACTATGAAGCTTTCCAGGACTATATAATTCCATAATTTACTTATTTTTTAGTGTTGGGATTATACTTGCTGCCATTGTTTCAATCTACATTGCTTAGACTGCCAAGACTGTAATCCTTACTAATTAGAATAATCCAGTAATATGCATCATTTCAAGTAATGAAACTGATTTTTCAGCTCCTTCCAGCCAATGAGAGACTTGTCCATCCAATGTCTCTGAAATAGGAAAGTACTTTCTTTTTCTTATTTTATTTTTCTGTACGTGCCCTATTATTTTATTTATGCTTTTCAAAGTTGAAAATAAAATAGGTTCCTCTGTGTTCTAGCACAGTCCTGAACTACAAGAAGTGCTGTGGGGAGTGTCATGACAGTGCAGTACATTGAAAAGTAGGTGTACATCTGTTCCATTTTAAAATAAAAACCAGCGGACCCTTAAATGCTCACCTTAAATCAAGTGCATTTAAATAAATCAACAACCAAAAGGAAGATGATTTAACTGTTTCTGTTTCTGAGACTATAACATTTTTTAATTTTTTAAATATATAAATCCTGATGATGATCTGCCTTATTGGCTGGTTTTATGTTGCATGTTTTGTGTGAAGTTTATGTTGCACAAGCCAAAGATGACAGCGAAAAATATTCAAAAAATAAAGCAAAGAACGTGCATTTCTCTGACAAGTGTCCATATAGTATAATTACATCTCTCTTACAGTGTGAATGCACTTCTGTAGAAACATTGTACTGTTTCCATTTAGTATTTTTTTTTACTGTGTAAATACTTGCTTCTTCTTGAAGATAACTGAAGCCACATTATAGCCAGTTTTAAAATTTTGTCTTAATATTGCTTCTTTATCTTGCTGCTTTTCCTATCTCACTGAGCAGTTCTTTCAATATATTTGCTGTTAGTACTGAAAATTGTTTTCTCATGACCACACCTAGCTTCATGGTGAAATAGGAAATGTTAATTAAATTCTCTCTCTATTTAAGTTTGTAGTCAGGCTGACTTTGATTATTCAAAAAATTTAGTGTCCAATCAGTCTGTGTTCTGGGTAGTTTCTTACCATGTGTAAAACCTAGCAGGGGGCAAATATCTGCATTATATTCTATTAAATACTATCTGCATGCCTGATTATATGCACAAATAGAGCTTAGAAGCTATCTTAAGCTTTCTTCATGTCCTTGAGCATCTCAATTGACTACAGTTGCAACAGAAATAATTTAGAAAGATGATTTTTCTTTTATGCATAGTGATCTCCTTAAGTGTTAAACAATTTAATATGGAGAATTGTGTATTTCCAAAGTTATATTCTATTCAAGACCTAATTGTCAATAGAGGAAACATGTCAAAGACCTGAAATTCATTCAATTTCCTTATTACTGGGAAAGCAAAATAGAAGCGTGGAAAATTTTAAGACTTCCATTTACATTGCTTGAAATGTCACAGTCATGCCAATTTGACCTTTATAAGTTGTTTTGCATTAATTGTAAATCGTTTCCATGTTACTTTTATTAATGTAGCTGCCTGCTGCATGATTTTCAAATTCTTTCATTATAAGAATGGCAGTATTTTTAATTTCCAAAAGTGGTATTTGTTTGCAGACCCTCTGGGTCCTGCTGTGATGTTAGGTGGAGCCTGAATGTCATAGAATCATTGTTTCTGACAGCTAATCAGATATCCAAATGATTTAACCTCTGTGTGTCATTGTCATCAAGCTGATGATGCTGATGAAGAATGCCTGACAATTAGCGATGTAGAAATACCAAAATAACATAGACACTATTTATGTGGTTGCTAAGTTAGTTGTTAGGGGTTGCAAATATTAGGGGAGTAGCCAACTATTTCCTCACTTCTCAAAATTCTTGGAAATAACTTTCTTTTTAGTTCTTGTGTTGGCCAAAGAATATTTGTTTTGTGAGCTGAGTAAAAGGAGCGGAATGTTGGAGTCATTCTGGTTTTCGTGATCCTCACGCTCACGGAATTAACCTAAAGATCCATTGCACGGTGCATGGTAAATGCCAGCATGAATTCACACAATATTCTAAGTTGGAAGGGGCCCACAAGGATGACCGAGTCCAGCTCCTAAGGAAATGCTCCACACAGAGACTGAACCCACAATGTTGGGTGTTAGCACCATGCTCTGACCAGCTGAGCTCATCTCAGAGTTTGCATATCAGCAATTAGTTGTTACTGAAGCTAAACACTGCCTGAGGATACTTGTGCACAGTATCCATCTGAATACCTTCCCACCATTAATCTTTATAAATCCCCTTTTATCCTTTTACACATTAGTCCCAAGGATTTTATATGCTCAGGAATTCTACAGTCTAATTGTGAACCATAGAGTGAGCAGGTAATCAGATTCAAATTTTGGAGTGTGAAAACATTAAAGAATCTAAGGGGTGTGCAAAGATGTATTATTAATAAATTAGAGGAGGAGTATGAATGAAATAGGAATTATACCTGATTTAAGCAGGGAAAGAGGGTGTATGTGCTCTATTGAACTGTTTTGTATAGTGCTATCTGAACTTCCTGAAAATTAATGGGTATAACATTTTTTTTGATTAATTCTAAACCATCATGCTCTAATTTCAGTGAATTTCCCTTGGTTCATGTACAGGTTTTTAGTAGCTGTCAAAGCCACAGTGTAATAGTTTCAGCTTTGTTGGGTGATATTTTATCAGTAGTCTTTATAGCTGAATCCTCATTTCTTTCATCTTTCCTTTCCCAATAAGTTATCCATATATTTTCAAATTAATTTTAATGTGTATTTCCTTCCTTTCCTCCCTCTGCTGGCTTATGAGTTTTCTACGCTGAATATTTTCAATTGATCTTTTGTGCATCTTTCAAGATAGAAGCCCATACTGAAATTCCAATATCTACTCACTTTGTTTCTCTATTAGGATGAATGTGATCAAAATATCTATGCAGATTGATTAAGGTGCCTCTAAAAAGCATTAGGCTACAAAGAGAATTACTCTTCTTCACTGTTGCAAAAACACTGGAATAGAATGACAGTATGTTTCTTCAGTGTAGTTTATGGTCTTGTGAAATGTCACACTTGCCTTGAGTTGTCTAGACTGGAAAAGAACAGCTGTAAAAAGAATGACAAAGAGATGTTTTTCTTCTTTTTCTGTACTGAATCTATATTAAGGAAACACAGCTCCTCTCAGTAGAGCTGATGAGTTGGCACTGAGCTGAAATAAAAAATCGATGTTTATAATAGGTAACTGTCCTAGCATCAATACTAATATTTCTTAATCTTCACTTAATGTTATAGATATGAAATCCTTCATTGCAAGCAGTTCTGAATGATGTATGCAATGAAAAAAAACACTGATCAATGCACAGAATACATACAGGCAGCAAATATATTAGTTATCTAAAAATGTTCATGTCTGGTACAGCCAGAAAACTTTACTTTCAGTTGGGAGAGCATTAAATCTTCCAGGATTTAAATACAGTTTATTATTGCAAAAATTCTTGTAACTTGCTCAGACAATGCCCACTTAACGAGAAGATTTACAGTACTCATATTAAATCTAATTTGAATAAATATTTCACTAGTGTTTCAAATATTCTGAAGTAGAGTAAGAATTTCAGGGACATGTTACAAAATGTAATGATGTTATCATTCTAAAAATTGCTCCTCCTTTTTTTTTTCCCCTACCCCAGAATGGGAAAAGTACCTCAAAATATGGATATGGGAATTATGTATATCCTTTTTCTTCCTTGCTATCTTAGTGTCCCTGTCCATTTTATTTTTACAAATTCTTTCTACTCCACTCTCATAAGATAAATTTAGGATGTTGAGCTTTGTCCCCATGTGTGGATGAAAAATGTGTTCAGCACCATACTGAATATTCAGTTTTAACAAATGACAGTGCACTAATGTCAGACAGACGAATTTTGGATAGGATTTCTACCTATTTTCAGTTAGTTCTGTAGACAACTTAAAAATAATACGAGAACCTTATGCAGAGTTGTAAACATATGTTTAACAACACATAGCAAAGTGTGTTGTTTTAGTGTTACTGTAGATAACAAAATGCTCATAAGCAGGACCTGTGCCTGTCTGCTTGAGAAGAAACCCATCCTGTACTTCCTTTGTGTGTCACAGGCTGCCCCCTCCCAGTTTGGTACTGCAGACAAAGGCTGGACCAGAAGCCAATGGTGTTGTGTAATTTGATAGACAAGTGTGGTACCTCCCCTTTAATGTTTCTCTTGTCTTCAGCAATTCAGTGATTTCTACAGCTTATAATGCCTGTTCTCTATAATGATAACTTTCCCCCACTGGTTTCTGGGTAAAAACACAATTTGAACTATTGGTGGCTCTGAGCACAAGGCTGAGTTCTAACTGTAATATGTTTTGTCTTAAAAATTCTAAAAAATGCATATTCTTTGTAACAGTTGTCACGATTGTGGTGAAGTCTAAAACTCATTTCTATTGTGCTGTCATATTTCACCATCTAAGAGGCAAAAGAGACAAACACCTCCCGCATTCTTCCAATTTGAATGTTTTTATTTTGTGTGAGAACTGAACAGTCTCTTCCCAGCTAAAGCTGTTAAATGAAAAATAGCAGCCTCAGAAACTGAAGGAAGATCAGTGTGCAGTAAATGTTGTGGCTCTTTGCAAGGTGTTGCTTATGAGCTATCTAGAAATTCAGTTTCTTTCTTTTTCTTTCCAGGAATGTTTGACAATATAGGGTGGAGGGAATACACATTTAACATTCTTTGTAATCCAGGTTTTCTGTGAAGTGCTGGTATTTAGACTTTTATCTAATTTTTATTAGCCTTCACCTGTAGTTGGAGTTTTTCCAAATATGGGGTAGTAATGGCCAATCATGTTCAGTATGCCAAACACTCAGATCCTAAGATGTGAATTTCTCAAAATTTAAGATCTTTCAGTCAATTGTACAATTGAACCACTACAAACAGAACAAAGTAGCTGTGAAATAGGAAAGAGTATAGAGGAATTCAATTCTATTCTTTTGACTCCCCCCCCACAGAACTATCACTATCAAGGGCTTTCCTCTTTGATTGTCTTTTCTACCTTTGGAAAGTGGAGAATGCTTGGGAGTGGTGAGAAGATGCCAAGAGACCTGACAACATGAAATCTGCAGTAGTTCTTTCTGAATTAAAGAAATCACAGCTACAGTTTAAATACATTCATCCTTATTTTGTCTTCTTCATGTGAGGTGAAACAGGAGTGGAAAATACAGTTCACCTTTAATTTACACAGCTGTTCTTAGAGGCATGTTTTCTTTTCTTTCAAAGTTTCTCAAATGTTGTATAATAAGATGAATTCTAGCTGTGGACCAGTTGATGTTAGCTTTATAATGACAGTACCTTCACCCTAAGAACGGGGTGGGGGGGAGGTATTGTAAACAATTGCATATTAACACCTTGGTCTCATTGACTACAAACTTATACATTCTCTGATGTCCCAGTGGCAGCTCCTCCTAATTAACTCAGACACTAATTGGGTCAGATGAAATAAAGTAGACAGCAGTCAGTCAAGCAGACTAGAACAGCCTGTTCTCTAATCTCTTTTGACAGAGGAACAAAAAAAGAACTTGAAATATTAGAGAATAGTGCTAGCTACGACAGTGTACTTAGCCTGGTTGTTTGCAATGAATATTTTAATACAAACTGTAACAAATGTTGGTCCTTCACATATGGTTAACCCATCCTCCTCTGTGTTCTGCACGTGTGTGATACAAATTTTGAGAGTCTGTGACCATGTAAAGCATTTGCCTGATTTTTTTTTTCCATTGGAGAAGATCAGAAAACCTGAGATAATTTACATAAAAATTAAAGTGGTTCAGAGCTTTGCAACTATGCATCACTAGGTGGCATTTGCTGAAAACAGAACAGCAATTTCATTTTCACTCAGAAGGTTGTGTGAAACACTAGATACTAATGTCATGTTTTAGACTCTGATTGCCTGTTTTAAATCCTGATGCTTCTTTCAGCTTCATTTGTTATTAGTTGAAAATCTTCTATTTCCTATTTTTGATGTATTCTGGTCTGGCTAGATCATGAATTAATGTTACTGTCCTTATTCTCCTATCCTCTATTGCTCATATCTGAACAAAAATAGTAACCTAGACGGTAAAAATCTCCAGCTAAGGAAGGACACAGTCTAACAGTCAGCATTTATTTGCTGTTTTCTGAACAAAACAAAAATAACTGTGTAGTTTTCATAAAGGTTATAAATATGAAAATTGTGTGTAATTATATCTAGTTACATAACCTTGACATTTTTATTTCTAGTAATTAATCTCTGTTCTAGTAACACTTCCCATGTAGTGCCTCTGTCACAGCTTACTCTGAGATGGCCTCCTGATAGCTAAATGCTGACCTCTATTCCAAGGTTTAAAAAACATAAACAAAAAACCCAAGAACCTACAAGCCCCTGTGACAAGCCAGCTTCATTTATCCTGACAAGCCAACTTCAGTGCTGGCCACAGCTCCTTTATCACGGTTTTCCCCCTCCCAATGCATGGAACTCTCCTGGTGAAAACCATAAAGCTTGAGCCGTTCAAAGTTTTTTTAGAACAAGTTTCTTATTTTAGGGGATTTTTTTGTTGGTTGGTATTTTTGGGGTTTATTTTTGTGACTTTGCTGAAATACAGGAGCTGCCAGTGGTGCTCATTTCTGGGCTGTAACTTTTCCCAGTGGTGACAGGGACATTTGTAGCGCTGGGTTCTCTTGGAGCTGGCTGGTTAAACAGCGGCCGAGGTGAGAGTGCTCGCTTTCACTTTGAGTTAGTTTCAGCAATTCTCAGATCCTTGGTGCAGAGGAGTAACAATGCTTATTACAGCTTGTCACTGAGGGTGCAGTGCACACAAACCAATTTTATTAGTGTCTAACCGAGGAGGATTTTCTGCTGCCCGCTGTTCAATAGGGCTGGCAGAGGGATGTGGCTGCCAGGCCATCCTGTCCATCTGTCCTAATGCCTCTGTCCTTCCTGTGTGGTGTGGGAATACCCATGAGCTCAGAGGGGAGAAAAAAGGTGATACTGATTCTCTCTGTCTTCAGTTAATAATTCCCATTTTCTCTGGGAAAGAATAAAAATGGGTTAAAAAGTAAGAAACTCTGAAACCAGAGTTAGTACAGTCAAGATATATTTAATCTGTGTACCAGGTCTAGTCACTCTTTCAAAGTTATATGTTGTTTTTTTTCTAAAATGTCAGTCAGGTTCTCTTGTTCCAGTCAGCCCAACAAGCAGCAAGGGGGCTGAGCAGCAAACATTGCCTCCTTACACCAAGAACATTGTGATTTCTGCTAATCAACCTTACAAGTTCTTAGTTGTTTTTGTAAGATGAAAGGATCAAAATATCTCTCAGCAGCTGTGGTAAAAATTGCAGGTTTGGGCTGTGGAATTGCAATAGATTTTATATATAGCAATAATAATAGTAGTAGTAAATCTATGTGGCAAAAAGTGTTTCTGTTACTTTTATATAATATCACATGATGTATTAGCAGCATTTAACTTGTGCTTCCCTAATCTGTAAAGAAGAAAAAAATGTCCTGTTCAAATGAATGCATCAAGAAATATTAAGTATTTTCTCCATATATACTCATTTGACAAGGTGAAGTTAGTATTGACCAACTCCTCCTTTTCTTTCACATTTTGGTAATACCAGTATCTTTTCCCATTAATTTAGTCCATTTTGTAGCACTAAGCAGTCTTATTCTGCAAGTGAATTTTGTCACTTTCAAAAATAGAAATATTAACAAAAACCACAAAAAACACCAAAGAAGTCCAAAGCCAAACGAAAAACTGACAAACAAAACAAACTAAGAAACCAAAAAGCCAAAAAGCTTTTAAATTGGCATTGGTGTATTTCTGAGGTACTTGGATGTACTGGCAACATGATTCCATTGGTGTCTTACTGCAAAGAGGTTGATAATGCAATTAAAACAAACAATATTCTGCAAGTTCCAGAAAGTTGCAGCTGGTACAGCCCTTTTAACTAGCGTGGAGGTTTAAGTGAAGATAAATATATTACCTCATTTAAAGGTATATATACAGTGTTCAGAAAATACTGTCATAACAATGGTAAGATGCTAAAACAGGGGGGGCTTCTATTGAAAGGTTTACAAGGATTCTTTTCATTTGTATATATATATATATATATATATGACTTTGAAAAATAGATTAAAAAGGGGGTAATACTTATACACAGGTGAATATCCAAATGAGTAGTTACATATTCCCATGTAAAGATAAGGCATAAACTGAACTCCTTTTGAAGCACCAGCTTCTCAGGTAGAGATAGGTTAGTTCTTTAAGTTTGAGCAGTTATTTATCTGAAGAAGAAGTCTGGGGAGAAGTCTGATGTATCGAGGCACTTGGGCTTTTTAGGTTGCATTTTACTACTGATTTCTCTTTGGGAAAAATTTACTGGATCCAAAGTAATTGCTGGTTAGAACATAATAAAAAACCCCAAGAGACAAAGCCAGTTAAGGTTGTGTTTGCAAAGCTGTTAATAACTAGAACAGGGTATTTTTGGTAGAGTGTAGTTCAAAACCCCTATGAGTCCTTATCCTTGAAAGAGTAAGGCAGAGGTGGGTCACCAGCACTTGAGGCAGGTGTCCTGACACTCAAGTGTTGTCTTACAGGTCCTCAGGTCAAATCCATGGACATGGAGAAGTAGGATCAGTTCCCAAAGTGTATTTGTCTATGGTGGACCAGAGGAGGGCTAGGTCAACAGCTGGGAATACAATTGCTAGTGTATGAACTGGAGCTGAACACCCCATGTTCTGTATACTTAAAATGTTCTGGAAATGTGAGCTGACATTCTGTTGCTTTTCTTTTTAAATTTCATTGGCATTGCGATCCTGCTTTTGTCTTGGGAGTTCCATATGCTACAATTTATTTAGGGAAAAGGGTTGAGAAATGGTGAAGGGGCAGAAGGGCAGGGGGGCGGTTAACAAACAAGAACAAATTACATGAATTTGTTCAAACATAGATCTTTGTGTACATTTCACAGCTGCTTGTTATTGTTTTAGGACTCGTATGTAGCTTGTTTGCATTATTCTGGTACTTCCGGGTGCTAGTCAAATCTTTTTGACTAAGCTGCACATGCTTCGATACTTCTTTTGCTGAAATTCACTGCTTCCCTGCATATGATCTTCTAGCTACCTGATATCCTTTTTGTTTTCCAGAAAGGAAGTGTTTATCTCTGCTTTTTCACATTCTTTCTTTTCCTTATGTCTTTTCCCCACTTTTTTTCCCCCAAGCCAGGGTAAAGGTGTTTACCTCCCCTTCTGTCATCCTTTCACCCCTTTCTCATTTTTCTCTTTCTTTTCTTCTTCTTTTTGTTGTCATTATTGTTTATGTTTTCTTTCTTTTTTTTATCTTTCCTTTTGTTCCAAGTTGGCAGGCTGAAATGTTCTCTGTCCTTTATGCTGCTCCTGCTCCTTTTTTGCACATGGCATCCATACTGGTCCTCAAAAGCAATCAATATTTTTTTCTCTAAATAGCTAATTAAAGTTATATTCAAAGAGTGAGACCTTATATAACCACTTCAAGTGTCTTAAAGAATTAAAAAAAAATATATAGAAATAGTTTCCATAAAACATTTATAATGAGAGAACAATTGCAACATAATGAAATGAGAAAAAAACAAAACAAGGTTTTCTCAGCTTGATATTCAGTCTAGGCAAGGTAGCTCAGTAGTTCAATCTGCTACACCAATCTGTCAGTAGAAATCTTGTAGGATGGGTCTTATTGATATCCTCTTTTTTGTCCTCTGATCAGTAAATGCACCCCTCTCCCTGAGTTCCTCTGTTTCAAGGAAACAGGGAAACATAGTCTTTTTTTTTAGGAATACACATGTTCATTTCCTAAATTTACTTTAGATCTTATCACACCTTTCTCAGAAAATTTTAGTATTCTATTTTTCAAGGTGTTTAGTTGTACTTTTTTTATTTTTTTCTTTAAATTTATATTAATGAGGGCTTTCAGTGTTCCATTTCTGCTGAGCATTTGAATAGGTTCATCAGTGTTTTGAAAAGCCTGGAATGGTCTGATTATGGTGATTTGACTCTGGTTCCACAGTAAAGTCTCAAAAAGGTAGCACAGGGAACAGGGAGTTTTAACAATATTCAGATTAAGTCAACACACTGCTCATCAGTATATTTATAGAAGATGGACAAAGAATTGCATGTTCTGTATTGCCTTACTTGAGCAATAGACTTGAGTTCCTTGTCTGTCTGTCAAAGCAGACTATTGTATTTCCTGTCAGCTTGTGAATGTCTTGGGTGACCTCAATGACTAAGAATCAAAGCTAGTCCACTCGAATATCATTCAGTCATTGTATTGCATTGATTTCTTCTTCCCCCCTCAGATAAGCAAGAATGGGAAGGGAACATTTCTCAGCAGCTGTAGTTACTGGCAGAGTATTGCAACAATGTTCTGAAAATCTCTAAGAATAGTGAGTTGATGGAGCCAGAGTATCAATAATGTGACTATCTGTGGCCTCTTTTGTTCCTAGTGCACCCACCATTGCTGGTGCTCACTCCCACTGACTGAAGAAAATCCTGACCTTTCCACAATCTGCACTGTTTGGTTGCTAGAAAATCAAATAGCAATTTTGATGGTTTTATTCTCTAATGTACAGTGTTCCAATGAACCTGCAGTTGCCATGAATGAGGGAATTGACATGTGCCTTAAAACCATTGTTTCAAAGTTTTCACCAGTATATGGGAATTCTTTTCTTTCTTTTCTTCCTTTTTTTTTTTTTTTTTTTTCCCTCTTTTCTTGCTTATAGGTTCTGGTAGACAAAACATAACTATTCCATTATTGTTTACCTACCTTAAGGCTACACTGGGTAACAGAACAAGATATCTCTTTCTTCCCTGTTTGTGTTCCCACACCTGTGAATGACTTTCTTGCTGAAGGAGTTTTGTTGAATACCTTTAATTTTAGAGATTGGGGTGCATTTACTCTAAAGAAGAATTTTCTAAACCACTTGCATTGGAAAATATGACCTAGATCTGTGGAAGGCAGTCTTCATGTGCTATTAAGAAGAGACACTGTGGAGTCTCCATCCTTGGTGATAATAAAAAACCATACTCCACAGGGTTTTGTAAAATCTTCTCTAGGTGGCCCTGCTTGGTTGAGGCAGCTGGGACAAGTGTTGTCCAGAGGTGCCTTACAGCCTCAGCCATTCTGTGAGTTAGTGAAAGAAATTTATTCAGATGTGTCAAGAGTTGAGAGGTTGAAGATCCTCTAGGAAAAAAGGGAAGGATGCACCAAAGTGTGCAGATTTCCTTCTCCCTACTATGTGTTTTCTGTGGGAAAGTGGCTTTTATGATGTAAGTGGAATGATGTAGTGGCATACGTAGTGTATGTTTCTGAACCTTGGTTCATTTTGCAATCTGCTTGATATTTGTCAGCTTAAATTGTTTAAAAATTAGTATTTTTAGTCATTTGTTAACACTGCTGTATGCTTTCAGAATACTATCTAGAGTATACCAGTATTTAATTTTTTTTTCCTGCTTCCATTTTTTAGTTAATATATTTGGTGATATTTGAGGGGGTAGGGTGGTGTGGAAAAATCAGGGTAGTAAAAGGTGTAGTTTACTAAGGGATGACAACATAATGTTGGAGCTTTTCTTGTAGAAAACAGATGGGAATTGCATTGGAGTGGTAGGTTGCAAAAAAATGAGCTGTTAAGTATCTAGGAAAGTTGTATGGTGACCACTTGCCATTATTAATAGCATCTTTGCCCTGTTGAATCATGGTTACTCCGAAGCATCCTTCAGTGTGCCACTTGTCTCTATTAGCCTTGCTGCCTGATTAAGTGTCAGAACTGTCCTTTGTCAGATGATTAGCTTCATTAATACTGCACTTTCTCTCTGGGTCATAATTCATTATGAGGCCCAACCTGGAATAAAATTTCAAAAGTCAGATGTGCTGTTAACTAATCTGAGAGGTTTGCATTTACAGCTGCAAAGCTGGATGCTCATCGGAACACATTTGTGAATGTGTCATAGTTAAAACAAGATCTGTTCAGTGGTACTAGAGGCTGTAGAGCACAAAAATCAGGTAAATCTTACTGCCCAATATCTCTTTTTTTTCTGGAATTCTTTTTGTAGACCTCAGAGCATTCATTTCTGAGTTGATAACCTACAGAAAATGAGGTTAAGCCTGTTCCACTCAATGTCCATCAATCTGAGAAAAGCATTTTTGCTGAGGGAAGGGATCCCATTGTTACTGCAATAAAGGAATTCAGGATCCATGCAGTGTTTAAATCTAACCTGAAGAAAGATAGCACACTATTCTGCAATTCTTTCAGCTTGAAAGAAAAGAAATAAACATACCATATTGCTCTTGAACAGGTGGAGGAATTACCTGCCTGGCCATTTGATTATTCTTATCTCACACTGAAAGCACCTGCAAGGTTATTCACTGGCTCACTGCTGAAGGATCTCTTATAAACACAGCATTATGAAAGTGGCAGAGGAGTGTTCTTGGCATGTTTCTGCAGCACCTAGATAAATGTCATTCAGCTTCCACATCTAGCATTCAATCCATAAATCTGGGCTAAGAGAACATCTCTTTGTAAAATATCGTGTTTACAATGGGGAAATCATGCCATGAATAACCAAAAGATTGATTCATTTTTAGGTTAGGAGGCTGTCACTAACAAATTGTTGTGGTATAAACTTGTCAGAGCAAGCACCTAGAGATAAAAGTGCTTGCAATGATCTCTTTACAGAAATAACAGCAGTGGAATAGATTTGTATTTACAAAGTAGTCCAGTATTGCCTGGATTTTGAATAAGTTTCAAGCATTCAAATTGTGAGGTTGACTCTCATTTTTCTCAGGAGACCTGTTTTTTATTAGCACAGTGGACATGAATTAATTGGTGACTAGCAGTTAAACTTGCATATATCTTTGTGGGGAAAAACAAACAAACAAAAAACAAAAGCAAACAACCCACTCTGTTACTAAATATGCTATTACAGCTGCCTGGGGTGGAAAAGAAGTTTGAACAGTTTAAAGAGCTGTTTTTGTCTCTTTCTTTTCCCCTGCTGAATATCACTTAATATTGTTTGAACAGTTTGAAAAAGGTGATTTTCTCTTTTTCCTTTCCCTTGCTAAATGTCACATTATTCTTTGAACCCATTTGCATTTGGCAGTTTTAGCTGGGATGATTAAACAGAAGCAGCTATTTATGTGTAATATTTTATATGAAGTTGCTGAAGAAGTTTGTGATATAACATCAGATTGGATATTTATCTTCTACCAACAAAATGTATCTTTTCTCATCTTCTGTGTACTGCATGTGGCTGGAATGAAACAAAACTCATATAATAAAAAACTTACTGTCAATACAGAGGGAAGTGTTGCTTGTGGAGAAAAATAACATTTTTAACAGCTTTAGTATCATATATTACCAAAAGCATGCATCTCCTTCACATGCTGTTGCTTTTAGATGAGTTTCTTAACCATTCAGGTACTACTTTCAGCCAAAGGGTGAAGCTGACAGCGTTACTTGGGATAAATAGCAATAGAATCCAGGAAGTTTATTGTAGCAAATACTTATATATATATAATATATTATATAATATATATAAAATATTATTATATATATATATATAAATATAAATATATATATATATATTTATATATATATATATATATATTAGTGGCAGAGTTCATATACTGCATGTGTTCTATGGCAAATTTCCAGTTGTACTATTGTGCTGTCATTTTCTTTTGGCTCAAGATCAACTATACTGAGTTAGAGTTTGCTCCTTCAATTATGCAGTGCATCTTTATGTTGCAATAGTAACTTTGCAAACTAGTATTTTTCAGAGCATATTATATCTTTGAAACTGGAAAACATTCTGGTGGGAAAGGTGTTTAAAGTGATATTGAGTTAAGGTTTTAAGAACAAAATAAATATTTGTATCAAAAAGTTTTGTCTTGTCTTGGATCCTTGGACAGGTGGAGGGAGGGAAAGCAAAGTACATTAATAATGCCATGCATTTCTCTTCTAGCTTGTCTATACCTGCCTTTCAAATTTAGCAGAATCCATTGATGTTATTAATTGCTGAACACTTCAGAAGGGAATTTAATATCTCTGTATATTTAAGAAGTGTAGAGAATTTTACTGCAAACCAAAAGTCTGCATTGAGTGAACTTTATTTTAGTATAAGCATTCTGCACCCTTTTCCATGTGTGCCCTTCAGTTCTAGTTAGGGTTGATTTTATTTTGTCAAGCAAAGAAATCTGTCCTTTATACTTCAGGGATGATGCTTAATCGATCTTTTTGAGCAAATGCTTACAAAATTCTAGCTTGAAATAATTTTTCTTTTTCAACCTATATAAAATATAGCAGAATTGTACTGTACCATTCAGTATCAGGACTGTACTTATAACTTAGATACAGAAATTAAGGCCAAAGATAAATCATCTCCCTCTACAAAGATTTCATAGTAAAGAATTTAAAAATAATTTCATGTATAGCTGAAGAAATATGTGTGTGGGTTTGGTTTTTTTTCTTTTTCCTGGAGGAAAAATAAGTAACAATTTGTGACAGGTAAAAAAGTTAAGAAAGGCATAAGGTACATCAGGGGCTGCCAGTGGAGAACTATATTTGAGGTCCAGAAAGTTTCACTTTCTCAAGCAATTTGAGGAGGTGCATGTAATATTATTTCAAGTACTTTTCTACTGTAGAAGAGTTTCCTAATGCCAAAACCATCAGATGACATGTTTGGGGTTTTTTATACCTATAGGAAGTTAAAAATTAGAATGGGGTGTTTCAGATCCTACTGTAACATGTTCTCTTTCAGAAGAAAAGAAACCACGGGATAGGTCAGTTGAACTAGGGATGTAGACCATGGCTATGAAGAGAACCTGTAGACCTCCAAAATGTGTTGATGCAATTGTCAAAGAATAGATCCAAACATATTTCTTCCATGTGTTTGAAGTATTATTAGTAGTTTACAATAAACCAAAACTGAAACATTAATCGATAATATTGCATTATTTTGTTGAATAATTCTAATGAAGTGCTTTTCTTTTCTCTGGCAGATGAACGGGAAGATGTTCAAAAGAAAACTTTCACAAAATGGATAAATGCACAGTTTGCTAAGGTAATTTATTTATCTATTTATTGACCAAAATATCTTTTTATATATTAAAAATAAATAAAAGAAACCTGATATTCCTACATGGAGGCTTGGTTTTGGAGATAACAGTTACAAGTCTCAGATATTGCTGAAGGCATTTGACTGGTTTATTAGAAAAAAAATATTCAAGCTTTATTTTTTTGATTTCAGCAGTAATAGAAATGTAGGAAGCTGTCCTTCTCTTAAAATGTTCTCTGCTTTAATTTACTTTGCCTTTTCTCAAACTAATGATGCATCTGTATTACTCTTTGTTGGATTTCTTTTTTATGTTTCTAATGTACAAAGGCATTTCCTCTATTAGACTTGTCCTTTCTTGTTTCTAATTGCAATTGCATCTTTAATAAAACTGGATGAATTGGGGAAGAGCAAGGTCAGAGAGAAGAGGTGTGATCCAGTTATCAAATTATGAAAGTAAATTATAATATGTTTTGAAATAGTTATTTTTAAGAATTGGTAGATCATAAATGGAGTGAGGAAAAATAAGACCAAATAACTAATTTATTTGAAGTATGCCCTTCTGGCAATATATAATGATTTTATCTTTAATACTCAGGAAAAATTGTGCTTGAGCTATTAATTCGCTGAAACTCTTTTTTTTTGTTGTATTTTTTTTTAAATTCCTGGAGGATGACTCAGATTTATTTGCCAGTAATAATTAAACAAATCAATCTCATCATTTGTCATTTTATCAGGCAATAGGCAGCAATAATATAGTAGCTGTGATACATCTTTTGTTTAGTCTGGATTTTTATTGTGTTCCATCTGATTCTACCCATTAAAAAAGGCAACTAAGATAATCTGAATAGAACCACCATCATGTTGAAAAACATACTCAGCAGTGGTATAGGCCATCAGGGGGTCCCACAGGGCTTTTCCATGGTCTACAACATTTTCTAATACTGATTCAAATGATTTAGCACACATTTGTGCTCAGCATCTTTACAGCAGAGATGTCCAGCAATTTGGAGTGGATCAGGATGAAATACTGTCCTGAAGAATGATGAATTACAAGACAGCTGTGAAGTATTTGTTTAGGACAGCAGTAAAGCATGCATACAGAATAGGTGGGCTGGCAATAATGAAGCAAAGGAAAGCTCTGGGAACTGTTGAATCATTAACAAAATGAATCCTCAACATGGTAGTATTGCAGAAAAAAGGCAACTTTAATGTGGTTCTGATAATGGAAGTGCTTCACACAGGGTGAAAGATGTAATTATTTTCTTTTCCTTGGCAATACTGAGATTTTAGCTTGAGTAGTTTGTAATCTTGATTTTCCATGTATGAATAAGTAGCCACAGCAATAATCATCTGATACAGCCTAATTTGAAATGTATTACCAGTTAGGCCTTTTTATGGTCACAGAAGTAGTTGTGGAAAATGAAGAGTAACTGTTTTGCTTCTATAGCTAAGGAAAATGTAATGCTCCTAGAGCATTGTTTTCTCAGAAATGATTGTTTCATGGAATAGCAAAGCTGCAATTACTGAGGAAACTTGGACCAAGTTTGCAGAAGAATAACAAGAATTATGAAGGGTTTAGCAAATACCTATGAACACATGCTTTTAATGTTAGGTTTGACTCATTCATCTGAATGATCTAGAGGCCCTTCCTCCAATTCTAGTTCTATTTAGTGTAGCTTAATGGTGTCTTAGCTACTTTTTATTTGAATTTTATAACAGTATTTTTAGTTGCATGTGAAAATGCACTTGCAAACATATATTTGTAAAAGTACTAATCTCCCTCTACTTCATTTGGGCTCTGAGAAAAACCTTCTAAACATTATGATTCAAGTTTTTATTTGCCTGAAGCATGACCTGGGTTTTTTTGGACAGGGTCTTCTTATTTCAGCTATCAAAAAACTATTGATCTTTAAATCCTGAAGAAACTACTTTTTTTCTGGGTTTTAGGACAGAAATACAGGAGGACTTGCTGTATAGTGCCAGGACAGTGTTTCTCCCTCTTCTAACAGCTTGGAGAGGTGGTCTGCAAAACATGCAAGTGTATTTCCATGTGAAATCTACAGTTTGTCCCTCTTCTCCTGACTTTCTTGCAGTGGTTCAAATCCATTTCTGTTTCTAGATGTGAAATCGATTTTAGTTAGTAGGCTACTCCTTGTTAGTGATTTCTCATCATTGTTAGCTTTGTAGAAGTGCTGAATGAATTACTTTCATTGCAGAATTGTTTTTTATTCAATCCTATGCAGTTCTAAGGGTGCTGTCTTGAGTAGATTAGCCTACAGGGCTGGAATTAAGACAGAGAAATGTATTACATTAGTCATTTGTCTTGTGAAAAGTAAAATCCAGGTCACCAATTAACTGTAAAATATTTAGGTTTAAATGAAGTTTTGTTAGAAAATTCTCATCAATCCACTACCTTCCATATAAAAACCAAAAACATTCTTATACAGTCAAAAAACCCCTTACTTCTAAATATTCTAAATCTTTATTTGTGTTGGGTGTATAGTGCATTTCTTCACAAAGATTTGCATTACTTTCCTAAAAATTAAGGTCTAGAGCACCTGTATCTCAGGGCATTTATTCTCAGACTAAGATTTCAAAATATTCAGATTTGCGAGTTGTTTCAAATTACTTGTGATTCACATATAATACAATTGCATACAAATAATGCTTTTAAATGTGAGAAGCTGTAAAGAACTGAAAAAATAATTTTCAAATTTATGTGCCACCAGCATAACTTGAGAACCCACATATAATTTTTACCTGTGGGGGAAGAGAGTTGTCCTTCCTCTGGCCATGCCCACAGTGACATTTCAGCTGGCTCATGTGTAGCTACTTCACTCAGATGCCTGGAGTTTATCAGTGAACTCTGATACCTCTTAGCTGCAGAGTTAAGTCCCTAACATGAAATCCATAACAAACTTTCAGCCACACAATCTTGACAGTTTTCTGAGACGTGCAGAACCTAAAACCCCTGCAGTGTTACCTAGAAGTCTGTGAATAAGTATCGAGGAAAAGATAGAAGAAATGTCAGCAATATTTCAATTGCTATGGGTGAGGCTGTGTCTCTCTTCAGGCTTTTTTTAGCAAGTTGATTAGGGTGCTCTGAATCAAAACAGTGTAGAAAATAAATTTTGCAGGTCCCTCTTACAGCTGCTCAAAAGAGCAGGGTTCTCTCTAATTTTTACTTATTTTGCTAGCCAGAAAATGTATTATACAGAAAGTCTGTGCCTTGAGAATTACAGTATGTGACTCATCTGTAAGAAAATCAAAGTTTCAGTAGGAAATGCCAAAAGTTGGCTTTCAATGTTTGTGGGATAAAATAGTAAATTTAAAGTATAAGAGAAATGGGAGAAGGTAATCCAAGAGACCTCTCTTTTCCCTGTTGCAATCATAGACATGGGGTGAAACTTTCTTGAGTAGTAACTTGTTGGTTTACCATCTAAATGGCATGCAATAAACTGAAGCTTAAAGCAATTTTTAAAATGTGGAACGTAATAATTATAATGTCATTTTAGTCAGAAATAAGTTTGCTTTGACCTCAGATGAAGTTTATTTATAAAATAATGAAGCTCTGCAGGGTGTACATAATGATATTAAAGGAAAGTATTATAACCTACTTTTTAATAATAGAACTGTAATTAGAGTTCTCACTAGAAATATGTCTGATCCTGGGTATGACCGGTTTTGCTCAGATACCAACTTTTAAAATTTGCCATAGCTGACATCCTGAACTATGTGTTTTGGGAAAACACAAGTCTCTCACAGCTCTGCAAGTGTAGCACCTCTCAGCTGGGACATGGAAGCAGACACAACAATTACTTTAATAGTGCCTGCACCCCATTATAAATTATTTTATTTTGCTTGGCTAAACATTTGGCCTCGTTCATTGCATAATATGCTTCAAAACAGAAAGTGCTACTGAAGATAAAAATACTCTTGCATATAGGAAAGAACTTGTATATGTCAATTCTATAAGGAAAACATTAAATTTCCGGCACAAAAAAACCACAAAACCCATAAAGGCAAAAAATAAAAAAAGCAACACCCAACCCTAAAAAGGAAAGAGTAAATTTCTTTGACTAAAGGAATAAGGACAATTTTTTTGTTCCCTTATTATAGACAGAGTATCTCAAATTAATGACAATTTTAATTTCAGCAGTGGAAGTATCCTTTGTTACTACAGAGAAGGACATGAGCTAATAATTGTAAACTTTGTCAGCTTGAATTTTAGGGTATGCCCATTTGGCCAGCTTGAAGTCAAAGCTTAACCTCTAAGTGGGTTTCATAAAAGAATGGTAGTTTGTGAAGGAGCTTTCACTATTTTAATACATAATATCAAATAACAGATGTTCATAAAATCACTTGCAAATTCAGAGGTTTCAATAGGTTTTCCGTGTTTCTGCTGCAAGAGAATAGAAAGTTCCCCTACACGGTCATGGAACACATTATATGTGACAGTAGACTTTTTCATGTAAACGTTGTAATTATTAATTTCTAACTGGGTAGGAACAAGTGTCAGAAGATAAAGCATGCTAGGTTTGGGAAGGAAAAAAAGTGGGTAGGTTTTTTATTGTTTCTTTACCTCATGCTTGGATTTTCTTCCTTTTGTTATTGAAGAATTGGAATATGAAAACAGATGAAAGGATACCAAATGTTACATTCCTTAGCTTTATGGAAAACCAAGATCATTTGATAGTTCTTTTTGTGGAGAATTTAAATTGTGAAAAATGGCACCTTTTATGGGCAGATGGAAACATTAAGATGTAGTTATTTGCATGGTGACTGTGGAATTAGATTCTATTCTTGTGTGATCATGTGAAGAAACACAGTAATGATGCAACCTGTGCCAAAGTAAGGTTGTTAGCTTCATTTAAAATACATGTGGCTAATAAATAAAAGTCAACAAAATTAAATACACATTTTACTAATGAAATTGTTTTGAATAGCAACTAAATTGTTCAGTCATGTGTTATATGCAGGGCATATAAAGGGCACACATGAGAGGGCATTGCTTACAGCTTTAGTCAAACTGCATAGCAGTTAAAATAGTTTATTTGCTCAGGGTTTATATGTGGTTTATATTATGGGAGGTGTGGTGATGGTCTCAGTTTTCTTCACTTTCTTGAGCTCATGGACAAGCTGAAATTATTCAAGACTCCTCAGTGGCCTCTTGTGATTGTGGATTAAGTGCCTTCTGCATATCAGACTACAGGAATGACTGACTCACATGAGGAGTTCACTGGTCTTTTGAGGAAGGGTGTCAAATAGATGAGGTCCAGAGAGACAGCACTGCCATAAGTCTGGCATCCAATAGAGAAATTTGCAGTGCTGAATTTGCTGACACACTTTCTCAGTTTCCCATGCTATCACTGCCAATGACTTCAAATTAAAATAAATTTTAAAAGTGACTCACAAAAAGTGATTTCAGTGTGCAGACTCTGGGATGGGAGTAATTGGGTGAATTCTATGGGGAAGACAAGAATAGTCTCATTTGTCAACTTTCTTTAAGATTCTGCTTCCATGGAAATGTTTTTACCCCTGTGGATAATCTACGTCTTTAGCCATACTTCTGGACAACAGTTAATAACCAAGAAAAGGAGCTGAAGGGGGGGATGGAGTTTGGTAATAAATCACAAAAACACAGATTAAAATGTTCAATATTAGCTCTCTCCAAACTGCTTTCTTGACAGCTAACCTATATGTCAAATGAAGACAGCTGCTTAGATGAGCGGGTGACTGGTAGGAAAATTAAAATTAAATAATATACTTTGAGATTCTGATCAGTGCGCTCAAGCTGCACTGATGCCTGCTGGTATGTTGTATTTTCAGAAATCAGAACAGTAGTTGCATATGCATGTTTATGAGACCAGAAAAGATCCCTAGCTGTTTCAGGTAATAAAAGTTATCAGTAGGGTGTGCTGGTGTTGTAGGATTTCAGGTTTAGAATTGAGTTCCAGAGAGTAATTCAGTGCTGGCTTTGAAGAACAAAACTTTACCATCATTGTAGACAAGTTCAGAGAAGTTCATTTGGGCAGTGCTTCATTTTTGTGGTGCTTTAGCCATTTACAGAGAATTTAGTGCCTGCACAAAAGCCTGTTAAAGAAACCAGATAAATAAAAGTTTGCTGAGCTCCAGGTTGCCATTAGATTATTAGGGTTCTGCAGAATTTCACTAGAAAGGAACTTGTGCTCTTTTCTTGTAAGGAGATACATATAGAGGAATACCAGATATCACATATAAGAACATTGGCAAAAAAAAAAAGATGAACTGTTAGTAAAATTTTGAAATAATGTAAATATTTGTAAATAATAAAATAAAAAATAAAAACATGTAAATAAGATAAAACTTCTATCAGTTCTTTAAAGTTCACATGTTAAAAATGAGTATGGTAAATGTTAGCTCAGTTCATTAATTAAATATGGATAATACTTTGTGAGCAGCCTCAGAATTTATTTTTGTCTTTTGAAAGGAAACTCTCAGAAGATCTGGAAGACCTAAAATTGTGTCATTTGTGATAATTCTGAAAAAAAAAATAAAAATATTTGTTGGTATTATATGTTGTTGGTTAGAGACCATGATTGGTATTTATTCACCCTAAATAGCTAATTATTCTGTTTGATGTCTGTTGCCAGCCTTTCTAAGTGCTACAGTAAAAGTGATGAGAAAGAACAGCTTCCTAATGTGGGAGCCCAATTATTTGCTACAGTGTGGCAAATAACCACAACTCTCATTGAAGATTAATAGTTCTTATCTTTAAGTTGCAGCTCTTTGTGATCAACACTGCCCTTGGGACACATCCTGTTTTAAAATCCCAGGCTTTCTTGTGCCAGTAACCTTTTTATAATACATCTTGCAAGAACACACCAAAGGCCTATAATATCCTTATGATGATATTCTGTATCATTAAAGAAAAAGCTTTTGAAACCGAATGATTTTTAAACCTGGTGTAGAAAACACATTTACATTGCTAAGTGTTAAGAGATTTTTATTCTTTTGTATATCTCCAGAATACATAAGGAAGTATCAAGCAATACACATGCTCAGAATTATTTGCATTGAGATGTATATATATAAAATAACCTATTTGTGCTCTATATTCTGCAGCTTTTCTTACGATGCAGTAAAATGGGATTCTTGCTGTGTAAATATTTATCATGCTTCAATTAAATTTCCTTTGGAATGAAAAATAATTATTTTCACTCTACTTTTTAAAGTAATAGAAATGTCAATAATGCTATTTTACTTCAAATTTCATTCTGGAACTTGTACTATATATTAATACATTTTTATAGATTTCTTTGTATGATCAAATAAGTTATCATGAACAGAATATTACTAAGAACAGAAACAGACACGGTTTAAAGACAGTAAAATTCCTCATGCATTGAATTTTGCACATAGTACTAGCACTGTATGCAAGCTTTCAGTTTTACTAACTTGTTGACATTTTATATTTTACTTAAAATGCAATTTTTAAGCTAACTCTTGGTAAAATACTTAGGAATTATCTCCCTAAATAATAATTTTATTATTTATAAATTTAATTTTACCTAGTGTACAGGCCTGAGGGCTGGAGATTGAGATTACTGTGAGAGAGAGGAGCTCCAGAAGCTGTGTGGTGTCACAATGCAGCAGGACAAAACCAAAGTAGTGTTTAAGAGGGAAGGTTTCTTTTTTTTTCCTGTTCTTGGTAACATCAGAAGCCTGGGCCTCAGTACCCACTGTGGCTGTCACACAGCTGGAGATGCTTTGCAAATTGTCACTACAGAAAAGAACCCTTTCACTGAAACCTAGAGAGGAGAAAAATTGGTTTTGGTTTGGCTTCAAAGTCACAAAGATGGACATTTGACATTAACAAAAAAGTGAATCAAAATGCCTCTCTATTGGTTGTGGTTGCATTTTAGGGTTTTTTAAAATTAATGTTCACATGAAGATTTTTTTTCTGTATGACTGAAGGGAAGGAATTTTCTAATATTTCTTCTCCAGAACATTCTCCCACTACCAGGAGACTTTACAGTTTTGCCTGTTGCAGCCTTTTTTTTTTTTTTTTTCCCAAAAATGTCTAAATTATTGCAGTTTAACAAGACAGCTTTTGGAGAGCAGATTAATTTTCACTTTGATGATAAGTGAAACTTCTCCTTCCACCTCATTATCTGCAAATCTTTTGGTGGAGCTGAGGCTGCTGGCTGTGCATCTCAAAAGACCTTTTTCCTGGAAGTGAGGCTGGCTTCTGTCTGCTCCCATGGCTGTACAAGCACTGACATGCTTCCTCTGCTTTGCCTTAGTGGGCATAAATTCAAAACCAGCTAAAGTTCAGGAGCAGCTCATCCATGGGGAAAATAGGCTTTTTCTCCAGCAGAACTACACCCATCTCCAATCCCAATCCCATTCCTAGCTCTGGTGCCACAGACATCCTGCCCATGAGTGCAGCAGCTCTTGGAGGAAATCACCATTTGTCAGAGAGAATTAAAGCTGTCACTGCTGCAGTAGAGCCACTGAAGATTGCGAAGATATGAAGATTCTCTGTATTTTTTGGTTTTTTGCATGTGCAAAGGTTATGTTACTTTTCCAAATCAAATTTTAAGGCTTAAAATATTTTCTACGAAAATGACTTTCCTTCTAACACCTGTGCAAGAGTATTACCTGAAACAATGAGCATCTGCATGGCAAAACACTTTCACCACTAGAAACGTCCGAGTGAATACAGACTATATTTTAGAGACTTCTAAGATGATGCAGTATCACAGGCTTTCAATCTGAAATATGAGTGAATTAGTAAAATTAGGACTAAAATAAATGTATTTTTATTATGTTAAAATCTTTTGTCTTTGCATTCTTGTTTTTATAGACTCTTGTAGAATAACATGAGCTTCCCTGAAATGTATCAGAAATGCCAAGTAAGCAAAGTAATCACAAAAAATAGTCAAGTTATGTTTATTGAGATCTTTCACCTTTTCCTCTTCACACTTGGCCTTGCACCTCCTAGATTTCTATTCGAACTCTTATCCTTTTTTGCTGTAGTTTAAGTAAAATAGATAAATCTAAATAAAATTGTTCACTTGAAGTTATTATTGTATATGTATCTTGAGAGTGGAATAGGAAAAAGCTAAATATGGCACTATGATATTGGTCTCAGTGGTGCATATGTCTAGCTTGTGAATTTGTAAACATTTACAAATTTGCATGATTGTTGCTGGCAGTAGATATCATCGTTTCCGTGCTCAGAATTCATTACTATTACATCTAATCATCCTCAGAATCTCCAAAGCAAAACTCTTCATGCAGACAAATGACTTCAGTGGATTTACTTTATACTTTAAAAGTTCAAAAATAAAACCTGGAGAAAGAAACAATTTTTGAGCCATTGTCCACATTTATCTGAATGATATGGAAATTTAGTGATGCTCAAGAAAATAATATTGACCATTCTCCTTATCTGAAAAAGATTAATCACATCTCTTAGGATCAATGAAGAGAGCAGAAGAGCAGGTGCAAGCTTGTACATTTATGACCGGCGGATCTCTCTCTCTCTTGATCTTCCTGCATCACTTAAACAGATCCAGCATCTGTCCTTGTGTCAGTGTCACATCCAGTTAGTCAGTGAAGCTGAAAGCAAGGGAGAAACTTGTCACCAGCCCAGCTCCTCACCTGCACCCCTCGGGTAGGACCTCCAGTGGGCTCCTGCCCTCCCCTGATGCTCTGTAGCACCCCTAAAGCTCCTCTGCCTGAGAGGGTGGGTGCAATTTGTGCCTCTCACACAGATATCCTTTTTTAATAGTCTGTCTTTGACAACAGGAAGTTTGGCAATTCCTCCCATGTGTTTAAATGCATAAAACATTTTGAAAAATATGCCTTAGACGTAACAAAACTGCCAGGCAACCCAAAACAAAGACAACCCTTCAAACCACAAAGTATTTAGTTTTGGGCAGACCACATCAGTATTACAGATTGCATTTTTGGGTGTTGATGTATCGGTGTTGGTGATGATGAGATGACTGACTCCAGTCCAGTAAGCACTTGTATTTTTGTGTATCACTTTTTTTTATTATGCTTTGAGGTATCTGTATTGTGCAAAAAGACTTTCAGTTCCTTTAAAGGGTCTGCTGATATTACAATTAGAACAAATGTAGCTTCTACTGATGTTAATTTCTTTAAACTATTGCCTATATTTTAGGTCCTTCTTACCATGAAGAAGATGTAACATTGTTAAAGATTGTTTTAATAAGAAACAATAATCTTATATTTAAATTGTGCAAATAACTGTATTTGCACAGGACCTTTCATATATGTCCTTTACATAGGAAGTGGCTCAATCAGATTTTTGGGGTGTTTCTGCACCAACATTTTAAGAGTATCTATGATTTTTCTTGCTGCTTTCCTTCATTCTTTCTCTGATCTTACTTTTGGGAGTTCTGGAGGGAAAAATACTGTCACCCTGCACATGATAGCTGCAGTTATTTCTCAACTGCAATGGCAGAATTGACACAGACACCCTATTAGGTTTTTGCTTAGAGAATTATTAAAGCAGCTTTATTATTATTAAAGTTATTTTTTAAAAAATCAATTTTTTCCCACTCTGGTACATCTTTTTTTTTCATGTTTTTGTACCCCAGTCTTATTAGATATTGATGCTCATATCAGACTTTGCTAATAATTCCACTTTTTTCAATGATCTGCATGACAGGTGTTACTGCACAGAATAGCCATTTTTCTCTTCTCTCTGCTTATCATAGTGTGTTTGATTGATTTGCCAGTTTAAGCCCATCACATTTAGCTCCTGCCAATATTAGTGTGAGAGCATATATTGCTGACTTAAAAACAGAATGCTTTTTGTGTGCCCAAGGACTTAGAATTGGTTCTATTGAAACTAAGATTTTTATGGGAAAAAGGATGAAACAAGTAATTTCTTCTGTTCAGTCTGGTACAATATTAAATATATATAAAAATAAGTCCATATCGAATGTACGTGTATATATATATGTTTACTCTATACCCTAAACTATTTGAAACAATAAGATCCTTTACATTAAAAAAAAAAAAAATCCCAACAAACCCTGATAGAACTCCCTGACAACAGTAGTAATAAAACAGTTCCTTTTTGTATTTTTGCCTATGGGAAAGATTTAGTACATGTTTCTTTTGACATTTTTGATCTTTTAATTTCAGATCAAATCAGCAAGGGATTGAGTTGGTCTGTGCAGTCTGTACTGATTATTCAGTTATTCAGTCAGGATAAGTTAGTGTTTGTATTCTCACCTGACTATCTCTAAGAAATCACAGAATCATTAAGGCTGGGAAAGCCCAAGTTTTGACTGAGCACCACCATGTCAACTAAACCCTAGTACTTAGTGCCACGTCCAGTCATTTCCCAAACACTTCCACTCCACCACCTCCTTGGGCAGCTCGTTACAATGCTTGACAACTCATTCAGTGAAAAAAAGTTGCAGAGAGCAATAAAGTCTTCCCTGAACCTCCTTTTCTCCTGGATGAACACCCTCAGACCCTTCTCCTCAGCTCCATTGCCTTTCTCTGGGCTCCGGCAACTTTATTTTCTTGTAGTGAGGGGCCCAGAACTGGATGTGGGACATGAGATGTGGCATCATTAGTGTCAATCAGAGAGGGACCATCACGGCCCTCGTCCTGCTGACCACACTATTTTTGATATAGAAAACATCAGATATTATTTTAATACACTATATAAAGAGAGTATACTATATTATAGCCTATAGTATACCATATGTATAACATATTAAAAGAGTAAACTTTAAGTGACACATCTCTTAGCAGTTAGAACTGAAAAATATATTAATGAAGCGAGAATTATATAAAAACATGAAAAACAGGAAAAACTGTCTCTAGAAAGTTGCAGCTAAAGCAATTAGTGAAGCATTTTTCCATAGGTCACAAGCAGGAAATATGTCAGGGATCTAGATGATAGCTGACTGCTTGATGATCAGGTTGTAAAGGGTGTGTGTTGAGGGCAATAAAACACTGCACCTTTAACTACTTTTCAGAGAATCTGATAGATTAATTGGATAATAACTAATAAAAGCCATCTGGAGTTACAATATCCTTTATCACATTAAACAATATTCCAGTTTTTGTCATTTATCTTACTACTAATGTTTTAATCATACAAAACATCCATCTTGCCTAATCTGATGACTGCCTTCATAGTCAGGGAAACACAAATCACACTGGCACATTCATGTGCTGACGTGTTACCCCAGACCCACAGCATGTTCAGCCATCAGGGACAGTGAGCAGTCAGGGGTTCAGGGTCTCCCATGGGGCCCAAAAGATTGGGATGAGGGTGCTGGTGTATGGATGCTGTGAAGCAGAGACCATAGTGCCTGTAAAATTACAGGCCACATAACTTTCTCAGTCTTGCCTGGGAAAGTGTCCTGGGAACTATAACGAGGAATTAAAACAATCCTCAGAGATAGAGGACAGCCTTGCAGGTCATGTTTGTCTGTTCCTTGTTTTCTTGCAAGAGAAAGTTGAGGGGTGGTGAACCCCACTGACCAATGATGGTGATGTGTTTACTTGTTAGTTTACTAACCAATAAAAGTTTTCTTCTCTGTACTTTCCACGTATCGGCCTATAAAAAAGACCTGAAGTAATAAACAAGAGAAAATTCTCCAGTTTGACTCCACGAGAGAGTCTGTGCCATTCTTTTCGCCGTTCCCAATAGAGTGACACTGGTGTGTGTGGTATTTGGAGAACTGGTGATCCCAAGGTGCTCTCTTACCAAGCCAGATCGTGCTCTGCCTATGTGGCATTTCACTTTGGACGCTGTCTCCACCCATGATCTCCTCTCCAAATGATCTGCCATATCTAGTCCTTATTGTGATCTCTGGTCTAGGGATGCTCAATCAAATATTTCCTCTTTCATCCTCTTTTATCAAGTGTCATTGGTTCATTCACCAGACAGTGTGTTTCTGAAATAAGCAAATCACCTCAAAACCAACAGCAGCTTTTGTCGTGTCCCTTGCCATCAATCTCTGGTTTGAATGACTGTCTGGGGCAAAGTGAAATTGGAAAGGGAAGGCTGTGCATGCTCTCCACAGGAACATTCATGGAAATTTAGGCAATGGCTTACTAGCTAAACTTTTTTTTTCTGTTTTACTTACTCCTAGGAAGCCTTCTGCATTAATACCTTTCGTCACACAGTGTGATTCTGAGCATCTCTCTTGATTTCAGTGGCACTAGAAGTCACCTCTTATAATAGAAACAATGCTGCAGTAAGCAGTGGTTCAGAAGAGACTTAACTATAAAATTGTAAATGATCAATTGTTTCGTAATCTGTGTTTTCAACCTTGTATCTAGAGGAGGATGCTAATATTGGTAATATTTTAAACTACTTTGTCTATTTCTCTTTCTGCCAGTAATGGTTCAAATTATTAGACATGTGGATCCATCTGATATAATGGAGAAGAGTCAATATAGTTTTCCAAGAAGCCATGCATTACATCTTCAAAAGAGTCTGTATGAATACATAAGTATGAGTGAAACACACAGAAAAAGTGTGTATCTGTAATTTTTTTCTTTCAAAAAGATGAAATGAGAAAGATCATATATTTCACAAAGCTGCTGTAAGACAAGAAACAAAAGGACAGAAATGAGGTCATTTTACACTACAGAGGAGAGCTGGCAGTGTGGTTGCATGTAAATTTCTATTGAGCTGATGACTATCAGGTAAAGGGATGTGGCTCAACTATTGATGGTTCAGAATCTTTCAGGTCAGATAGAAACAACCAAAAGCTTGAGAGGGATTTCATTATACTGAATGGAAAGGTGATTGAATGACAGTTGATATTTAATATTTGTTTACACTTTGATAGATAAAGCTTTTATTACTTCTTCCTTTGTGCATATCATATGCCCTGAATGAGACTTCACTACACAGAGCTGTTTGCAGTGACCCTCATTTATTTCTTCATGAAGTTTAAAAAAGTGTCTGTTTGTTGTTTTTTTTTCTAATTCAGATCACATCAGCAAGAAATCTAAGTCCATTCTGAATTTTCTGAACATTAAGGAACAGAACCTTTCTTGGGAAACATCTAACCATAATTTCATAGAAATTAGGGCATTATTAAGAAGCACCATGTGATTTTACACTTGTGCTATCCTTATACTCTTTTCTTAAGGAGAATATCCACTATCAGAGTTGGATGAACCTAGAAGAGCCCTTGGTTTGCCCAGAATAGCAATTCTTATTTTACTCTCTTATAATAATTTCATGCTAATTATGCATTAGAATATTCAAGATTATTTTTTTTCCAGGAAATGACAATCACTTCCCATAGTGAGATATTAATGGCACTACATTTAGCATAACATAAAAATGGCCCTCATAGGCACAGAAATAGTAATCTAAACGCTGGGGGCTGTGTTGAGACTCCATCTGTGACAGAGGAATGAACTCACCCACCCAACACACTTTTGGGCTGTGAGGGAACTCAGTGTGTTAGGAGGGAGGAGGGAATGCAGAGCCTGGAGGACAAATAAATTTATCTCTACAAAATGTCCAGCTACCAAGTGGCTGGGCCAGGAACTGGTGTGTGGTGATTTACCTCCTTCAACTGGCCCAGCCCCAAAGCCATTTGCACACCTCGTTTCTGGCAATCTCCTGACATTTTGATATCCAACCCAAATATATATGAAACTCATTGTCCCCTTCAGAGAAATGGAAGATGGAGACCTACTGTATAAACTTTGACTAAATATGCCCAAATGCTTGCTTAAAATCAATCAGTGCAGGAGAAAAAAAAAAAAAAAAAAAAAAAGGTTGTAGGGAGTAAAGCAGAAGTTGCTTTCTGCATGAAAATGCACCAAACTCTTCTCCTTGAGAATCTGGGATGGTGAAGTTGTCTTTCTGAAATTAATTTTCTCATTTCACATAAAATCCTATGTTGAATGTGATTTTAAAGAAAAATAAAAAAACCAGATTGACTATGAAACACTGTGACTGTTACAGTTTGTTTTTACAGTAGATGGTTTTATTGACACCTCACTAAATAATGGAAATACACTTGCAAACCTCCACATTTCAGAGTCCTAAGCTGTATTGTGACCTTTTATACCACACAAAGCTATTCAGTTAGTTTTCCCCATTAGCCAAAGGGAGGAAACTAGTGTTAAACAAGGTTTATTTTTAATATTATGTTTTTATAGTTGATTGAAGATATATTCAATTTGTAGACTGACAAGAAACATATGTGTAAAAGGAGGTCAAGCAGGTTACAAATATCTTTTAAATCTCATGTTTTCCAGTTCTATAAGACTATGAGCAAAATGACTTAATACAAAAAATGCATTCTCTTTATGTCAGTCCTTTATCTCTAAAGAAGAAAAGCATTTAATAGCTTCCTACTCTCTTTCACTTAGCTGCAATATCCTCTTCAAATTATCTAGGTCACTTAGGCCCACTTACAATTTAGCTATTTTTAGCTCCCTAGTTGTCTCCTACTTCTGGAGAATTATCCTGTTGGCAATTAAATTTCCTGACACTTTTGTTTTTTTCTCTCTGTAGACTGTGCATATTTGAGGTGTACCAGCATAAAGTAATGTAGGTCACTGAAAGGTCAATTTTTACAGCAATCTGTAATTTTACTTGAGAGTTTTTCTTTGGTGAGGTGTTTTTGGGTTTTTTTGTTTGTTTGTTTTTGTTTTCTGGAAGAATTTGAGAGCACAGCATCTGATAAGGAGATTTAAGCCTGTCTTGGTGTGAAATAGTTACCCAGAACTCCCCTTGTGTACATTTAGACAAATTATGATGAACTTGTGTGTATATTTTACTTTCTAACAACATGTCTGCTTCCTACATGAGTTGCAAAGACAACTCTGCTGTCTCCTAGTGTGGACTTCGATGAATTGATCAGTGGGGCACAATTAAGAAATCTCTGAGCTTGGGTTGGTCGTAGTAAAGATGGGAATCAAAGCTGTGTAGCTTCTTCATGTACAGTTGAGTAGTGAGGCACCATATGGCTCAACACAACTGTGCCCACAGTTGCACTGCTGGAACGTGGCATTGGCTGGTTGTAATACCTTTTCCTACTTGCACAGACAGAGCCAAACACAACTGGCACTGGGCATTGGTTATGATTTTTAGATATGGCTTTCATGTCTGCATGGAGCACATGCATAGCAACCAGCCCTGGGAGTGTGACATTGCCAAGGTAAGCAGAAGAGAGCAAGCTAGTCTTCCTCAGATTTCCATCCAGAAGAACAGAGGAATTAGATGAATGTAATATTTTAGAGGAAATTGGTTATTCTGAAAGCTTATGATAACTACGGCAATATAAGGAAATTAAAGTAGGAATCTTCTCTTTTGCTACTAACTGCCAGTGAAGAATGCATTATTATGTAATTATCTAAATGTTTGTACTGCTAATGAATACACTGGTGGCAGAATATGATCTTGTGCATCCATGAATTTGCCTTTAATTATAAACAGGAGGAATGTATGAGCAATTTAAATTAACATTATTTTCTCTATTAAAATGTTCCATAAATGTTAATACTTTCATTGCCATCACATGCCTCATCTAAATGAAAAACTGTCATCCATTGTTACATGTCTTATCTACACATGATAGTGGGACAATTTGTGAAAGTAATTGCAATTTTAACAATACACATATATGAAATTTTATGCTATTTAAAAAGCTATACCATAATCTGAAATCACACTTGGAAAATATTGGAAGGATGTATTGCATATATGGTTTGCTCTGCATCATGGGAGACCGACCTATCTATCTATAGATACATATAAAAATATATATATATTTATATAACTATATAGAAACCTCTCAAAATGAGTGGAAATTTGTGAAAAGTAGTCTCTGTATTTACTAGTTTCTCCCATAATAATGTTAAATAACTTTTCTCCGCTCTGTAGAATCAATAAATTCTGATGATCATAGCACAGTTCAAATTTTGGAAAAGAAAAGAGGATTATTTAGTATTTTGTGATGCTACAATTTGCATTTACGTTGACATCTTCTGTTCCAAACAATTTTAAGATGCTTGATATACTTCAAGGTACAAAGCAGCTCATGAATCTTAACATATAGTAGGTCCTTGTTTCAAACAATTGTTTCATATAACCTTATTAAGTGAGCTATAATATGGTAGAGATAAATTTGGGATCTGATACCCAATGAAAAGCAATCCAAACATAGAAGGAGTCACATTTTTTTATCTTAGTTTAGGTTAAATTTTCATAAATATATTAAATAACTTCAGCTACTGAAAGGAAGAAAAGGAAATTTTGTCAGATAAAAAGGGAAAAGCCAAGTCTATTACCATAAACAGATATAACTTGATCATAATACTGGCTCTGCAAGTGTACTTGCTTTGTAAGAAGTCTTCGCAGGTAATAAAAGGAAGAATATGTGTGGTTTAGGATTTTAAAGTGTATTACAATATTTATTTGTGTTTTTCCTTTTAATTCTATTAATTAGATCTTTCAGGTTATATTCTCTCTTACATGTGCAAATGCTTCTCAGTTATATCGATAGTGACTTTTGCTTATGATGAGCCTGTGTGTTGAGACCTGTAGTTCATTGTGAAGCTTATTGTGGAACTGAATGTTCCCTATGAAATAACAGTAGTTGCTGGACTTTATTTCTTTTCAGGCTATAAGAAAATATTTAGATGCTCATCAGAAAGATGTGAAGAATTGTGTTTGAAAGTGTTCAGGAACTGACACAAAAGAGAAAAGCTTAAGTGGTCTTAAGCTTTTTTAATTTAAGCTTAATTACTGTTAATTTATATATGCACAGCAGTACCTTCTAAAACAAAACAGTGAACAATCACAGTGAAAACTTATTGGCGTATACATTAAAATAAAAAAACATATGCATGTCCTTAAACCCTGGTTGAAATACTGGAGAGGCTGAGAAGTCTTGGTGATAAATATAATCTAAAAATGTGGTTTAATATTGTGTCTGACATTTTTTGTATCCAGTTTATAAAAGCTCTCAAATGAACTTAACCCCTGTTTTTCTAGGAAAGAACTTCAGTGGTGACTGAGGCACGAATAGTGCTTCTCGACCTTGCAGTGACAGGGCAGCAGTGGGGATAGAGACCCCTAGAGAGCCATAACAGATGTGTTTTCTTCTGACTTTTTATTTTATTTTGAGGAGAACATGGGCTTGGATTGTGAAATTAGCTGTCTTATGATCAGAGGATTTGAGCAAAGTAATTTTTCTGCCAGTTACAAAAGTAGTCAATATTTGGGTCCCAACAGAGTCGTAATTAGAACAAAACATGACATAGGATCAGAATAAAAGAATGAGGAAGTGAGAAATTATGTGAAGCACTTCAGAAAGACTAAAAAAATGAAGAACAGTCTAGAGAAGTGTAAAATTAGATATTTCCTAATTATTTGTGTATATTTTTAGAGATTCTTCTTCCTAGCTGCATCAGATACAATGTAAGTCTGCCTGTTCTAGCCTCTAAATAATGAGTGAAATAGAGTGAACCTTATATAAAGAGGTTTTACTAGCAATTTAATAAATGTATGTTCTCTGCCTGTTTTGCCTCTTACACCAGAAATTTTTACACCACCACACACATTTTTACAAATCTACTGGTCTGTCATACATTATTTTTTTTTCTTAAAACCATCTTCCAGTGTTTGGGAATTTGGTATTTGCTTGGGTTTTTTTTGTTTTTTTTTTTCTTTTAGCATAATTCTTTTCAGGCATGCATTCCAAAGCTTTGGGATATGTTGTTGCTCATCTAATTTTCACCTTTTGCTCTATTGCATCTTTGTGCACTGTTCTGTCTTTATTAGTACTCAGTTAACGAGCTCTATAGGTCAGCAGCCCCCAGTGGTTTTTTTTATATTTATCCAGTGTCTATCCCAGTGGGCTTCTGGTTCAAGATTGATTCTTAAGTACTATGATAATGCAAATTATAATTTTGAATTGCGTATGAGTTGCTAATATTCATATAACACATATGATTTATATGACTTGCAGTAGATGTTATAAATATTGACCTTAGTATCCTGCTCAAATTTGTCTCAACTAATATTCTCCTCACTAAGCTATGAAAATATGGGCTAGGTGAAGCAAGAATAAGCCCAGTTGAGTGGCAGAGATGGGCTAGAAAAGATGTACTGAATGAGTATTTCATGATTTTTTCCATTATTTTCACCAGCATTTTGAACAACAGAAATAGAGAATACCAATATTAAATGACACCAAATTTATGGAGATTGTGGCAACTAGCAAGTTGGAATGGAGGATAAGATTTTGAAGTAAATACATTTTTCCCAGTTGAAGCACTGACCAGAAATAAAATTGATTGAATAGAAACTAACATAAAATAACATAATTAACTAAGAATAACTGAACACAGGGCATGGAATGACCACGGTTCTGTTTGCAGTTTGTATCACAAAACAAACACAAGACAACATTGCCCCACACATTTAAGTAAGGCTGACACTGGAACCTTCTCGTGTTGCACTAAAATGGTTTCTCCCTGTTGCTCCCTCCCCCCCCCTCTCCCCGGGTCTGTGGTGTGTTGGTTCCTTCCCCCTTGCCCCTCCCCCTTAGTTTCACCCCATTGGCTGTAATTCTACTCTCCCCGCCCCCTTCCCTCAGTATAAAAGTCCCTGCCACTGCAAGCTTGCTCTGTTTTCTCCCTGGAGTCGTTCCGGAATAAGCTGAACAGTGTCCCAGAGAAAAAGGCCTCTTTTGTTTTTTACCTTTGTCCTTGCTGTTCCACTCCCACCTCGGGTGTATTGGAGCTAGTCGGCGATTTCCCAGGGCTGGGAGCAAAGGATTTCAGCAGAACATCTCTAGAGAGAGAGCTCTCTCTAAGAGTAGTTGGTGTAAATGTGTTCTCCTGAACTGTAAGCCAACTTTGACAGCTCTGTTCTGTGCGAGGAAGGGACAAGGTGGGGTTGGCACAGTGGTTGCAGCTGCTCCCAGAGCCTGTTGAGGAATGGCTGTGGGCCTGTGTCCCTGTCATAAGGTGGGAGAGGATGGTGGAAAATATGCATCCTGGATTGTCTTGGAGGGCTATTCCAGCCCCTCCCGATAGGCTGTGGCATTTCTGGTGGGAGGGAAGCTGTGCCACGACACACAGCAGGAGGATATGCAAGGCCAGGCACAGGGAGCTGTGTTTTGTGTAAGTATCAATGATATCAGTGCTGATCCTCAACAGGGAGGATTATAGATACTATTAATTTATATATGTTTATAGATACCATTCAGTTACTGTGAATAAAACCAGGCTGCAAACACATGGCCAGGCATTTCCCTCCTATATTTTAATTTGTGGCAATCATTTCCTCCTTGTAATGCCCTTCTAGCCTTCATTGTGGTGTGAAAAATACTCTGTAAAGCGGCATTTGTTATAACATGCTGTATGCTTTGCTGTGTATACTCAGTGATGAGATTTCTGTGTTTTCCTGTACATGTTTAGTTAAAAGGAGATGGCAGAAGGCCCAAAATAATTTGCCAAGCTTTCCTTGGACATGCATGCAGGTGTAACATGGAAATCATACTTTCTGATATGGACTGAGAGTGATGAGATGCCATGTTTCAGATAAAACAAAAATTTGTTAGGTGTTTTTTTGTGAGGCATAAGTAAGATTACTTTCTCTGGAGAGCCAGTTACAGTGCTAGCATTGTTAAAGCAGGTCATGTACTGTAAGCAAAGGCCTGAAGTGGCCCTGGCAGCCAGGAGGGCCGAGCGTGTCCTGGGGGCATCAGGCCTGGCATGGCCAACCGGGCAAGGGAAGCCTCACCTCAAGTGCTGGGGGAAATTTTGGGTGTCACAGTATAAAAAAAGACATTCAGTTATTAGAGGACATTGAAAAGAAGGCAACAAAGATGGTGAAAGTGGGGAAGCGATGTGAGGAGGGGCTGAGGGCACTGGGTGTGTTCAGCCTGGAGGAGACTGAGGGGAGACCTCACTGCAGTTACAGCTTCATCGTGTGGGGAACAGGAGGGGCAGGCACTGATCTCTGCTCTGTGGTGACAGTGACAGAGCCCAGAGAATGGCCTGAGGTTGTGTCAGGGGAGGTTTGGGTTGGGTATTAGAAAAAGTTTCTTTCCCCAGAGGGTGGTTGGGCACTGAACAGGCTCCCCAGGGCAGTGGTCACAGCGCCAGCCTGACAGAGCTCCAGAAGTGTTTGGACAGTGCTCTCAGGCATATGGTGTGATGCTTGGGGATGGTGCTCTGCAGGGCCAGGAACTGGACTTGGTGATCCCTGAAGGTCCCTTCCAACCCAGTTTATTCTGTGTAATTCTGTGCTTCTGTGTGTGCCTGAACATGGGACTGGGGTGTACTTTTGTGTTTGGCCAGGGGGTGCTTTGCTGGCAGCTTTCTGGTGTGATGGGAGTTTTCTGCCTGCTGAGCATTCATTAAGATGCCCCCAACACAGAATTAGTGGGTGGCTTCCTGTTGGCCTTCCCTCAGGAGTTCTTGGTGTATGTGAAAAATGAAGTGTGTGCATGGTGAGTAATACCTTTTTGGGTTTTTACATCTTCAGAAACTGGTTTTCTTGGGAACCAAATTTTTATGCATTTTCTTCAGAGAATTGACCTAAGTGAGGAAAGGGCATCCTTTATTGATCAATAATACTGTCTTCATTCTCATGCTTCTGAATTGCAGTTTTCCAGTAGTTTATATGCTTCCAGAGACCACCTTGATCAAAAAAATGTAGAAGTTGTAAGCAGAAGTGTAATTACTTGAAGTAAAAAATCACAATCTTCCCAGATGTAGAGGCTTAACTATGTTACAGTTTTGACTAAAAATCAATGTTGTCACTCATAAACCTGATGACCTCTATTTTGTTACGAATGGATGAAATGTGTGGATAAAAGTAGTATTAAATTTTACAGGTATTGGCTTCCAGTGACCAGTACAACTATTTGCTGTTATCGCAGCCATCTGTCTCGCAGGCTAATCTCTCATGTGCAAAAGCATATCACCATGGTATGTGCATCCTTCAGTCACCCAGGTGTTTTTCTGCTGTCATCCAACAGGACTCTGTGAAAGCTCTGACAGATACATGTCCCTTTGTTTTAGTCCTGTGGGGACGGGCAGCTCTCCAGTTTGTCAGTGACCAATACTTTTGCTGACAGATCTCCTATTTCAGCAGTTTTGCTTCAGATTAGTGTCTTGCCAAAATCCAGTTCTACTTCCATGATCTCAGGATGACTTCTGCAAGTGAGACTGTGTGTGGGGGCGTTATGTTTAGGAGGGGTCTCCAGGGGGGGATTTTGCTTGGGATGAAGTATTTCTCTACAGAGACACTGTGCAGAGGCCACACTTTCTGTTTTGTTCAAGCATCTTCCGTTGGGGCTCTGCAAAGCAGAATATACACAGATTTTAACAAATGAAAAGGTTGTGTATTGCTTAGCACACAAGACTTGTTCAGCTAAGCAGAGGCACCACTGTAAAGGGCCCAAAGAATCTGGTCTGGCCTGGCAGACACATTTAGGTGAGAGAGTCCTCCCCAGTGGCTCCCAGAGGTGGTTCCTTGAAGTGGCTGAGTTTCTGTCTTCCCGTGAGCATGGGTGACTGTGACAGCTGGACTTGACCAGTTCTGACCATCCCTGGCCAGTGCCAGCCTGCCTCCAATAGATTTTCTCCCATGGGATTTTGTACCTTTCTCTGACAGGGGTTTCCCTTTTAAGTCCTTCAGCTACTGAATCCTCTCTGAGCAAACGCTGTCTATCTGTGGTGGGGCTGCGGAGAGCATTAAGGCAGAGGGGCCACAGAATGGAGGTGTGAAAGGAATTCATTGTTCTTCGAGTTCTGAGTGATTTCCAGAATCTTCTGCATCATGACAGGATCCTTCTGATGCACAGGTGTGCAAGTATGTCCAGAGACGTTGCTGAATGTTGGTAGGAAAGGTCTATGGTACTGTTCCTGACCAGTGTGCTTCCCATACTTATCCAGAAGTTTCTGAGTCTTAAGGTAGACTTAACGAACATGCTGTACATAAAATATATTTATTCTTGGCTCTTACAATAAAAGTTTCTTCTAAATGTGCTGCATTAAATGGTCAGGTCAGAGTTTGTTCCTGATTCTGATGAAAAAGTACTCGTGCAGCACAACTTGGTCTTGTCCCAGAAAGACCCTGAATCCCATTCTTTCATTTTCTTGCTTTCCTATTTTAATTCAGAACTCCAGGCAGAGTTTGAAGGATGTGAATTGCAGCAATATAAATATCTGTCTATATTTTTTTTGGTCTTTTTGTCTATAGCTTGCTGCTACTCAGAAAGCCGGGACTCTGATAGTTTAATTTTTAATGATTGTTTGGGGTATTTTTCTGTCTGAGAAATGCAAATGTACTGACATGTAAGAAATTATTTTTAATTCTTAGTTGCATGAGAATCAAAATCACCATGAAATCTATCCTGCTATCTTCTATCTTGTTGTAGGAAATTGTGGGAAGAGAACATAGTAGGTTCTTTGTGATGGAAATGAGTCATATAGTGTGAGAAAAAACTTGTTTTGAAAAACCAGTATGGTTATTTTCATATAGCACTGCAAAATATAATTGTAAAGAAGGTACCAGCAAAATTTCCCAGTTTGTTGGCTTTTGTCTTATGGTAATATTTCATTCTGCAGAAATTCCAAGGTAAATGAGTAGGCAAATGCTGCTTTATGAGATTGATTCTCACTCTGCCTTTGTAATAGCTGTTTTAGTGAGTGTTGTTTTCCTACAGGCTTAGAACAATTTTTCATTGAAATATTTGCATTAAAAGTGTTACCTATTCATTTTTTCTTTAATCATATGTAGGTTTGATATAACATTTAAACTGTGACTAACATTTTTTATTTATACTTAATGTTACTTTGAAATTGTTTAAATCAGTATTTTAAATTGAACAAGGCCTTAGAGCCACTCTGGAGGTCTGTGTCATTAACCTGTAATTGTACATTGCATGAAGTACTTTGTTTTCATTACCTTGGAAAAAGGAGTAATGACCTTGCAATTGACTCTTCTATTTAACATTTTCATCTGAGCTTTAACACCATTAGAAGTAACTGCTTGCATTGACCACAGAAGGAGCCAAAGAAGCAATGTACTGCAGTCAACCTAATTCAGTTTAATGATAACAAAGTTAATATTAATTGGTGATCTACCAAGTCAAGGTCCTCAGTTAAATAAAAGTCAAGAATTTCAAACTACTTTTCTTTTTTGTTGATTGCCAGCCCTAAGTTTTAAAATACACTCTGCAGAAGTTAGATTTTTCCCATCAGGATACCTAACAACTGAGTAGCCAGTAGGTCTGTGCTGCCTGACACATTAACCTATACTGTTTAAGGTGAGTAATGAGTACAGAAAGTTCTTTTTAGGAGAAAGACCCATTTCATGCAGAAGTTACCTGGGTAATATCCTAAAAATATCTTTTTTTCCCCTTATTTATCTAGAGTGCATTTCTCTCCAAACCAAAGCTGTCAGTAGTAAATAATCACCAGGCCCTACGGTGTTTACTCTTGTTGATAGGCAGCTCTAACAGCCAGGAGTGCCTCCCATTCATCTGTTCCCAGTATCATCAGACACAAGGAAGGCAGAGCGGACTCTCCAAACTGGCTGTCATTTCAAGAAGGCTGGGCCACATAAAAGCAATAAGTAATAATGACTTAGCTGGGGGACTAAGTATTCTGAACCACATGAAAAATGTGCTTTGCTTAAAAACATGAAACTTGGCAGGTAGGCTTAGAATTTGCTAAGGCACAGGACAAAAGCAAATATGCTGCTTTCTATTGCCCACTGTAGAAAACGGAGTTATTCAGCAGAAACTCTTTTTATTCCAATTTTCCACAGATTCTTAAACATAGTAGGAAGTAAGTTTCAGCAGTGTTATACAGATGGCAAATGTTAGAATTTGAGGGTTTTTTTTTCCTTATTCTAAAAAGTAAAGCAGGATCTATTTGTCCTAGTCTCAGCTTCTAGAAAATAAGATTACTAAAATGTCTCTTTTTTCATCTTATGGTCTTAGAAAGACAAAAAAAGGTAAAAAAAATGTTGATATGAAGGGGCAAAGGGCCAGAGGTATTTTTGATAGACCTTCAAGATTCAGCTTGAGTAGCTGTTCTGTCTAGATAGAACATATATATCTTCCAGGAAGAGCAGCATCTGAAAAATCTATAGACTTCTTCTTTATTTTTCTTTATTATATATGTGCTTTCGATCAAAATGGTCAGGAGATGGGGTGGGAGTAGCCTGCGATACTGATTTTTCATGAAAAATAAGATCAATAACCACTGTGTCTTACAGTGAAAACCTTTGTAAACACTTGGCTGCATTGTTAAGGTGAAGGATAACTTTCAGATCCTGGCTGGGGAAATCTAAGCCAAGTTGATTTCCTTTGAGGAGGCTCATTGCACAGATTGCTTCCTGGGTGTGGTCTAGCTTTTCTCAGTCACTCTGAAAAACTTCAGGAAGGGCAGCTGGGCCTGGGTAGACTCAGGAGGGTAAGAACAAGTACTGGCTTCTGCCTTCTGAATTGGTTTAGCAGAGAAAGCACATTAAAATTTCTTCATATCCTTTCAGTAGTTTGAAGTAGGCTTGTGCCTGTGCAGTGAGCTAGAGCAAATTTGGGTCATCAATATTCCAGGTACAAGGAGAGGATACTTACATTTTGCACATCTTTAGAAACAGCATGTTGCCTTGCTCCCTGTTGTTAGTATTTTTAACTGTTAATTAAATTCACTGACATTGCAGCTGTTTAGATTATTAATAGTATCCCTTATATTTGAAAATAATTAGATTGCTAATATTTTTATGATCTCACTAACTGCTTTTCAAAATGGACTAAAATATGTTCTGTTTAAAAGGCAAGATGGCATAGTCAAGTCGTGAATGTTTACTGTAGTTAAAACATGTCCAGTATAGTTAAAATTTGGTTTGACTTTTCAAATAATGTAAGGTGTAAATAATTAAGACTCAGGGATTTTTGTTGTTGATGTTCCATGATGACCAATTCACAGAGATCCCCAGATACCATTAACAGCCTGAGGGCAGGAGCTTTGAAAGTTTGTTTGGCTCTGTGACTGCACACAAATATATCACCATGGAATTGAATGGAGGATATATTGAGGAAATGCTGGCCTGCTTGAACATAACAAGACAATCAGACACCTAGGGAGTGTTTAGGAATTTCTGTCTTGATCTGACAGATGTTGAAACTGCTACTTTGAAAAATCTTTTAAAAATACATGTAGTGGTGCTTGCAATTGCATAGTTTCTTTGAAAGGAAGGGTTGTTTGTTTCATTTATTGCATCTGACAATTTTTTTTTTTTTTTTTTTTTTCTTTTGTAGCTAGCTTTCTTCTCCAGCAATGTCATTTCTTAATAAGCTGCTTCTGTGGTGCCTCAGCCTAACATTTAGGTTGTTCCATTTGGATAGCGAAGAAAGCTGGTATTGTCATAAGTATTATGCATTAAGCAAATGATGAGATAGATATAACTACTATGTGTACACAGTTTTCTTTCCTGTCTCTTCATGTCTTTCCTAATAACAACTGTAGGCATGCTGTTGCTAGTCTGCTAATCTAGCACAGAATGCTTATAAAAAGTTTTAAAAAAATAACTTAGTAATTTAATACACTTATTCAAGCTTGAAAAATGGAATATTGCAGTTCTGAATATATTCTAATATTTGGCAAAGGCCAGGTTTTGGAATCCATTAAAATCAATATTATATGTCTACTTAAGGGAGAAGTAGTCATGATAATTGTCATGTAATTACAGAGATGAGAGCATCATACCTGTTTCACTTTACAAAGGCTGACTCTCATGATTCTCACAATACTTGAAAGAAGGTTGTATCAGTCTGGCCAGCAAGATACCTTTAAAGCAAGACATCAGTAGAATGTTCAGACTACTTTTAAGGAGAGTTCTGAGTCTTCCTCCAGCAAGCAATTACATTGAGGCAAACAAGTGCAGTACTCTCTGTTATTAGGGTATTGTGTTTCTTGTCTCTGAGAGTTTTACACAGTGCTTTAAATGGAACTGATCTGAGTGCAAGTTCCTGTGCAGATTCTCAGCTCTGAAAACACAAGAGGAATTGTTTGTATCAACAGCTGAACATCTCTAGATTGTGTGCTGGAAAACAATGGTGCTTTATCATGATAGCATATTTTTTTCATTGTTGTTTTGCATACCACCTCACCTCTGCAAGTCAATAAATGCTTTCAAGAATAAACTAAGAAAAGTTATGCTGAAGCTAATAGTGGAATAAAGCATTCAGTTTGGGAGGGAAAGCTTGGCATGTTATTTTAAAATGCTCATTTCTTTGACTAACTTTATGTGAATAGCAATTAGGTTTGTGTTAGTATTCAAATACAGATGCTTTTCTTGCAGTTACTACTGGAAAAGATCCAAAGGAGAAGTCATAATGCAGAAAAAAAAAAAAAGTTCCATGAGCTGACCATAATGACTATAGGTTACTTTATGTAATAAATTTTCAATATATATAGAACTATTAGAATTACATAAATTCTCATCATCAATTACATCAGCTGTAAAGACCATAAACTGGTAAAGATGTAAAGATGTAAAGACCATAAACTATACTGAACAAGCTCTGGAGTAACTTCTTAAGTAATTTAATGAACCTTACTTTTGTAAACAAGTTGCAGTGAGCAAGGCCCTAGTGGCTCTACAAACAGGAGGTTTTGAATAAAATTCTACAGAACATGAAACTGGTTTAATGTGTAGATTTAAAGAACTGCCTTATCTTTAAATTGAAACTTTAGATAACACTTTATTTCAGATACTTTATATGAATGTTACTGTGTTTCTGTAATATGCTGTTACATAAAAGTAAATAAATATAAAAAATAAATTTAATTAGTCTTCTGATGTAAAGGAAAAAAAAAGACTCTGTAGCTTATGATACCTGTAGAATTATATGAATTACCTTTGTGATGAGAAGAACCAACTAACATTAATATAACAGGTCTCTCTTTAGCCTTTTTATATGAAAATATTTCTCTTGTGTATATACAGTGATTCTGAAAGCACTGAAGAAGACAAAAATCTTGATTCTGTAGAGTCATAGTCAATCTTCTTTAAATAAAAGTACTTTAATATTTTAAACAGATAGTTTTAATAGAGAAAGATGTTCCTGTAATTTAATATCCTTGGTCCTGTGCATTTTTGCTCTGTCAGATTCTAGTTCACTATAGAGATTAACAGAAGTTGCAGTGCTGAAAATCCAATTTACTGCTCTTTGCTTAGGAAGGTCAAACACCCATACTACCAAAACAGAAATAAGAAACTCGTCTTTCTACATCTCCTACATTTCAGTGCTGTAATACCAGTTTGTCCCTTGGATTTTTGTTTATAATAAAAAAGTTTGTTTTCTTAGATGTAAGATTCTCACAAACTATGTCACAGGATTTAAATGGTTTTAGTTTCTGATTTTATTATTGTCTGGTTTATTTTGTGGGATTGTTTTAATGTGTTTGTTTCTAAAAAGAATGCATCTGAAAAGATTAAGAGCTCTGTTAAAGTAGAAAAATTAAGCACTTAAAAGTTGTGAAATTTAAGAATCAGAGGTGCTTGTATAATCTTACTGTCTTCCCTATGCTTATGTACAATGGCACAGTTTTTAATTAGAGAATCACATATTCGTTTTTTCCCCCTTAGAGTTTAACTTCATTCTGTGCACAGGAGGGATAATGCTTACATGATGATTGCTGCCTTCATCATTTTCATACTCACGGTTCTGTACATAGCCATAGGCTTTATTTACTGCATCTTAATCAAAACATGCTCTGATGACAAAATTTTTAATTTCCCTTGGCATTTTCTATGAGTTTTACCACTTTTTATTTGAGTAGTTCCCAAATATTATTAGACATCATCTTTCCAGTCCCCAGTTTTCATTGTGGAGGCAGTATTTCAGGTGAGAAACTGAAGTATTAAAAAGCAAATGTAAAATGTGTTTGCTGATTCTGGGTTCTATGGCTGTCATGCATTTTGCCTGATAGTTCAGAGGATTTTTTATGACACAGCACTTTATCTGTTCCAGAGATCCTCTTTGATTCTAACAGAAGCAATGAGTTTTCAATACTTTAAATTCAGTACCTAGAAGATCATGAGCACATACTAGTAATCCTCAGGGGTCTGGTTTAAATGATATAATGTGCAGGAAGTGAAGATATAGAAGCCAAACCCTCATGGCAGCACTATCTGTGGAATTATTGTTTCATTTCAAATTTGCCACATGGTTTCCACTCTCAGCAACAGTTCAGACCAGGGCACTATGGAAAACAGCTTTACTGTGTATCCTGAGTTTTGTGTTCAGCTGGATGCCAAGAGATCTATTCTGTTCATTGACTGGGGAAATGGCATGGGGTAAAAAATAAATTCAGTTTAGGGTTGAATCAGGATGCATGACTGCTCTGACAGCTTGCAGCAGTAAACATTCTTCTCTGAGTGCAGTGGAAAAAAATCACACAAGGAAGAGAGATAAAGCCTGAAAACTCTTACTAAAGTCTCCTTATTTGAAAGTGGGAAGAAGAAAGTGGGACTCTGCATGTGAGGGAAAGCAGACATGCAGTAGTTAAGCAGAAGAGTTACATGAGACTGAAGATACTGGAGTGATAGCTGATTGTCTGTCCCCATCAGCAATTTAGTCCCATCTTCCAAAAACTCCCTGATCTACTGGCTCGTTTCTGTTCTCTCTAAAGAAACAGTCAGTTCTTTCCTCTTGTTCCAAATTTTGTGTTGCATCGTGTTCCTCAACCACCTCTCATTTTCCTGCTGTCTTTGTCTACTTGGCCAGTTGGGTGTTGGAAGATGGGTGGGAAGCACACTTTCTGCTCACAGCTGCCAGGAAGGACACAAAATGCCAAGAAAAGCCTTGTTAAGCTAATGGAGTCTTGGGCCAATAAGCAATTAGTTTCTTTATGTTGCTGGTAGGTTAATGAGATTTTGAGAAGTTCAGCTGTTTGTCTTGTCTTAAAAATGTGATAAGCCTCTAAAATGTATCATTTTGAACCTCTATTTTTGAAATTTGAACAATTGTCATAGGTATGTGGAAAGCCACGTCTGCTATACAAAGGTGTGCAACTCCCTCCTGCCTAATCTCCAGATCAGTGAAATAGCAGAGCTGTTTGCCAGACACTTTTTAACATGTGCCAGATATTTCTCAAGACCAGCAAAGCTGTTTGGCAGAATAATTACTGTTTCATTTTGCCCTGTTCAAAGGAAGTCCTTTACTGTAAAAAAAACCAAAACTGTAAAACCCTACACATTCTCCACCTTGGATGTCAAAGATAGGAAAAAAAAAATATCTGTAGTTGAAGGCAGTTAAAAATTGGTTAAGATGTAAAATGTCAAAATATCTTTAAAGAGTAATAATTTCTCTCTATATATAGTACTAATGAGGTTTTTATCTAAGATTGTTTTCTATTAGTAAAATAGTTTCCTCCTTTAAAAAAAAAAAAATACCCAAAAACATAGGTCTGATGGATGCAGTGGTGTTTCCATGCAACTTTATAGTAGTCCTTCTTCTTGCTGTAACTCATTTTTATAAAAAATTCACCATATCAATACAACTGGTTGGTAAAGGCTGAAGGGGAAAGGGAAAGTGTGTCCTTGTAGGCCAAATCCAAGGAGTGCAGGAAATCCATGTAGAAAGTTCGTAATTTCTTCTGTGTAATTGGTCCCTATACTTTTAATGTTGCAGTGAACACAGTACAATGCAACTGAGTTTGTGTTTGGGTTTTGGTTTGAGGTTTTTCTGTTTTTTTGTAAAGCGTTTCAAACAAAACTGTAGAGTATACTTCAGGGCTCCTTCTCTGTCCCATTGTACATTGTAATTAAGGTGGTGCACAACCATTTAGCAGGGTGGGAAATAATATTGCTCTTTTCTTTCTGCTTCTGTTTAGGGTAAAGAATTGACATCAGTTGTTTTTCCTTAGTTTGCTTGATTTTTGTTTTAGTACCTGTAAAGCATTTAATGTATTATTTAAATGTATTTAATGATATCTTGAAATACTTTAGAATTAAAAAAAATAGTTTTATATCAACCAAAGCACATTTGGATTAAGATTTACCAGGGATTAAGTAAATTCACACTTTGGCTATGAATTTATCTGATTTTTAGGAGTTGACTGCCTTGGAATTAGAAGAAAAAGATAGAAGAGCACAAACCCTAAGGGTTCAGCTGACCTGATGTCTGGGTTTCAGTTTTATGAAATCTTTATGTTTTGAAATTTGAGCTTCAGCTGAGCTAGCTCAGCTTTTAACTGCAGCCCTGAGACTCAGCTTGATTTGAATCCTTATCACATAGCTATAGAATCCTTTTCCAAATTATTGAAAGTTTAGCTGTAAAGTGCTAATATGTTCTCTAGTTAGAAAATGAAGGAAAAAAGGTGAAAACAGTTGAGAGATCCATAGCAGCAGATTTTCTCTTGCAGCTGGCCAAAACACAATCTAACTAATGATCTGAGGAAAACAGTTTTTCCTTTTTTTTTTTTTTTTTTCCCTCCATATAGCTCATTGGCAAACTTCCTGCAGTAACTGCTTTAACAGATATAAAATTGCCTCTGTCTTTATTGCATGGTCTGGCCACTGCCAGATTTTCTGGCCTTTCTTGTTCCAGTGGACACCATGATGCTTTACTGAGATCTGAGGAAGTAAAATTCAGTGAAAGGACATACCTGAAGTTAGGTATGAATATAGCCAAATAGTCACTAGGCTGTGAGCAGTAAAATTCTCAGATTGTTTCCAATTTATTCCTTTCAAATAATTTATATTTCTGTCTTCTCTATAATAATTGTGGTTGGCAGGGAACGATCTGTGCAAGTCCTTTGCACATCATGCTTTGCCATACATTTCAACAGAATGCAGGAAGCTACAAAGCTTTGGTTGATGTTCCATATTGAAATGCAACTTGTATTAATAACCTTGTGAAAAAGCAGGTTCCCAACTGAAAACTAGAACTGCTGTACCCTCTCTGGTACAGGGATAAGAGAGAGTCTTTGTCAGGTGCAGTGTGAAAGATGGGAATATAGCTGGTTTCTGTGTTAGGTTCAAAATGAATGTAGGACAGAGTTTAGAGCTCAGCTAATAAGGTGGCAACTCAACACTGCTTGCTGCTTGTGACCATCATTAAAATGCTTGCACATACTGTCATCTGGCTGGACTGCCTCACTCATCTAACCAACAGCTTGTTTATGAGGACAGAAAATGATAGGGGGAATGAAAAATTGGCCAAAAGGAAAAAAAAAAAAAAAAAAAAAGAGAGAAAAAAAGTTAGGAAAGTTGTGTCTGTAGTGGTGTTGAAAAAATGGACAAAAGAATCCCATTCCCAGAAAAACTATGCCACTTATTCTTATGGAATTGATAGTTATGGAAATCTAAGAGCAGGACTTTCTCCCAGAGTGTTTTTACTCTTTTAGCATCTGAGATAATAGAGAATGGCTTTGCAAAAGCTGTAGTGGCAAACACATTTTTTTCCAGGTACAAAAGACATTTTCTTTTTTGTTTTGTTGTTCTTTTTTTCTTGTTTTTTTTTTAAATTTTTTTTTTTATTTTTCAGTAGCTGTTTGCTTGTGATAACAGCTCTCTACTGGTGCAAACTGTGTCAGTGTGTGCATGTATCTTTTCTGTGCTTATGGTGAATCCGTCATCTTAAAAAATACCTGTTTGTTTTTATTAGTAAAATTTGAAACGGACCAGAAGGTGCAGTAACAAAGGGAGTAGAAGGATTGGGATGCCAGCTGAAATAATGCTGAGGTAGATTGGGACTGGGATTTAGGGAGGAATTGTAAATTGATTGCCTTAGATGCAGGAAACCTGAGCTGATAGCTGAGCAGATTGTGGCACAAAGATGTGAAGTCATCTATTACTAGGCATATTGAAGAGTCTGAAAAGGTGAGTGGGGAAGAGGAGTTGAGGGAAGGTGTGTTGCATGAGAAACTGATCTACAGAGAGGAAATTAATGCTGTAACTCAGTGTCACAGCACCTGTCTAAGTCTGATGGGAGATCTGTGAAGGTAAGGTTTGCTTTCAGAGCTAATGAAGATGGGGAAATGCTTTGGAGTGATCAGCTGGGATCTAGAGAATATACTGGAAGGTTGTTCCACTGTCAACAAAGTACCTAAAATTCATATCCTCTGCTGGTACATCTTCTATAGCAACCTCTTTTTATGAATCCCTCCACTTCTCTTCCAAATTGAAGTCAGCTTTTTAGGGATATATTCTTTTGTTATCAGCGGCTTAATTCAGAGCCCATACTAACACCAGCTGCAGCATGAATTGTTTTCCAGAAAACTTTAATTTCTCTTAAGACTGGTTTCAAGTACTGGTGTTCAAAATTGTTATATGTTTGTACAAATTCTACTGTTTCTATTTGCTAAATATTTGTGTTTTTTTTAAACATTTTAGTATCCATGAAACTGTTTTGTCCTTTGAAGGAGCTTTTTCTCTCCGTTCACCCAGCTGATGTGCCTTCCAGAACTGATTTCCATGTCCCTCTCAGCTGCAGGTTGTCATCATCCTTTGATGTTCCTTGCTTGAGGCCCATTCAAACACATTCAGGTGAAATGGAAGTTACCAGCAATGGCAATCATATTTTGTTGCATTCTCAGACTGAATTCTGCTCATGGTAAAGAATAAGTGGGCCAACACAGCAGTTTCAGACTAATTCACTGACAGCTCTACGTGAAAGAACTAAACTTCTCATTTGAGAACTCGAGATGTGCAGTGTAGTCCACTGAAACAAAAAGACTACTAAAGAAATGCAAGAAATATATAGATACAGAACACTTTTTTTTTTTTTAATTAAAGCTTTTCAGGCCATGATCACTCTTGAATAATATCTCTTATTATATCTCACGTAAAATTAGAAAGAATAGTATAATACAAATTAAATTATTCAATTTTAGTTAAAAGTTGAGATTTATTCGCAGCATCATAATGTTTTGAGATAAAGCAGTTTGAACTCAATTTTTATTTTTCTCTTCTAAGTGGGCTTGATGGAAAACTGACTTAATTTTTTAAGAACTTGACATCAAGAGAAATACCCACTTTTCATCTTGTTGACTAATTAATTAATATGCAGTAGCTTATGCTCTGCTCAGTTGCCACTCTATTCAAAACCTTACAAAGATACTATAGCAGATAATATTTGAATAGGTTGTGTTAAATAGTGATCAGAAAGGGTTCCTATTTTCACTTCTGTGATCTTTATAAAATCTGTGTATTTGTTCTGAGTGTTTAGCACTTGTGGAAGGTTTAGCAGGTTTGTGGGTACAGTAAGATTTGTAGTCTTTCTGCCATTATCTCAGATATGACTTAGTGATTATGACCAGATTTTTTTTAAGACTAAAAAATGATAGCAATACTAACTCATAATTCTAAGAAAAACACAATACTCGGGATACTCACCGTAATTCTGAATTGTGAGAACTCATAAAAATATCAGAGTATAAGGCTATAATACATTTTAGAGAGTGTACTATAATCCTGAGATTGCAGAGTTACTTTCTTCTGCAACCTTGGTATCTGTTGGGTATTTTCTGAAAACAAGCCATTTAATTTAGCTATTTACAAGGCACATTATATATTATTTACCTTGAGTGTTATCATTTTGATTTATTATCTTAGTTTTTCCTTAAACAAAAATCAAACAGAAATAAGAGTGTGCCCCCCCCCAGTCTTTTAACAATAGACTTCTTTTTAATTTTTTATTAGACTCTTTTTAAACTGTTGGATTTGTAAATTTAGGTTTTCTGGAGTTTACAATATTATGCAGTACTATAAACCTTTGAGATTCACAGAGGGGTTTTGTGCATGGAGATTAATTACTATGTAGTAGTTACGTGAAGTATTTATAGTTTTATATTAACAAGTGTTCATAAATTACATATATAACGTAAGTCATCTGCAAACTGAAGACTTAGATGAGGTTTGAATGAAGAAGGGATGGTCAGCTTGCAGATAAATAAATGTATGTATTACAGTGATGCTATGTAGCAGAGTGTGCAGCTCCTACATAATCTGAATATCAAGTTTAGGAAGGTGTCAGGCTGGTGTTACTGAGTGGCCTGGAAACCAGATCATACCTGACCTAACACAGTTATGAGGTTCTGAAAAACATCTGCCATATTCTTCTTGTGAGCTCTTGTTCTAATGGGAAGAAGTAGCTCTGGGTCATTGGAGTATTTTTTTGTGCTGATTAAAGAGCTATGATAGTTGATAACAATAGCATTAAAGTGATGTATCTGCAAATGTAGTAGCTGAGATATGAAAAACCCTCTGGCATCTCATATTTGAAGAGTTTAAAACTGAGCTCCTGATATTCTTTATAGAATTGTCTTGTCGCAAGAACAACAGAGTTGACATGAGTTTAGGGATCATACTACCCCAATATACTTTTGGTAGAATAACGTATGAAATGTAAATGCTGCTCACCAGCACGACCTCCAGAAGAGAAATAAAATCCCTATACAGAACAAAAACCCTCATATATGTTGTCAGAGTGATTGTGAGATTACATGTGTTGCTGTTTTGACCTGTAATGAGTCCTAAGACTATGACAAACTCATGCCTCAAAATGTAATCACAATAAATGTGACAGATCATTATTTATTACAGAGCTTTTTCCCGGTAACTGTCATGTAACTATAGAAGAGTATATGCATATGTCACTTTTAAGCACTGAAATGCAAGCACCCCAAGGAAGACAAGCAGAAAATAGTTGTGAGTGAAAGAAGTATTTGCTGCTTTTAAAGGTACATGAGGTCACAGGACAATATTTTATGTTTATAGGTGTAACAGCAATTTCTTACTCTTGTCCTATAAACATGGCCTATATCTGAGGTGTGTTTCCACCAAAATATCCTCTGACAGTGACAACAGATGAGTGAGATGTTCACTTCATGAGCACTGTTAAAGGAATGGTTCGTTACTAGTTTGAAATGACTATATTAAGACTTCTGGGTAGTCCTCTGTGTCATTGAGACAGAATTCAGTGTCTTTGATAAAATGTTTTTTTATTCCAAGTGGCTCCAGTCTTACTAAATTGTCTTCCCATTAAAAATTTGTGGTTTTCAAATGAAACTCAGCAAGTGGTAAACTAATAGGAATCTTATTGAAAAAAATTCAGTAATCAAGGTGCTCTGTTGCTGACAGAATCCACAGCACAGCCCCCTGGTGACTGCCCGTCTTCCTGAGGTGCCCTGGCATAATCATTATGAGGCTCTGCAAATGGAAGTGAGTGATTACCCGGACAGTGCTTCATCTGGCTTTGAGGTGTCATCGAGGTTAAGTCAGTCTGTGTCCAAACTGCTTCCATAAAGGAAAAATAGAGGGGTACTTGACATTGGAAACTCACTTCTGACAGAAAAGGGAAGGTCCAAAATGTAGACACCACCTACTTTGTAGGGAAGTCTCTCTTTTAATTCAAATAAATGTTGCCTCTCTAGGCCTGGGTTACAGATGTGAAGAACGCTTTCTATCCTGGAACAGCCCTCAGATTACTGTCCATTATTGATGTTTCATGTAGGCAGTGATAAAACTGCAACAAAAAGTCCAAGGGCACTCAAGAGATACTTCAGGTCTTTGAGAGGACTAAGTAGGGGATCAGGGGCACAAGAAATATTTTCCTCTATCCTTTCAGGCCCAGGGAATGATGAGGGAAGAAACAGCAGATCGATACCTGGCTCCAAGCCAGGTGTTACCAGCAGAATTTTGGACTTTTTGATCATGTGTCAGTTTACACAACACTGAGCCTGCTGGTGACAGATGGGTGCGTCTGTCTCAAATGGGAAAAAGGATCTTTGTGCAGAAGTTAGCAGGACTCAATGAAAGAGCTTTAAATGGGTTTTGAATGGGGAAAAGGATAAACCAGGCTCACTAGAGAAAAGTCTGGGAGTAGCACAACACTTGCAGTGTAAAAGTGACGTACTTTGGTCTGCCATCTCCGTGGAGGTAGGGGATAGAGTCATCCAACAGCAGAGATGGAAGGGTTCCTGATGTGTTAGAAACTGTATTAGAAAAGCTCAAAATGATCATGTAGGAATTAAGGCTTCTCCCCCACAAAATGGGTGTGTTTTCCAGAGTCTGCTGTTCTAAGAAGAGGAACTAAGTTGGTTTAAATAATTTAAATTCAACCCAGCTGTAATACCTGAGATTATGTCACTAAGGTTTTTCAGGACACAAGGAGAACAAAGTAGTGTGGTTATCACTCTGTAATGAGAGCTAAAACAACAAAAAGGGTTCTCTCCCCATGTATTATGGTCTGAAGAACTGGAGAAGGAAATATTATCTTTGTAGAACTGTCTTTGTACTTTTGACACTTGTAGTATTGTCTGTGTAAGGGACATCAGCCATAATCATTACAATGGTGGCTAGGATTTTCATGAGTGGTAGATCACAAATTTGAAAAGAAACCATTCTTATCACTACTGAGATGTGAAAAAAAAGCAAAAGCAAAGCGCTTGCTATTATTTCAGTAATATTTGGGAACAGCAGTAAGTTACGTGATTCTGGAGCCAAATAAAATTGTGTGTGCTGAACAAGCTACACACTAAAATAAACACACATTATAGAAAAGCTATGGCAAAACCACTTCACTATTTCAAGTTTTGGTGAATTTTAGCCCAAGTGCAGCGGGTGTCATATCTAAAGGCTTTTTGCAAACCATGCCTGAAGAGAACAAAAATTTAAATGGATCAATGTTATGACTCTTTGCAACACACAAGAGTATCCTTAACATCCAGTTTTTGTCTTGTGATAGTTAACACCTTTCTGTACAATTGAAATAAGTATCTTCTATTTTAACCAGTAGAGGCCTTTTTCATGTTGACTGAAGAGTTGAATTCCAAAACTGAATTACTTAATTGTAAAAGTTTTTCCAATTTAATAATATTGCAGATTTATCCACCATGTTAGACATTCTTGAAGGCTTTAAAATATTTTTACAGCATTTGGCTAATTTTTTATTATGTAAGTTTGCTGCAAGTTGTATAATTTTAAAACATTATTTTTTTTAAATCTACATTTCAAGTTTTTATTGAAAATTTTCTTGCATTTTAATTGAATCTACAGTACTTTTAGTAAACAGCAGTTTACTAAAACTGAAGGTGTTTGAGCTCTTAGTTAGATTTTTCTGTTTTCATGATGTCAAAGTGGTTTCCATTCACAGGCCTTTGCTTCCTCTCTCCATGTATGAATATTTAAAGTCAACAATTTTGACAAAAATACTCTGTCTGTAAGTATAAATAAAAGCATGACCCAGGCAAGGACTCATGACCCAGCAATTTTGATTTAGCCTGGACGGATTTTTATCAGTCATACCTTGAAGAAAAGAGCTTGATAATAGAATGTGATAAGCTTTATGCTAAGAAATCCATATTGAATGGGAAATATTGTTGAGAAAATTAATTTCTAACATCAATCTCTTTAAGCCCATGGTATATAAACTTCTGTCCTATTTCCTGAAATTGATATAAATTCATGTTATAGTCTGGTAAAAAGCTTACTAAGGGTACCCTTGCTTTTCTCATTTAGTTTTGCTTGCTTTTTTTTTTTTTTTTTTTTTCTTTCTCTGTGTATTCTTGTCCAAGTTTAGAATCAGAATAATTTCAGTTGGAAACTACCTCGAAGGTCATCTGGTCCAACTTCCTGCTCACAGGAGGTCCTACCTCAAAGTTGGATCTAACTTCAAAGTTGGATCATGCTGCTTGGGGTCATATCCATCAAATTTTTGAATATACAAAGAATTTTCAATGGAATTTTCTTCTTTACTTTTCAAGGATGAGTTTTGCTGTAGTGCATACTTTTTATTGTTTGTTGTATTTTATTTTTTTATGGAAATTTTTGTGAGTTTTAGGCTAGATAATTTCTTAGGACAGCCAAGTTTGCAAGAAGGTATATTTTTTTTATTCTATAGTTTATAGTGAAATCACCGTAGGCAAAGGTTTGATTAGATTTAATTGAGTGACTGCAAGTGATACAAAAAATCCAGAAGTAATGAGCTCCAGTTACTGCAATTGTGATCAGTTTTTGTATAAAAGCTAAAAGTAGAATTATCTCTGCTACAACATGTTGGACAGTATAATTTTTGCAGTCAGCTGGAATAGCAGAAAACGACCTTAACTTGTATAACTTGTAGTTAAAAGTTTCACAGAAAATGCATTTACTGATTTTTAATTTGTTTAATTCCATAAACAATTAATAAAATGCTGAGACTGAATAAAATTAATGAATCTGCTGAATATCAGCTGTATATTAAAGGAGAGGCTGTGCTAATTTAATATCAAAACCAGTAATGAAAACAGTTTAGTTTTGCCTTCCTATTTTTCTAAACCACAGCAACTGAGCAGCAGGTAGTTTAATGACAAATGTAGGTCTTAATTTAGTTCAGTTATCACCACACACTATTTATTAATTTATTGATGAAAGTACGTAAAAGATTCCAATATTTTAACCTAATTTCTCAATAATTATCACTGGTCTCTTAAAATATCATCTATTTTTTAATTATATTTTGAAATTTTTATTTCTAATTGACGTGATGCATGTTGTCTCCTGCATTTAGTTTAATCAGTTAAAAAACCTACTAGAAAAGCATTTGATACTTAGAGAGAAGGACGAAGGATTTTTATGTCTTCACTATGTCATGACTGGCTTTAGTAATGGGATTTCTGAGACTCCAACATGTTTTGCTGCCAAGAAGTCTTTTATTCAAAATAGAGATAGCTCATGACCTTGCACTTTCCCTGCAGTGCCTGAGCATGTATTTCCATTAAACCACAAAACTATATGCTAATCTCATGGATTTAAAATAAATTCTAAAGATTATTTCTTGACATCTTCACAGCCTTGAATATATTTATTCTATGTATGTGATACACTTCCTCCTATAGTTTTTTTGTTGCTATTTATCCTAAAAGTCAGGGTAAAATTACATTGTCTAAAATATTGAATGCTCTCAAAAAATTGTTTTTAGGAATTCTTCCTTGTGAGTTTTTTTCCAATTTTATTTTTTTTATCTGCCTTTTTTCTCTCTGTGTTGAAGTCCAAGATTATTAAATTGGTTCATGAATCCATATGAAAGTAACAAAAATTGGAGAGGTAAATAGAATTTATTTTAACTTTTAGCAAGGTTTTTGGCCTAGATTCATGTGTAAAAATAGACTGGTGATATAGGGGCTGGAAAATTTGACTTGAAGGTGAGTGGGATATGGCTAGGCCTAAGTATTGAGATTAATGAAGGCAAACAAAGAGTCCCTTTGAACCAAAGATAAATGGTGAAAGAGAGGTTTATTTATTTTCTCAAGTTTTGATCCTTAACATTTCATAATTTCTGATTAAAAGTATGAAAATAATGTTTTGACCACTCTTCAGCTGAATGCTTCAGTAAGTATGTGCCTCGATTACAGAATTTTTAACAGAATTGTTTTGGAAGGAACATTTAGGCAGTCAGACAAACTACCATTGAGTTTTGGGTTGGGTTTGTTAGGGATTTTTATTTTCCTCACATAAAGTCATGTAAATTTGGATTGGCATACTGAATATTTGTGGAGTCATGTAAAAGTTCTAATGGTATTTAGTATATTTTTATTGTTGCACTCTCTCAAGAGAAGTTACATTTGCATACTTCCTTTTAGCCCCTTTCCTCCTCCTGAATAACAGGGGGTTTTGATGAGTCAGTAACTTGGAAACCAAATCCTACTCTTTATTAAGGAAAAACTTCAGCCTTTATTTTTGCGCAGTCATGTTTGAAAATTTTCTTTGGAGGCATAACACCAATACCTGAAATTTATAATTAATTACTTTTTTCTGCTTTCTCCTTCATTGATTATTTTCCCAATGTTTTCTGAAGAGATGTTTGAAAATCTGAGTGGCAGTAAATTATAGCAAAATACTATCATTTCTATTTTGTTGTAAAAATAAAAATAATTTAATATTTGATGTGATTATCCATGTAACAATATTCTTTACCAAGGGTGAAAGATTCAATTTTCAAAGTATCACATTCTTGAACAGTTTTTCATGTGAAAAGTCCAGCATTATTTGGAGTAGGATCTTAGGAAACTGTAATGTATTTCATAACAGAAGTAAAAGTTGTGATGATGTAGTTAGTTACATGATGTTTGATTAATGTTTTACTCTCTGAAATTTGGTAAGCAACAGGTTGGGGTTTTTCTGCAAAGTTTCTTCAACTTAACTACAAATAAATGGTCACAAAAAGCATAAATATTTTTTACTACATTTATGTCATATGTCTGTTTTATTTCTACTGCAAATTGTGTCCTGTGGTTTAATAATTTCTGATAAGATTCACAAGACTTTGTAAGTCAACGTTAAAATGTGTTTAGTTCCAGTTGAAAAAGGCTGTCAGATACAGGACTCGAGTGGTAAATTTTGGTAAAATTGAAAGGAGTCTTTTAAAGGTTTACAATGAGTCATTGTTAAAAATGACAGTAATTTTACTGGGAACCCTTACTAATTGCTAAGAAATGCTAAGCAGTTGGGTAAAGACATGTCTGCATTTGAAACAAGTAGCAACATAAGCAATTGACCTATGCTTGGAGATATAAAGCATTTCAAACAGAAAGTATGCATGCTTGAGGTGTGAAAGTACAAGGTTACTTGGTAATTTATGTGCAACCAAAAGTCTGATCAGAAGTAACATCCAATTAGTGCTTTACGAAATAAATGCATCTCCAGTTATATTAGTAATAAGCAATGCCTTGAAGTGTAGTCAGAACAGATTTTACAGATTTTATTGTGCTGAATGCTGATACATGGAAGAGTATAAATGTGGGTCTCTTCCACATTCTTATACTTTTTTTTTTTTTAATTTCTAAATTAAAGCTTGTATTTTGTGCCAAATGACTGTAACTGTATAGATAGACATAGTTTAGGGTGAGGTGGGGAGGATGTGATAACCAGGTACTACACAGCATCTGTGGCAACAGAAAATATGGGGATCGAAAAAAAAAATAACTGGGTTTTAGAAAATATTGACTCAGGAGTAGCTGTATGTACATCTTAACTATGATCCATTCATTACCTTTAGGGTGAAATAATTTCCATTGCATTCCCCTAAAATACATTGTCGGTGTCTGTGTAATGCTGCAATAATTGTTTTTTTATTAAAAATGTGGTACATGCAATAAGGATTTTCACTAAACAGGCAAACTAAGTTGATCTCCCTTGATTTTGTTTTCAAATTACTTTGAGATACAAATAAATTAGAGCAATTTCAAATTCACTGTTCCCCAGTCAGCAGTAAAAACAACACAAATTAAATGAACCTGATGATGGGGCTGACTATTGAGTTGAGATGGAATCTGTGTTTCAGTCAGTTTGGCCCCAGATAGCTTTGATAGCAGCCACAGTCACTTTTGAGGACTTTTAAAGGGTGTTTTTCAACAGGAATATCTGACACTACAAGATCAAAGGAACACACTGACGATTAGTGCTGAGTCCCAGCAAGTGAGACTCTATCATCAACATCATTGTACATCACCATTAAGGGCAGATGTTGCATACAATTAATTGGCAACTTTTCAATTATTTTGCTTTTGTGTGTGGCATGGGAATATTATATTCCATTCAAAATAAGTTCAGCTTCTCTAAAGCTGCTCTAAGAAGAAAGTGATTCATGTGTGAAGTTGATGAAAGAAAACTCTTGCACTCAGATGTGTGTCAAAGTATGTGTGATGTGACTTCTATGGTTCAGATTACTATTTAAATATTAACGAGTTATAGGAAATCTATATGTTTAAAAAAAATAAATATAAACCCCATGGGTTTTGTTTTTGCATGCCTCTGCACTCCAATGTGAAATGGCACAGTTTTCAGTGTCAGAATGTGAGCTCATAGTGGCTATTGGCATAAATAATGGACAACTCAATCCCTTACCCTCTGTCTCATCTTACTTTTCTATTTGTAGCATGACAATTTCTTTTCATGTTTCTTTGCTTTCCAGGCATAGTTTCTAGACTCATTTTTAAGGAGAACTCATTCAGCCAGGCATGTAGGAGGTAAACATTTCACAGAAAATTAACATGAGGTAATCCATGATTAGGCTGACAAAAATAGTGAGGAAAAAATGGAGTAAGATTTACTTCTTACACAAATTCTAGATGGATCCTTCTAGAAGCAATAACATTAAGTAATTATGGAGCATGACCTTGTGAGCTGAAGCAAAGACAGCTTTGTACTCTGTCTGCTCCCATAAATTTATACAATTTATCTTATGAAGTCGGAAATAATTGAAAATAATGTGAATGGGAAATTGCACAGAGACTGTCAGAACAAACTCCATAAATTCTACCTAGCCACTTTTATCACCTCTCACTATGCTAAACATGGAAATTATAGCTTGCAACGTTTTTACAGTCTCAAAATAGCAGTTTAGAGAAGTGATGGTGTCTTCTGTATCTGTAGGCAGATGTTAAAGAGTCAATGGGTTTTCTGTTTCTCTGTACAAGGAGTACATGGCTGATGTAGTGTGCTTCACTGCAGAGGGGTGTCATTCCTAGAAAAAAAACAAACATCAAAGTCTTTTAGGTGATTTCAACATTTATCAGTTATAGTTTGATATGGTTATTCTGACTAATATATCTTTCAAAGAGATTTTATACTACTGTTATGAAAAGCCAAAAGTAATAGTCTTTAAAACAGGCTTTCAGGCAGACAAATTTTATTTTTTTCTCCCTTTTTGGAAACTAGTCATAAAGATGAATGTATGACACCATCACTATTTCCAGAGCTGGATGTGGTATTACAAACAAAAATCTCCCTGCTAGAGGACTGAGATAGACAGCAACAGAGGTGAAAAAAAGTGTAACTCATTAATTTCTGTAATGCTATAAAGATATCACAAGTACAGTAAACTTTCAATGGCTTGATAAGTCTTGTTAGAGATTAGTAAAATGGCTTACCAGTTCTGCTGTCAGGATCCATTCCTGACCAGGAGCGGGCTTCTTGGGATTGCAGGAGTCCCTTATCTCTTTTTCTTTATTTTCTAGCAGATATTTTTATAGTTTGGGTGTCTTTGTCTATGGAGAATTTCTGTGTTCCAGGGATGTATATAAAAGATTTTCTTTTGGATTTTTCCTCTTGGGTGTTTCAGTTTTCACAGCATTGGCTGTAACCTTGGTGCTTTTGAAGAGGCAAGGAAAGGTTATACATGAACCAGAGGTACAGACATAAATTTGGATACACGTAATAAAGTAGTATAAAATTTGCAGTAACACTGAAATATTTCCCTGAAGCAGTGTAATTCTCTGCTTCCTCCTGAGCACTTCTCTCATTACATTATACCAATGCACACATGCATATGCATATACTCACATACATTTATAGCAATTGCTGGTTTATTTGTTTTGTTACTTCTGTGCTTAATATGTATATAATCAGCATGGATCTGTTGAGTTCTGGTTTAGTTCAGAGTAGTGACCATAGGACTTGACATCAGAGGTCATAAATCAAGTGCTATCACCTTACACTTTTGACAACCACTGTATTCTTAATGTTGTAGTATTCATCACTATCCCATGGAGAGAAAAGGTTGGGGCAGAAAACCCCCAGGTGCACACAGACCTGTGTTTTGAAAGTTTATTTCTCTCACTGAAGTGTATAAATTTTAATACTGTATCATATGATTTCTAAGAAGTCTTTTAGATTGCTTTTTTGATGGAAGCATTCATTTAGCCTAAACCTTGGAAATGTGGCCATTTGCTCTGAGGTCATTATGCCACTGAGGTTGAGGTCAGGACCTTCTCACGTGCAATGTGTTGCCAGGCTACAACCTCAGTTATTGCTCAAGTATTTGCAGCATTTAATTTGTAGTACTGTTGCTAAGGCAACTAGCTTATAACAAATTTCTGTTAGCATTTTTAGATGGAAGGAGCTGATGAGTTGCATTCTCAATCTCTCAGCACTGTTCCAGAACTGTCTTTAGGTTTGCTAGAGCTCTTTTAAATGCTGAGTTAAACTGACATCTATAGGATTTTCTTACTATACCTGAGTTCTCTTCTGACCTCTTTTGTGGGACCCCCATCAAACTTATCTTTGCATTCCTTTTTTGATCATGCAGGAGGAATCTACACATTGTATTTGTATGAAATTGCTGGAAAAACTTCAAGGTGTTTTGTGTGAATGTATTTTATCCAGTTATAAGGTTTCTGTCTCTGTCTTACAGTTCCAAACTTGAGTCATAACCTTGTGCAGCCTGGCCTGTTGCAAATTCACTAATGCTATATTTTGTGTGAACAATCTCCAGGCATATACAGCAATGATTTTGATTGACTGTTCCTTACTACAGTATGTGATTACTTGCAGAGAGTCACCCTTGATAGAATTAGATACTTTACCTACTCATTCTTCCTCAGTTGTTCCCTGAGTTGCAATAACAGCACAGCTGACAGCAAAATTAATATCTTTCCTTGTCAACAGAGATGCCTCTTTCCTCATGCTTTTTCTTCCGGAGTTCACAAAACGTACTTTACATTTTATGTTGTTTTTTATTTGTGCAATTTACTTTGTCATCACCCCAGAATTCTCAAGTTCCTCTTTCCTGGCACAAGGAAAACAGTTATTACTTTGATGTTTAAGCATTAATTCTCTCCATTTGTTGTCAAATATTGTACTGATAGATTCTGGAAACCTGAGTAGTAATTAGCTCCACAGTTCCTTTCCACTTACATCAACATTAGACCAAATGGATAATAGTATAATAAATATATAATGACCTATGAAAGGATTTTTTTTTTCATTAATTACTTTATATTGGAATTGCAAACAGATGTCTAGTAATAGTAGGGTGTTGTCATGCTTTAATGGCAGTCCTAAGATATCACAAATGTTTCCCACCAGTTTTTCAGCATTTGCTGAATTAGTTTTGCCTTTAAAGAATATTGGTATTTACAGAAGAATAAGTGCAAGGCCCATGCAGACTTGCTATCTTCCTACTTAAAATGAATTTTGTGTATAGTGTTCATGAACCAGATAATTTAATGGAGTGAACCAGCCTTAATGCTTCCTATTTTATGAAACTTGAAGACATTTAATGAAATTTCATTTTCATTAATACATGAAAATGACTAAATTTTATGAAAAGGATGAGAAATTTAATTTTCAATTCTTCAGGCATATAACTGAATGAGTTTACTACAAGTTCTGAAAACTAATGGAAGATACAACAAGGCAGCTGTCAGCTAAAGGTTGAAATAATGAATAATAAGATTTTTCAAATTATCTAGGAATCTTATTAATAGAACAGACTATCATAAAGTATTTAAGAGATTCCCCTTAGGGAGAAAATGAAATGGCAGTTTACTCTGGAGAATGTAAAAAGGGAAGTCAGCTTACTTTCAGTTTAAGACCTCTGCCAGTGTTTTAGGCAGCCTTAAAGACCTTTCTGGTGAAGCACAGAGTTAATGCACAGGATGCAACAGCTCCTACAGCTGTTGTCCATTATTCCTTAATATGACCTGGAGGAGGCAGTAGAAAGGTGCATGACTCCACTTTTATTTTCTCTTTGACAGCATTTATTCATATGTTACCAGCCGTTCCATTGTCCTTGTGCACACAACAGTGAAGACAGAATTGTGGTTTAACCTCAGCCAGCAGCAAAATACCACACAGCCACTAGCTCACATCTCCTCCTCCTGGGTGAAAGGGGCAGGAGAATCAGAAAAAAAAAAAAGGTAAAAGTAGAAAGTTGAGATAAGAACAGCTTAATATTTGAAAACAAATAAAAATGTAATTGTAGTAGTAGTAATAATTATGATGATGATAAATTATTATTACTATTACTACTAATAATAATAGTAATGATAATAAGTTAAAAGTGGGGAGAGAGAGTGAGAGTGTGAGAGAGATAAAACTCAAGAAACCGAAGTGATGCACAATACCCATCGGTCTCCAAGCAGTGATCGGCCCCTCCCTGTCAACTCCCCTCACCTTATATATAGGGCATTGTGTTCTATGGTATGGAATATCCCTTTGGGCACTCTGGGTCAGCTGTCCTGCCTGAGCTCCCTCCTACTTTATCTTCTTGTACACCTGTACTTCACTAGAAGAACAGTGGAAAATTAAAAAGTTCTTGACTTAACAGAAATGCTACTTAACAGCAACTAGAGCATCAGTATGTCATCAACATTATTCTCATCTTAAATCCAAAACATTCTTGGTCAGAGAGGAAGAAAGGTGTTGTACCACCTGTGCTTCGTGTTCACAGGAGTGTTAGCTTTGTGTGTGTGTGCTGGAAAAGGTTCTGCTCTTTGTCTGTCAGATCTGGGTGCCAGCCACATGAACACTCAGGAGCACGTGTATGTGTTCATCCCCATGCCCGTCAAGTATGTGCAGTCACACATCCTAAAGCTGGGAATGGAAAACAACCACTCCTGGGAGTTGGCTACCTCTTACAGTCTTAGGTCTTTCTAGCCTCCCCAGGTGAAAGGGAAAAGTGACTTTGGATGCTGTTTATAATAGGAGAAAAAAGAACTGGTATGGTTTTGTGTGCACTTTTCTTGTAATGGATTGTTTCTTAAGGAAAATTTATCTAGTTTTGAAGCTCATTATTTGGATGCAAAATGCCTGTGCAGTTGCTATGTCTTAGTCTCTTGGCAGTAGATACTGTTTATCCCTTAAAACACCCTATTTAAAAAAAAAAAAAGTATTTAATTATCTACTATTCTGAAAAACATCAGAGAAGTAAATAAAGCTCCAATGATTTTCTAGAAATACAAGACAGCTGATGGATGTAGGCTGGTAAGAACAGAATTTTTGTCCAAGTTAATGATACAAAATGATCAAAACATTTTCTAAAACCATCCAATTAGTTGTTCAGTACCTCATGTCCACCCACTCATTTGTTCTGTCAGTAGCAAGGGTTTTTTCACTATTTCTGAAACTCTGCAATAATATCAGAATAAGGACTTGATGAACTGTAAGGAACATATGTTTTAGTTTTAATTGACTTTTAGCCATAAAACACAAGCAGTATGATTTCTTAGAATAAATAATGTTTTAACTAAATTTTTCCCTGGACCTGACCCCTTCAAAATTTGGATTATGTCCTTCAAATTATATATTATTATCATAATATAAATATCATAAGTATCATAAGATACCATTTAATTTTTTAGAATGTAGCTCTTCCTGATACTCCATGTGGAAAGCTGTAACATTTTGTAAAAGAGAATTGGCTTTAGAAGATAAATTAATTAGCAGTAAGACAGCTAACATGTATCTAAAAATGCTTATTAAATAGTTGTTCATATGTTTGAACTTTCTTAAAAGTAACATCTGTATTTCTGGAAATATATTTTAGCAATTTGAAGTCAAAATAGTGGCTCGATATTGCCTAGTTTAGTTAGCTTTTATTATTTCTGATAATTATTCAGTTTCAATAGTGTCTGTGGTTGACAAAATAAGGGAAAAATTAATTCATCACTTACACTTTTTTTTTTTTTTTAAATTTTGCAACATGATTGAGGCAAAAGCGTGTCCTGGCAGCCAGGAGGGCCAAGCGTGTCCTGGGGACATCAGGCCCAGCATGGCCAGCCGGGCAAGGAGGGGATTGTCCCACTCTGCTCTGGGCTGGGGCGGCCTCACCTCCAGTGCTGGGGGCACTTCTGGGTGCCACAGTACAAAAAAGACATGAAGCTGCTAAAGAACATCCAAAGGAGGGCAGTGAGGGTGGTGAAGGGTCTGGAGGAGAAGCTGTGTGAGGAGGGGCTGAGGGCACTGGGTCTGTTCAGCCTGGAGGAGACTGAGGGGAGACCTCACTGCAGTTACAGCTTCATCGTGTGGGGAACAGGAGGGGCAAGTGGCCAGTGACAGAACTTGAGGAAATGGCATAAAAGGGAGGTGTGGGTTGAATATCAGTAAAAGGTTCTTCACCCAGAGGGTGGTTGGGCACTAGAACAGGCTCCCCAGGGCAGTGGTCACCAAGCCTGACAGAGCTCAAGAAGTGTTTGGATGATGGAGTGTCCTATGCATGACCAGGAGTTGGAGTTGTTGATCCTGATGTGTCCCTTCCAATGCAGCATATCCTATGATTTTGTAGCAGCTAAGCCTACAGGTTATAATTTTTAACAAGGTAAGTAGAGGTTGTTCTCTCAACTGTCTCAGCTGTGAAGAAATGACCAGAAATTACCTCCTTGCTATGGGAGATTGATTTAAGTAGTATCACAGTGGCTAGTGAAAATATACTGATGTAGAAAACGTAAGGGAAGTAATAAGTAAATGCAGTTACATAATACTAACTTTCACTCTGTAAACTGATCACTTACATGAATCACCTTTCCAAATATTTAGCCATTGGCTTAAAAACAACTTTACACAAATGCATAACATACCCAGTTCAGCCTAGAGCAATCTAAAATTGAGTGCGAAATTATATTCTGTTCTAAGGACATAACCAGACTGGAGTATGCTGCAGTAAGAGACATAAGGCACTCTGCTATGCTACTGACTAGTGAATTCCCAAAGGAGATCAGAAAAAACAAGACAAAACCCCCACCCTACTCCCATAACACCCCCACATTAAAAAAAAAAAAACAAAAAAACCCCAAAAAAAACCCACCTAAAACAAAACTTTTAAGATAGACAGTTTTCCTTGGGCAAATAGGACCTAAGAAGCTGCTCTTTTTTAATTTTTTGTGCTCTTTGGCTTTAGTCTTACAGTGAAAACCACTTGCACGTAAAATTAATTTTAGTTACTTTTTTTTTTCATTTTTTTCCCAGAAAGTCTAGAACTGGATTGCTCATTTCCAGGGTGCAACAGAGGGTTAACTCATCCAGGTCAAAGGGTGTTTTATGAAAAATTTATTTCTGTAAGAATATATAAGTTCCTATACTGAGCAAAAATATAAGTTAAATAAAAAAATATTATTCTCAGTACTGACATTGGGGGAAAGATTCATGTCATGGGATATATAACTTGAAACTGCTGGCAAAATTTACAGGAAATTACTTCAGTGGAGCGGACAATATTTTTTCAGCATAAGTGTTTTATTAATTCATCTGTTGTACCACG